>NC_084850.1:69017327-69329280 GCF_033115175.1 Lepus europaeus | reverse complement strand
TTTTAAAGAGATGGGTTTTAAAATTCCTAATGGTGGGACTTTATTCATAGCTATACAGAAGTCCAAGAGATAACTACAATATCACTGTTTAGTGATATTATGTACAGTGTACAATTTTGATGCAGTGTAGTATCTTGCTTATAGTAGACCTTCAAAAAATGTGTTAAGCAAGAGTGTCGATTGTTAAATCAACAGGAGTCACTGTGCACTTACTTTCCATGTAGGATCTCTGTCCTTAATATGTTGTACTATGTGAATTAACAGTATAACTAGTACTCAAATAGTACTTTATACTTTGTGTTTCTGTGTGGGTGCAAACTGTTGAAATCTTGACTTAGTATATACTAAATTGATCTTCTGTATATAAAGATAATTGAAAATGAATCTTGATGTAAATGGGATGGGAGAGGGAGCAGGAGATGGGAGGGTTGCAGGTGGGAGGGAGGTTATGGGGGGGAAAAGCCACTGTAATCCAAAAGCTGTACTTTGGAAATTCATATTTATTAAATAAAAGTTTAAAAATGTGTTAAGACTATACTTCCAAATAAAAGTAGTATTTAATTTTGTTTTTTAAACAGATAGCCCTCAGAGCCCAGTGTAATGCCATGCAGTTTCTTGTCGTCATTTGGAACCAGGCTTCGATTGAGTACTACACTTGTCGAGGGGCTTTAGACCTTTCCTCTGAGGAGGGCTGGCATTTGTTCAGGTTTAACCGAGAACAACTCTTGGAAATGGCAGAGGAAGAATGAGAAAGGCCTTGTAGTAACCATGCCCAATATGGGCTCCCACATTTGAATGTCATCTTAGTCCAACAGCAGTTTGACTTTGAATGTTGTACAATAAAGCAAGTGATCCTAACATTCTGTTTGAGCAGATCTTTTACTATGAAACATATTTTGTAGATACAGCCAATTATATAATACAAACTAACATACTAATGGCTAGTAGCAGATCTGATAATCCAGAAGCAAAGATAATTCAAAAATCATTTCTACTTGGCTTTGGACTATTTACTTTAAGATTTATTTGAAAGCCAGAGTTAGAGAATCTTACACCCGCTGGTTCACTCCCCAAATGGCTACAATGGCCTGGGCCTGGGCCTAGACATTAGGAGCTTCTTCTGGGTCTCCCAAGTAGATGCAGGGGGCCAAGGACTTTGACCATTCTCTCCATGTGCATTAGCAGGGAGCTGGATTCAAAGTGGAGCCGCCAGGACTTGAACCGGTACCCATATGCAAAGCCAGCGCTACAGATGGTGGCTTAACCTGTTAAGCCACAATGGCAGCCCCTGGACTATTTATCTGAAATTGGGATAAGTGTAAGCATAAGCTAGCAGCATTATTTTTTCTTAAATGGATAAGATGTTTTATATTTGATGAAAAATAGATGTGTTTGAGTATAAGATATATATGAGGTTTAAAAAAATCGTTTCTGGGGCTGGTGTTGTGTTGCAGTGGGTTAAGCCACTGCCTACAACACTGGCATTGTATATGAGAGAGCTGGTTTGAGTCCCAGCTGCTCTGCTTCCAACCCAGCTCCTTGCTAATGTGCCTGGGAAAGCAGCGAAAGATGGCTCAAGTGTTTGGGACCCTGCTACCCACATTGGAGACTCATTTGGAGTTCTGGTATTCTGGGTTTGTCCATGGTCCAGTTCTGCCCATTGTGGCCATCTGGGGAATGAGCCAGTGGATGAAAGCTCTAACTCTGCCTTTCAAATAAATAAGTCTTTAAAAAATATTTTATAGAAAACTCATTTCAAATATTGGAACTAAGCTCTGAAGAGATTATTTGTGAATAACCATCAAGTAAAGTGCCTTGTCACTGCCTCCTTGGCATCATCCCAGAGCTACATTCCATCTCTGAACATCTACAGCTTTGATTGTGCTTATCTTAGGGAAGATGCCACATATAACATTGTATTTGTGAATGTTTCTTTCCTTCCTGGTACAGTCTAAACTCTTTATGGGATTATAATTATTTTTATATTCTATGTTGCAACCAGCATGGCAGAGTTCTTTGTATCAGGCACCTATTTAATGGGCATAGATACCACACAAAAGTGATTTAGCTATACCCATAGCAGACTTTCCTAGAGAAAATATTCATTACGATAAACTGTATGGGCTATCAGATCTATAAACTCCAAGTGCAAGGGAGTGGAGAGGGGAGAACGAACATCTAAATCATACCTGGGAGAACTGAGAAAGTTGACACTGGAACTGGATTTGAACAATGAGTAGGAAGTTAAAATTTGGAGCAAAATGAGATATAAAAGCATTCTAAAAGGAGACACTAGCCATAGGTAGAGAAAAACAAAGAGCAAAGCATGTTCAAGAAACAAGTGGTACATGATGGAGAAAGTGTAAGATACATTGGCAGTAGGGTGGCTGGGGAGAGGAAAGATAAGAAGGTAAGCTGGGATAAGATATGAACGTCCTTGTATGTAATACTAAGGAGTTTTGATTTGATTCTATAGGCAGTGACAGGCCACAAATTTCAAAGAACCAGCCAACTGTAACAGTTGTCAGACTACTACTATGCCATAATAATACAGCATATGGGTTAGAAGAACCAGGTGTCAGCTCAAATTCAACACCTGTTCCCAAACCCTTATCCCTTGTCTTTCTCAATACAGGAAAAAACAAACAACAACAAAACATGATTCCCCCCATCTTCCCTGAGCTAAGTGTGTGTGACTATATGACAAGTTTGAGTTGACATACATACAGAAATATTCTGAGAAAATGCCAAGCATTTACTTTTATGATAAAACACAGTTGGAAGAAACTTGTGCACATTGTACCCTGCCCCTTCCTATTTTCAATGTGTATGTGTTTCCCAGAAGTACAATAACCATCTTGTGATCATGAGGTGAAAAACTAACATGCTACCAAGAGCACAGTGGAAAGTAAAAAAGTCCAGGTCCTTGATGGTACTGAGTCATTCTACCAACTCCGCAATGCCTAATTCCAGGCTTTAAATAGATTTTTATTTGTTTAAGCCCTGTTAACTGATTTACTGTTATTTGCAAAAGGAACACAGAAGTGGGAGAGAACAAGACTGATGGTGAGCAGTAGCCAGGAGGCTACTGTGGTATTTCAGAAAGTGATAATAGAAGACTTGAATGAGAGCAGTGACAGGATTAGAGAAGGTAGAAACAATTGAGAAATAAGGAGAGAGAGATAGAGACAACTTAGTTTTAAATACATTGACACTGGGATATCGAAGAGGCATTAGGTGGATATAATTAGTAAATAGAAACATAAGATTATAACAGCACTGCAGAAATGCGAAGGCACAAAATATGAATAAGGACGTAAATGGTAGTTAAAACAAGTGAAATCTGTTGAATGAAAATGAGAGAACACACAGAATGAGAAAATGGACAAGGGATACAAAGTAAGGAGCCTTAACATTTAAAGGATCCAAAGCAAAAGAAGAATGAAGAACAGAAACAGCAGGAATAACAGAAAGCAAAGGGAGGAGAGTGTTTCAAGGAAGGAGTGGTGAAGATTCAATAATTATATAAAAATTCAAATGTGTTATAGAGGCCAGACTAAAAGTGAGTAAGGAAGAAAAAGACTTTAACTACTTTTTAAAGAACGTCAATCATAGGAAAAGTTCAAGGGGAGAGAGAGGCAGAGTTAAAGAAAGGTTTTAGTGTTTCTGTTATTGAAGATAGTAAGCTATTTAGAGTTTGAGGAAAATAAATGAGTGAAAAGAGAGACCAAAGACTGAAGATTAAACAGGGTGGAATGTGGCTCTGGAAAGGATGGCAAGGAATGAGATCAGGTACAAACATAGAAGCATTAGCCTTAGAAAAGGAGGATGGGGGCTGGCGCTGTGGCATAGCGGGTAAAGCTGCAGCCTGCAGTGCTGGCATCCCACATGGGTGCCAGTTCAAGTCCTGGCTGCTCCACTTCCAATTCAGCTCTCTGCTACGGCCTGAGAAAGCAGTAGAAGATGGCCCAAGTGCTTGTATCCCTGAACCCACATGGGAGACCTGGAAGAAGCTCCTGGCTCCTGGCTTTGGATCAGCCCACCTTCAGCTGTTGTGGTCATTTGGGGAGTGAACCAGTTAATGATCTCTCTCTCTCTTTCTGCCTTTGCCTTAGCCTCTCTGTCTTTCAAATAAATAAATAAATAAATAAATAAATAAATCTTAAAAAAAAAAGAAAAAGAGGGATGCATGGCTGAAAACGGGTAAGTCTTGAAGTAGTTGAGAGTGATCATGTCTCATAATTGACTTGTTTTCCCCTATGAAATAAGAGACCTAGTCAACTTTGGCAAGCATAAGAGGTTTGAGAAGACTAAAAAGTCTGTAATACTTCTTCCAAGGAACAGAACAGTGAACCACCTAGGAAGCAGTAGAAGGAGTTAAGAAGCATTACGATGCCCTGGTAGCACATAGTCTTCCTAAATAGAGATGCCTCCAGAAAATGAAGAGTAATTAACATTAATAAAACAGACAAAGCCAAGCCCATGTGCCACAAAATATTGTTATTTTATTCCAGTGCTGGGAAATAAAAACAAAACAGGTGGACACATCTTTCCACACACCACTCTAATTTAACTGACATGAATTTAGCAAAGTTAGAGCAGATATACATGTGTGTACATATAAATATGTATATAAATGCATTCACATCTCAGATTTTAGTCTCACTGGTGCTCATATCTGCATTGTTTGTTTCAATAAACATCTTCTAAAGTCAACAAATTGCAGCCCAATATTTGTGTCTCCTCATCAATCATTTAATATTTGGATTTCATTCACAGGTTGTGTTTTAATCACTGATGTGACTAATCAAACTGTGCATTTGAAGACGTCAGGGAATAACTTGATTTAAGGTATGCTCTATGCATCAGTTACCCATTTCATGATTTTTCAACATTAATTGCAACGTCACACATGTTGTAGTTCTCTTTGCCGTTTATTTCAGCTTCTAGTGCTGTACATATCTACATCTTCTGGATGGGACTGCCCATGATCCATGAGCTTGGGGTCAGGCAAAAACTGTGTAGCACCTAATAAAGTATTAAAATGGAAAAAAAAACAGTTAGTTATCAAATTTCTTTTTAATACTAGGAATGTAGCAGTGAACAAAATAGATAAAAATCTCTGCCGGCATGGACCTAACATTCAAATTGGATGAGACAGACAATAACATAAGTAAAACATACTTACGTAATGTATCAGATTGGGGTAAGTGCTATGCAGAAAAATAAAGCAGGGAAGGGCATATGGAGTTCTTGGGTGACTGGCAATTTTAAATAGGGTGACCAAGGAAAGCCTTCCAGAAAGGTGATATTTGAGCAAAGAAGTGAAGGAAGTGAGAGTGTGTGCCCTGAGCTATCTGTGGGAAATGCCTTTCAGGATGAGTCAATGACAAGTGTAATGGATCTAAGGTGTGCCTGAGAAAGGAATCAAGATGTCTGAAACACAGGCATGACATAGGGGTCAGCGTGTGGTACAGGGGGTTAAGACACTGTTTGTGGTACAGACATCCCATATAGCAGTGCTGTTTTGAGTCTTGGCTGATCCATTCCCTATCCAGCTACCTGCTAATGCACCTGGAAAGGTAGCAGAAGATGACCCAAGTACTTGGGACCCTTGCTACTTACATGGGACACCCGGTGGAGTTCCTGACTCCTGGCTTCAGCCTGCCCCAGACCTGGTTGTTGTCTGCCATTTAAGGAATGAAATAGTAGATGGAAGATATCTTTCCCTCTCTCACTCGCTCTCTGGCTGTCACCCTGAATTTCAAATAAATCTAAAAAAAAAAAAGTCATGCATATGCATGTGTGAGCAGGGAGTGGGGGACAGCAAGAGAGTGATAGGATATGCGATCAGAGAGACAGCAGGAGGTGAGGTCTCATAGGGCTCCAGTAAGGACACTGGCTTTTATTTTAAGTGAGATGAAAACCTACTGGACAATTTTCAGTAGAGGAGTGGCATGATATTTTGCTTTTAAAAAGGTCACTCTTGGCTTTGGGGAAAAGAGATCCTAGGAGAACAAGGGTAGAGCCAAGAGATGAATTGGGAAGCAACTGTATTACTACAGGAGAGATGCTGAGGGCTCTAATCCAGATGGTAGCACTGAGGTGGTGAAACGCGATCTGATTCTGAGTAAGTTTGAGGGTAGAATGAACAGGCTTTTTAAAGTGGATTGAATATATCCTGTGAGAGAGTCTCTTTCACTTGAGAAACTTAAGAATGGAATTGACATTTACTGAGATGGGTAAATGTTGGAGACATTGGTTTGGGGAAAATCAAAGGTTGTATTCAATTTTAGATCTATTAAATCTGAACTGCTTACTAAATATCTGACTACAAAATATTGAGTAGGCAGCTAGAATTTTGAGTTTAGAATTTTGAGTTTATAGAGTTCAGAGGATGCTTGGGCTGGTTCATAAATTTTGCAGTCCTAAATTACATTGCATTTATGGGATGATATGAGGTCATCTAGAATCAGAGAAGAGGTCCAAGGAAGGATTCCTTTGGATAGTTTAAAATTTTGAGGTTAAAAAAATTAGGAGAAGCAGCAGAAATGACTAAGAAGGAAAATCAGTTGGTGAGAAATGGGAGTCATAAGCATGGGATATCTCAAAAACCAAGTAAAGAGACTGTTTCAGGGAGGGTGTTTAAACTGAATTAAGGGTTACATGGCCAGCGCCGTGGCTTAACAGGCTAATCCTCCACCTTGCGGCGCCGGCACACCGGGTTCTAGTCCCGGTTGGGGCGCCGGATTCTATCCCGGTTGCCCCTCTTCCAGGCAGCTCTCTGCTATGGCCCAGGAAGGCAGTGGAGGATGGCCCAAGTGCTTGGGCCCTGCACCCGCATGGGAGACCAGGAGAAGCACCTGGCTCCTGGCTTTGGATCAGCGCGGTGCGCTGGCCGCAGCGGCCATTGGAGGGTGAACCAACGGCAAAAAGGAAGACCTTTCTCTCTGTCTCTCTCTCTCTCACTATCCACTCTGCCTGTCAAAAAAAAAAAAGGGTTACTGATGGATGGCATAAGATGGAGACTAAGAATCCACTCCCAGATTTGGCAATGTGTGGATAAGTGATGATATTTTTTTTTAAGATTTATTTATTTATTTGAAAGGCAGAGTTACACACAGAGAGAGGCAGAGGAAGAGGCAGAGAGAGAGAACCCTTCCAACTGCTGGTTCACTCCCCAAATGGCTATGACGGCCAGTGCTGGGCCAGACTGAAGCCAGGAGCCACAACCAGGTCTCCCATGTGGGTGTAGGGGCCCAAGGACCTGGGACATCCTCTGTTGCTTTCCCAGGTGTATGAGAGAGGAGCCGGGTCAGAGTTGGAGCAGCCAGGACTTTAACTGGGGCCCATATGGCATGTCAGTTCTGCTGATTGCAGCTAAACCTGTTGAGTCACAGTGACAGCCCCCAGTGGTGATCTTGACAAGCTTACTGTGTGCCAGGCAAGATGTGAAGTTATTTTCATGCATTATCTCACAATGCTGCCATGATGTAGATGCTATTTTAATATCTTTGTTTCATATATAAGGAAATTGAAATAGAGAAATAACTTGACAAATGTCATTCGGTTGATAAGTGGTAGAGCCACGACTGAATTTAAGTTTGACCTCAACACAACCCAAGCTCTTCTGTACAATGGGGGTTAGAGCAGTAATCTCCTACAATTATTTGTAGCCTTAAGTACAACACTATGCATGCAGTACTAGAAATAATATTTTGTGCAAGTAAGTAGGCAGGAGACAACTATTTTTCCTAAAATTTGTTTTCATTTAAAATGTTTTTCATTTTTTTTTTAAATTTTTTGACAGGCAGAGTGGACAGTGAGAGAGAGAGACAGAGAGAAAGGTCTTCCTTTTTTGCCATTGGTTCACCCTCCAATGGCCGCCGCGGCTGGCGCGCGGCGGCCAGCGCACCGCGCTGATCCGATGGCAGGAGCCAGGTGCTTCTCCTGGTCTCCCATGGGGTGCAGGGCCCAAAGACTTGGGCCATCCTCCACTGCACTCCCTGGCCACAGCAGAGAGCCGGCCTGGAAGAGGGGCAACCGGGACAGAATCGGTGCCCCGACAGGGACTAGAACCCGGTGTGCCGGCGCCACAAGGCGGAGGATTAGCCTGTTGAGGCGCGGCACTGGCAGTAAAATATGTTTTTCAAAATTGTATGTATTTGAAAATGATTTATTACATGTGGGAGGCACTTTTTTCTAAATTTTTCTATGGAAATTAAATTAATTTAGCTTTCAGTTTTATAAAGAAAAGCAAAGAAACAAAGACATGAATGATTTATCTTCTACCTATCTATTCAGAAACATTTTATAAAGGGTGGCACTGTATAATTTCATCATCAAATCTATTTTTTTCCAAAAAACAATCAGATGAATAATTAATCACTACCCATGACAATAATACAGTTCTCCATAGGACAAAGATTCTTAAAATGAGATCTCTTTGGGGTGGCTATGATATAATTCATGTGATCTATTAACTAGGATGAAGAAACTTGTCATTATATCTCAAAATATTTACAATAACCACTACTTGAAAATTATGGTAGTTATTATACCTATTGTTATATATTGCTGCTTAATACATTTAAGGAAGTTCATATATCACTATTTATTTTATTTATTTGAAAACATCCTAAGAAGGGATCTTGGCACAAAATGGAGGGTGGGGTGTGTTTAAGAATCTGTTAGTGGTTGTGCTCTTGCCAGTTTCTAATTGCAAATGTATCTTTACTGCCACCTGGTGGAAGCCATTCCTCAGTATGTGTGAAAAATGTGCTATGATATAGCTATTTCACGAAGCAAACATACTATACCAAGTACCTGACAAATAATTTTATATGTCTTAATGTACCAAAATTTGTTAACAATGTTTGTTAACTAAGTCCTCTAGCATTTATACCTATTTTCTTAATTTATATTCTTGTCTAAAATCTGATCAAAAAGATTTAGCTCACTCAAATTTCCTAGATTGGAAAGGTCATTTTGCCTTTAGATACCCATTCCATAAAATTCTTTAAAAAACTGCAAGATTTTAATTTATCCCTACCTTAGTCCAGAGATTATTAACTAGAGGAATATGCATCAGAATTGTCTGTGTTTTTCTAAAAGTCCACATGCTTTGGAGGCCTTGCCTCTGGAGATTCATATTTATAACTGTTGAGTAGAGTCTAGGCCTGTGAATTTTGAAAAAAAAAATCGCAAGTAATTGTGATATGGATTCCTCTGGTTTACAATCACTTTAGCCTTGGTCATTTGATTTCTGTCTTTTAAAAAAAATTCATTTCCTACTCTTCTGAGTAATTAGGGATTACATCTTTCCTCTTAGAAATTTCTTCACTCCTTGATCTAGGGCTCTCATCCTCCCAAAGGATGAGCCATCATAAAAATCTTCTTGAATCTCAATGTCATAATTATGATGATGATTTTTTCTTTGTACTTTATCCCAGTCATGGTATCTAATAAAAATGTATTTTCTGCGTAAAGCTTTTCAGCAGACTTTCTAAAAAGCTGGTGTTATAACAAATAGGAAAGAAAGATGTGTAAGGTTATAAGACAGCAATGAATTGCTGTCTCAGTCACTTATTAGGTAATATCTATTTAAATTTAGTTTGTATATTATCTCACTGATATTTCAAGCAAGTTAGGTACAAAAGATGACACAGATCACGAATAAATTGCTGAGTGAAGTTAGGATTATTAGAAATTTTATTTTTGCTTCTTGCATATAAAATCAAGATGATATTTAGCATTTACCTTCTAAGTAACACAGACATCTGTAAGTGACACTAGTTACTGCAAAGTGTTTTCTCACACTTTGTTCTATTCCTTCCATTATCCTCCCTCTCTCTCTCTGTACTTCAGTTTGGCTACTTTTTAAACTGATTTGTTTTTCAGTCGAATCATTCTGTACTCTCCTTTATGTAGTCTTCTGTTAAACCTAACCAATGAATTCTTTGGTCCATGTTTCAAGATCAGTTGGGTGGATCAGCCGGCAGGCGGGCTGCCAGCCTTCACCTTCATTGTGCCATGGCGGATTTTGTGTGAGCTCCTAACCTGTACACATGTTAGACTTCTTCGCCAATGAGTTCTTAATTTCAGATACTGTGTTTTTCACATCAAGAATATCCACTTGATTTTTAATAGCATCAAAGTCCCTGTGAAATCTTCCATCTCTTCATCCATTTTGTCCTTCTTTTCTCTATTATATTAACCATAGTTATTGTAAAGTCCTTTTCTACTAACTTCAGTATTTAGGACATCTGTGGGTCTGTGACTGTTTTATTTTTTTTTCCTTTTTATTCTCAGTTACATCTTCCTGTCTCTTTGCATGACTAATATTTTGTTTATATAATGGACACTATAAAAGAACAATATCATCTACCAGATCTACTCTTTTAGGAAGGGTAAAGCACTTATCACCTCAATCCAATAAGGCATTAAGCTGAAACTAAGCTGGGTTGTAGACAGTAAGAGTCAGTCAACCTCTAGTTCCTCCCTATTTCCAGGTGTGACACTCCTATACTTCTAATTGACAGCCTGGTAAGTTTCTGTCTCCTGAGCACTAAAAGGCTACAGGAAATTTCAGTTTTGTCCTTCAGAAGTTTTCAGTTTCCCTATTTAGTCTTCTGGTCCACAAATTATCTGGAAAATAACATGAGAGGAAGATAGCTTATGTACCTGTGGCACAACCTCTTCCTCTAGAACAGGAATTGGCTTTTTCTAAAAAAACGCCAAGAGTGAATACTTTCAACTTTGTGAACCACATGGTATCTGTTGCAACTGCCCAACTCTTTCATGATACTGCAAAGCAGCCATTGACAATACAGAAATGAATCAGTGTAGCTGTGTTCTAATAAAACTTTCTTCATAGACATAGAGATTTGAATTTTAGATAGTTTTGATGTGTCAAAATAGCATTCTTTTTTATTTGTTTTTATTTCAAATGTGTACAAATCACTCTTAATTTGTGGAACTTAAAAAAAGGGCCAGTGAGCCAGATTTGGCATTTGGGCAATAGTTTGCCAACTCCTACTTTAGAGCAATATTAACTCTGTTAACACTGTGAGAAATTTTATTATGCTTTCATCAGATTCTCAAAGATATCTAACAGCAAATTTCCAAATTTGTGACCTCCCAAATAACAATTTTATCATAAATATATATGGGACAGTAGGGAATAACTAAATTTATCTTTAGAACCACAATATACTTATAGAGTTGGACAGTACACTCAATATATTCTGTATAGTGACAAGTTGTGGCCATGGCTAGGCTTACCAGCTAAGCGACTTGCTCCTAAAGTATAATCAATGAAAATTTCTTATCACCAAAATGGCTAATTATTCTAAGCAGTTAATAATGGTATCTTTTAATATTCATTGAAAACATAGTCTCTACCAGACATTATAATTAGTGCTCTATATGTATCTCATTTAATCATCAAAACCTTGTAAACTACTATTGCCCCCCATTTATGGGCCAGAGATGGAGGCTTCAGGTATTAGGTAATTTGCCTCAGGTAATAGAACTAGTAAGTATTTAATCTGGGATTCAGATTCAAGTCTTAGTCTAAAACCTGTGATTGCAATTAGTACTGTTTCCCATGTCACAGAAATGAAGAGAAGGTGAATCCCAAGAGTGAAATAATCAACTCTGAATTACACATTGTTGTAGACTGAATGTTTATATTCCCCCAATTTCATGTACTGAAACCCTGCTCTCCAATATGATGGTATTAGGACATAGAATTTTTAGAGGTAACTAGGATTAGGTAATGTGGTGATGGTAAAGACCTTATGAATGGTAATACTACACTTACTCCTAAGATTAGCTCATTTTCCCATCTTCCCTACTGTGTGAGGATACAACAACAAACTGACTGCCCACAAACCAGAGGCCCTTACAACAGCTTGATCACACTGGTATACTTATCTCAGATTCTTGGTATCCAGAATTGTGAGAAATATATTTCTGTTGTTATTAAGCCACCCATTCTATGATATTTTTCGTAGCAATCTGAATTAAAACATTCATGATAAGTGCAGTGTTGGCATCTGTCCCTCCCTCTGTATGTCTCCTTAAAATGCTTTTGATATACCACATCACTCAAGAGAGGTAAGAGTTCCAGAATCCACATGGATGAAGACAAGATATTAGCTAGGGATGATCATGGTCCCACTATTAAGCTATACTTTGTTCCATCTTCACAAAGATACTGTGGAATTGACATTTAGAAAAATGAAGAGATTCAGTATGTTCTTAGATACAGTCTCAAAACTGTGTAACTTATCTTGACTTAAAAGGACAGGTGACAGGGGAAAACAGTAAATCTTAAATTAAGTTTTTTTAGTCAGTGACAGTGTTTATAAAAATAAAGCGGGAGAAGAAGGAGGAGGGAGAGGTGGGAGTGAGCATGGGAGGGTGGGTACGGTGGGAAGAATCACCATGTTCCTAAAGTTGTAATTATTTTTTTTTTTGACAGGCAGAGTGGATAGTGAGAGAGAGAGACAGAGAGAAAGGTCTTCCTTTTTGCCGTTGGTTCACCCTCCAATGGCCACTGCGGCCGGCGCATCTCGCTGATCTGAAGCCAGGAGCCAGGTGCTTCTCCTGGTCTCCCATGCGGGTGCAGGGCCCAAGCACTTGGGCCATCCTCCACTGCCTTCCTGGGCCATAGCAGAGAGCTGGCCTGGAAGAGGGGCAACCGGGATAGAATCCAGCGCCCCAACCGGGACTAGAACCCGGTGTGCCAGTGCCGCAAGGCAGAGGATTAGCCTGTTAAGCCACGGCGCCGGCCCTAAAGTTGTAATTATGAAATGTATGAAGTTTGTAACTGTAAAGCTCTATAGTTCAGCATACATTCCTATGGACTTACTTCTAAGGATACAGTTAAAAACTTGCCATGGGACCCTAAATCCCCTTAAACTGGATGGTAAAAAATAGCATTTTAAGTGGTAAAGTGATCATATGGATAGGACTAAGTATTAAAGTGATCATATAGACAGGATTAAGTGTTAAAAGTGATCATATAAATAGGATTAAGTTTTTGGTAACAATAATAGGTAGAATTAAAAAGGAGTGAATGCTCCAACATGGGAAGCAGTCCATACAGCAGACTCATAGAATGAAAATCACTTAAAGTAGCATTCTGATCTCAGAATCAGCCCTTAAGGAATTCTGGTCTGGCCAAAAAGCCCATGAGAGTATTTCAGGCATGGAAAGCCAAGACACTGTGGCAAAAAGTGTCCTACATGAAGGACCTCTGTGGGTAAGACCCTAGTGGAAAGAAGTGGTCAAAGAAGGAGGTACTTTTCTCTGCAGGAAGGAGAGAACTTCCACTTTGCCAATAGCCTTGTCTAAATACTGAAGAAGTTTGTGGATTCAAAGGCTTCCATAGCCTGGGCAGCTCATGTCAAGAGCCTCTGGTAATCACTGACATCATACATAATAAGAGTGTTGTTAAATTAACAACAGGAGTCACCATGCTATTTAGTTTGAAGTCACAATTACTAACTAATTTAGTCTAAGTCACCATTACTAACTTAGACTAGGACTAGTCTTAGTCACCATTACTAATTTCCCATGCAGGACCTCTGTCCTCAAAGAGTTATATTATGAGAGTTAATGCAAAACTTGTTTAAATATTTACTTAGCATATTAAGTGGAGGATAGTCTTATGTCTCATAAGTTATAGTTTTGTATAAGTGCTTGTAAAAGATGTATCATTCCTGGGTTCTTTAAAGTTAATTAAATTTCTCAAAAAAAAGGAATGCTCAAAAAAAAAGTAAAATTAACTTTGAGATGAAATGACTTTGAATATTCCTTGTCTCAACTGTTGAGGAACAGTTTTTTTTTTTTTCATATAATTTGTTGAACTCTTTACTTACTATAGAGTTAATCTCCTGTGTATAAAGTTAATTCAAAATTTATCTTAGTTAGGAAGACCTTTCTCTCTGTCTCTCTCTCTCTCTCTCTCACTGTCTAATTCTGTCTGTCAAAAAAAAATTATCTTAGTTAAAAATAAGACTGGGAATAGGAGAGGGAGGAAGAAGAGGAATATGCATGAGAGAGCAGGTACGGTGGGAAGAATCACTATGTTCCTGAGGTTGTGTTTATGAAATGCATGAAGTTTGTATTCCTTAAATAAAAGGTTTCTTTGGGAAAAAAATAAAGTGGGAGAGAAGAAGGCTGAAATTAGAGACTAAATTCTGGTTTTAAATTAGATAAACTACACACAGTGGAAAGAACTTTAACTTTGCTATCAAGAAGATCTAGGCTCTAAACACAGCATTGCTATTCACAAGCTGCATGATTTGAGGTAAGTTTCTCAAGCTCCCTGAGTCTCAGTTTCTTCAGTATAACATGCGAATAATTACCAATACATAGTAGCATTTTGTTTTTCTCTGTGGATGAGAATTGAGTACTTAGAGCATTTTGCATGACAGGACAAACTCACTCGATAAAGGATAGATAGTACCATTAGTTTTTAATTCTCCACCTCTGGGTTGGTCATATTTCCTTTACAATACGATAAATAAATGAGTTGCACCATTCACATTGTACAGATAGGCAAACCTATGCAAATGAGTGACTCATAAATTTATGTAAATATACTGGTGAAATGGTGTAACATTGTTATCTTCTTTTTGATCACAGAAAAGTCATGGCAGTATCTGCCTAGAAGTTTAATTATCATTATCTGATCCTACACATTATTAATTACCAGTATCAAATATTAGCAAAATTGTAAGTATTATAATTAGTGCTATTTCTACTACTTCACACAGAAAGTTCTCCTGGCACATAAACTGAATAAAACTATGGATGATGGAAACTAAGACCGATAGGCAGACTGACAGATAAATAACACAAGAAGTGGAAGCTGATATTTCTTTAGTAGGTGTGACTCATACCTGTAAATTGACAGAACCCAGAAAGGCACATTTTCCTCTGCCTGACAATAGCTCACATTTATAAAATGGTATTAAATGCTTCATTCAAACAAGTTGTCAGTGCTATTCCATACTCCCACATACAAAGATCTGTATTACGAACTATGTGGTGAATTTAAAAATTCTACCATACCTAAGTATTTCAGAAACATAATAGAAATATAATCTACAGATATGAGAAAGATAAGACATTTATGAAGAAAACACATAAATTGAAACTAGTAATTATAATATTATCAAAGTATTTAAAAAGAGAATGAAATAAAAATTTAATTATTCCAAACAAACCTGAGGGGAATTCTGATTTGGTTTTTGTTTCAGAACTGTTGAGTTCTGTTGACAAAGGCACTGAATGTGTCAGGACACGAGTTGCTTTTCCAGGTACTTCTATTTCAGCAGAGCTTTCTAGCTATTTATCGGAAAAAAAAAATGCTTTCATAAGCAAACCATTTTACTAAGAGAATAAAACATCCTAAAAATCATTTGTGCCAAAGCATTAGCAAAGATGATCCCTTCATCTATTTTTATTCTATTCTTGGCTACTGTTAAGTATCCCCATCACCAGCCAACACCCATCCAAACAAAACTCATTGGTCCATTTAAACTCTACCTTAGGTTTTTCTTTAGGTTCTGGCAGTGAGTCTTTTTTGTTGCTTTTTGTCCACCATGATTTAACTGATTCAAAAATTTGCTGGCTTGTAGCATATGCCTTTTTTACAGTTACCTGTTTAAAACAAAAAGTGAGTGAAATAATACATATTTTTAAAAGTTAAAGCATATTTAAAAATTCACATCAGGCATTGTATATGAACATCCAAGTCAGAATCACTAGTAGGTAAAAATCTCTACATCATGTAATGCAAAGCACCATTTCCCACATTTTATATAAAAAATTATGCTCCTAAAGAAAAACACTTAAGAATAATTTGTATCACGCTGTAACATGTAAATTTTAAATTACATCTATTGTTTTTTTAAGTTATTTTTTCAGCTGTATTGAGGTGTGATTGACAATTACAAAATTTTGGAGAGATCAGAATCAAGATAGCGACTAAGTAAAAGGCGCTCTGCAGAGACAGCAATACAAACAGCTATACACACACTAAACCACCTTCACAAGAGCTACGGAAGAATGATGAGAGACCATAGTACCTTGACTTGTTATAATCATAAGTCCCACTGAAGAAAGAAGGAGTTACCTGCAACGCCCCTCCTCCAGCTCCAAGGAGTAGGGCAGGGAGCAACATTACCCACCTAGGTGAAGGAGACTGAAATGAATTGCACACTGTAGGCCCAGTGTGGAAAAAACACTCAGGTGGACTGGGGCACTCTGTGCTCGCCCCCAGGCCCAGGCCTATGGATTGAATATTTGGAGCTTCTACAGCCAGGAGGCCTCTGCCATCCTTTTCCCAACCACTTACAGAAAGCAAAATTCCAGTCCTGTGGAAAGGCCATGAGAGGGAGCTTAGGACTGTACCTTGGAACTCAGGGCTGGGCCTACAGTGCCAAAACCTGGCATCTGATAAGGCCCACAGGCCTCTAGCCCTGACCTGGTGCTCATGGACAGAGGCTCTAGACTTGCCTGGCATCGCAGAAACCTGAGCTCCAACAGACTCATTTTGGTGTTTGTCACTGCTGGCACGAGAGCTTGGGGGACACCCCCAGGACTTTGTAAGGATCTGTGACTGTGGAATCTAAGTGTGACCAGGCTGGGGTCCGTCAGGGTGCCTTTATCACACTCCTCTGACCTTAGGAGGACAGCAAAGAGCCACAAAACCAACCCTGGAAATCCTAATGGATTTTGCCCCAGGAAAGTGTTATGGTCAGAGTCTCGGTCCACAGAGAAGTGGCAGAGAACTGGACCCTGGTGAGACACACTTGTTTTGGCATGTACCACTAGAAACTCTTTGTGGGCCTGGTATATACCCATGAGAATGCACTGTGCCAGGTGACTGTGAGACCCAGGCTGCCTGAGTAGCCGAGGGGTATGTTTTTTTTTTTTTTTTAAGATTTATTTTTATTCATTTGAAAGACAGAGTTACAGAGAGAGGTAGAGACAGAGAGAGAGAGGTCTTCAATCCGCTGGTTCACTCCCCAGATGGCCTCAATGGCCAGAGCTGTGCTGATCCGAAGCCAGGAGCCTGGAGCTTCTTCCAGGTCTCCCACGCAGGTGCAGGGGCCCAAGGACTTGGGCCATCCTCCACTGCTATCCCAGGCCATAGCAGAGAGCTGGATCAGAAGAGGATCAGCTGGGACTAGAACCGGTGCCCATATGGGATGCCGGCGCTTCAGGCCAGGGCGTTAACCCACTGTGCCACAACATCAGCCCCTGAGGGGTGCTTCTATCAACCTAACACCATAGGCAGATAGCAAAGAATCACAAAACCGCTCTGCAACTGAGAGCCAGGCTGATTAAAAACCCAGCATTCTAACAGTTCATTTCTCCAGGTCACTGCCTAAAGACAGAGATTCAGGACACATTTCATTGCCCAGGGTAGTTCTGGGGTCCCAGATGAACAGTATTATATGTCAGGCAACATCACCAGTGGCTGACGGGTGCAGCATAGAGAGTCCTCAAAAGGAGACAGACCAAACTAGGGTGATCTTTGGTCCTACAACCAGGCGGCACTGGTCTTGATGAGCCGAGGACTTGTGATGTGATCTAGCATTGTGGCATTTGTGGACATAGGACAAAGAGTCTGACACTACCACAAGTCCTGGAAGAGACCTTTAAGAGCTGACTATCCCTTCTTAGGCGTTTTCCCACTTCACACTAAATTACACATGAAGTACAGATTTGTGACAAATTTAAGTTAAGGTAGTATCGTTTTTTTCCAAATACTGATTTATTTATTTGACAGGCAGAGTTAGAGAGTGAGCGAGCGATTGATTGATTGATTCCTCTTCCATCTGCTGGTTTACTCCCTAAATGGCTGCAACAGCTGGGGCAAGGCAGGGCTGAAGCCAAGACCAAGAGCCTCTTCCAAGTCTCCCACATGGGTGCAGGGGCCCTCTACTGCTTTCCCAGGAGCACTACTAGGGAGCTGGATTAGAAATACAGCAGCCAGTACAGGAATCAGTGTCCATATGGGATGCCAATGTCACAAGTGGTAGCTTAATCCACTGTCACAACACTGGCACTAGGTAGTACTCTAAGTATGAATCAGCATAAACATATCACACACTCATAAATCACACCTCAGGGTGCTATCTAGTGCTGAAATAGCAGAAATATCCATAGATTCAGAGAAAGTAAACAGGCTACATCGAATTTCTACAAGGACAGCTACAAATGAAGCCAGATTACTGTAACTCATCCTTCACATTGCAGGCAACACTACACCAACAAGCATCAAAAGCTTCCTAGGGAACCACGATCTCACCTAAAGAGTAAAAAAAGGTGACAGAAAACAACCATCTAGGAACTGAAAATTCCCAAATGATCAGATGAAGATTTCAAAGTGGTTGTTGTTAGTACACACAACAAAACTCAAGAGACACAGAAAAATGACCAAATATTCCAACAGGTAAATGTGGTAAAGAGATGAAAGTGGGGCTGGCACCGTGGCGCAGTAGGTTAATCCTCTGCCTGCAGTGCCAGCATCTCATATAGGTGCCGGTTCTAGTCCCGGCTGCTCCTATTCCAATGTGGCCTGGGAAAGCAGTAGAAGATGGTCCGAGTGCTTGATCCCCTGCACCCATGTGGGAGACCTGGAAAAAGCTCCTGACTCTGGCTTCGGATCAGCGCAGCTCCAGCTGTTGTGGCCATCTGGGGAGTGAACCATCGGATGGAAGACCTCTCTGTCTCTACCTCTCTCTGTAACTCTTTCAAATAAATAAATAAATATTTTTTAAAAAAAGACTATCAGTGATCGTACATGGAAAGCAGCTTGCTTTCTAAAAACAAAAGCTCTGGTCATTGCAGCCATCTGGGGAGTGAACCATTGGATGGAAGACTTCTCTCTCTCTCTCTCTACCTCTACCTCTACCTCTACCTCTACCTCTCCTCTCTCTGTGTAACTCTGACTTTCAAATAAATAAATAAATCTTTAAAAAATATTTTTTTAAAAAAAGATGCTAACAAGTTAGAAAAAAATATTAAAAGGTAGAAACCTTAATGGTATCTATACAATTTCAGAATTGCTAATATTGTAAATATGGTATATAAACCATTTTTATCTTTTCTGTGCAGACTAAAATATAATCACATTTAAATGTCAAGAGAAAGCTAATATTGAATAAGGTCAAATGTAACATCAAAATTCCAAGATGTGAAGGAAGAATGGAGCACAATTATAGTTTTTATTAGGATTTTTTTTATCCCTGTGTTTATTGTTTGTCTCTTTCCCTATCTTTACAATCAGTGTAAAGTTATCATTTTAAGATACTGATTATGGCCAAAAGTGGTCTTTTGTAAGCCTCAAGGTAACCACAAAGCAATAACTTATAACAGACTTATCAAAAATAATAAGCAAGCAATCAAAGTATATCACTAGAGAAATTCAGAAACCACAAATCAAGACTGTAACAGAGGAAGAAAGAACTACAATAAAAATACAAAACAAGTATCAAAAAGGAGATAGTAAGACTCTACCTCTAAATAATCATCTTACATGTCAATGGTCTAAATTGTCCAATAAAAAGATATGGAGTGGATAAAAAAGCAGAACTTAACTAAATGCTGCTTAGGAGAAGCCTCAGTCACCCATTAGGACAAACAGAACAGAAAATGAAGGGCTGGAACAAGATATTACATGCAAATAGAACACAGAAGAAAGCAGGAGTAGCCATATTTCCATCAGATAAAATGGTTTTAAAATCAAAAGCAGTAAAAAGAGACCAGAAAGGTCATCATATATTGGATAAACAGCTAAACCAGTAAGAGGAAATAATATTTATACATAAAGCAAATACTAACAGACCATACGGGAGAGACAGATTCCAATACAATAATAGAAGGAGATTTTAACATCCCACTTTCAGAAATGGACAGATCATCAAGACAGAAAATCAACAAAGTAAAAGCAGAGTTAAATTGCAGCCTAGAAAGATCAGAACTGACATCTACAGAACTTTCCAAACAGCAGTAGCAGAATACACATTCTTCTCAAAAGTACATAGAACATTTTCCAGCATTAATCATACAGCAGATCACAAAACAAGGCTCCATAAATATAAAAGAATATAAATCATATTGAGTATTATTTCTGACCAGACTGCGATAAAGGTAGAAATCAAATTACAAGAATAACTTTGCAGACTACACAAATACATGGAAATGAAACAACCTATTACTGAATAATCAATGGACTGAGGAAGAAATCAAGGAGGAAATTAAAAAAAAAACTTTGCAATGAATGTAAAGCTACTTTTAGAAAAAAACATGGGAAAATACTTCAGTACATCAGAATAGGAGAGCACTTTTTAAATCAGACCCCGAAATCACAGGAAATAAAAGCAAAAATAGATAAATGGGATTTCATTAAAGAGCTTTTATACAGCAGTATAAATAATGAGCAGAATCAATAGACAGTCTAAGAAATTGGGAAAATTGGGGTCAGTGTTGCAGCATAACAGATAAAGCCAGTCTGTACTGCTGGCCTCCCATATGGGTGCTGGTTTGAGTCCTGGCTGATCCTGCTTCCTGCTAAAGCACCTGGAAAAGCAGTGGCAGATAACTCAAGTGCTTGTTCCCCTGTCACCCACGTAGGAGACCTAGAAGAAGCTTCTGGTTCCTAGCTTCATCCTGGCCCAGCCGCAGGTGTGGTGTCCATGTAGGGAGTGAACCAGCAGACAGAAGATCTCTATCTGTCTCACCTTCTCTCTCTGTAACTGTTTCAAATATAAATCTTAAAAAAAGAGAAAATTAATTGCAAGCTATATTTCTGACAAGGGGTTAATATCCAGAACAGATTAAAAAAAAAAACTCAAATAACTCAATAGCAATAAACAACAAATAATCCAGTTTTAAAAAAAAGACTATCATTCTAAACAGATACTTCTCAAAGGAAGACATATAAATGACAAACAGGTACATGAAACAATGTTCAACATCACTAATCATTTGGGAAATATAAAGCAAAACCACAACATCACCTCACTCCAGTAAGATTGGCTATTATGAAAATGATAAAAGATAACAAGTGTTGAGGAAGATAAGAAGAAAAGGGAACTCTTCGTTGGTAGGAATACAAATTAGTACAGCCATGGTAGAAAACACTATGGAGGTTCCTCAAAAAAATAAAAAAATATCTGCCATATGATCCAGAAATGTTACCACTAGATAAATATCCAAGGGAAAATAAATCCATCTACAGAAGAGAAATCTGCACACTCATGTCTATCGATGCATTATTAACAATAGTCAAGAAAGGGAAAGAACTTAATTGTCCATCTACCAATGAATAAAGAAAATGCAGTACAAATACACATTAGGAATATTATTCAAGTTATTAAAAAGGATGAAATCTTGAGGCTGGCACTGTGATATAGAAGGCTACGCCTCCGCCTGCAGTGCCAGCATCCCATATGGGCACTGGTTCATGTCCCAGATGCTCCTCTTCTGATCGAGCTCTCTGCTAATGGTCTGGGAAAACAGTATAAGATGGTCCAAGTGCTTGGCCCCTGCACCCACATGGGAGATCCAGAAGAAGTTCTTGGCTCTTGGCTCTTGGCTCCGGATCAGCCCAGCTCTGGCCTGTTGTAGCCATCTGAGGAGTGAACCAGTGGATGGAAGACCTTTCTCTCTGTCTCTCCCTCTCTGTAACACTACCTCTCAAATAAGTAAATAAAATCTTAAAAAAAAAGAAATCTAGGCCGGCGCCGTGGCTTAACAGGCTAATCCTCCGCCTTGCGGCACTGGCACACCGGGTTCTAGTCCCAGTTGGGGCGCCGGATTCTATCCCGGTTGCCCCTCTTCCAGGCCAGCTCTCTGCTATGGCCCGGGAGTGCAGTGGAGGATGGCCCAAGTGCTTGGGCCCTGCACCCGCATGGGAGACCAGGAGAAGCACCTGGCTCCTGGCTTCGGATCAGCGCGATGCGCTGGCCGCAGTGGCCATTGGAGGGTGAACCAACGGCAAAAAGGAAGACCTTTCTCTCTGTCTCTCTCTCTCTCACTATCCACTCTGCCTGTCAAAAAAAAAAAGTATTAAAAAAAAAAAAAGAAATCTTGTCATTTGTAACATGGGTAAAAGTGGAGTTCATTATGGTAAATGAAATAAGCCAAGCACAAAAAGACAAATAATCACAAGATCTTCCTTGTTTGTGAAATTTAAAAAAGGTGATCCCAGAGAAGTTAAAAACATAATGGTGGCTAAGAGAGGCTATGAGGGGAAAGGCTGATTGATGGGTACTTGGTTATAGCCATATAGAAGAAGTTCTGGGGTTCTATTGCACAGTAGCGTGATGATGTACAGTATATTTCTCTATTCTAAAACAAACAAATGAACGAACTAGGAGTAAGCACCGTGGTTAAGCTGCACCTTGGGACACCACTTTGAAATGCTGGTTCAAGTCCTGGCTACTCTGCTTCCAATGTAGCTTCCTGTTAATGCACCTGGGACATGAACTGGCATTCATATGGGATGCTGGAGCCACAGGCAGAGGCTTAGTTTACTATGCCACAGTGCTGGCACCCAGATTATTTTACTTTAAAAATCCTTTCCTATCTCAACAGAACATAAACATTTCATTTTTCTCCTTCTCATACTTTTAATTTGATGATTAAATTGTTTTCAGAGTCCTCCAAAATGGCGGAATATGGAGGGAGTGCACTGATAGTTCGGGAAAAGATAGTTTAATACAAGTGGAGATACTGCAGTTTCAGGGAAGAGTTAGGGAAAAAACTGCAGAGGAAACTCTTCCGGAACTAGTGGGACACGGTGGACCTGCGTGGAGGGCAAGGGCGCCCATAGCTCGGAACCCCAGCCGCCAAGTCTATGCACCAGTGCTGGAAAGGGAGGTGAGGTGAAACCTCAGTAGCCAGAGACGCTGGTGGGGAAGCGGCAGGAAGAGCCTAGAGGGAACGAGGCTTGAAGCCCCATGGGGGAAAGTTCACCAGGCTAACTAGAGGAGAGAAAAAAATAAATAAATAAAAGGGACCGGTACAGACACGATTCTCACGATTCTCTCTCTCCACTCACCTTACAAAGGTGAGCAAGACAAAGAGAAGGCACTATTTTGGACATATGTAAAAGCTGTGCCCGCTATCAGCCAAGCAGAAAAACCTGACTCTGGTGGAAAGAAATAACAGGAGGTTAGGACCTAGTAAATGTGTGGAGCTAATGAACTGAGACTGTGAAAAAAAAAAAAAAACAGGTTGTGTGAGAGAACTCATGGCGTACCCGAGATGTGAGTACGCTCGGGAGAGTACACAAACTCGGTAACCTTGGCAACCCGGTGGGAGACTGCAGGGGAATTTGAGCTTACACTGAGGACTGCACAGATCCTTTGTGTGGTCTTTGGGACAGAGCAGACGAATATTATACCCACAGGGGCCAGAGCTCAGACACTGACTGCCTTCAACACCGCTCAGCTCTGTGGAATTACTTCCCTTCTGAATAAAAAAAAAAAAGAGAGAGCGAGAGCAAGAGAGAGAGAGATTAACCACACCTAACCTAGGTGTGTCACCTTTAGCACACACCCTTAACCCTGAAGAACCAAACAGAGCTCGCTGGCCACACCCATCACAAGCCTCTAAGGATCCATCAAAAGCAGACACTCCACTTAATCTAGAGTCATAGTATAACGAGAAAAGCCACCACAGCAAGAAAAAAAAAAAAAAGAAGAAGAAACCAAAGACTATCTCCACAATGCCAAGCAATAAACGCAGAAACCAAAGAAATAAAAACAAGGAAGACATTATGATGCCCCCAAAAGAACAAGACACCCCAATTCAAGATTATGAAGATGATGAGACAGAAGAAATGCAAGATACGGATTTCAAAAAATTTTTGATGAGAACATCAAGAAGTTCTCAAAAACAAATTCTTGAACTATAAAAATCCTTACTGGACAAGATAGAAAATCTCTGTTGAAAATGAAATATTAAGGAGGAATCAAACTGAAATGAAGAAACTAATGGAACATGAAATTGTGATAGTGAAGAGAAATCAAAATGAAATGAAGAATCCAATAGCTCAAATGATAAACGCATCAGAGAGCCTTAAAAACAGAATCAGTGAAGCAGAAGAGAGACTATCAGACGTAGAAGACAGAGCACAGAAAAGTATACAGTGAAACCAAAGAAAAGAAGAAGAAATTAGAAATCTAAAAAATATTGTTGGGAACCTACATGATACTATTAAAAAACTCAATATTCAGTTTCTAGGAGTTCCTGAAGGCATGGAGAGAGAAATGATTAGACGGCCTTCTTAGTGAGATACTAGCAAAAAACTTCCCGGGTTTGGAGAAGGACAGAGACACCCTAGTTCAGGAAGCACATAGAACCCCTAATAAACATGACCAAAAGAGTCCTCACCACGACACGTTGTAATCAAACTCATCACAGTGAAACATAAAGAAAAGATCCTAAAATGTGCAAGAGAGAAACATAAGATTACTCTTAGAGGATCCCCAATTAGACTCACAGCTGACTTCTCAACAGAAACCCTACAGGCTAGGAGGGAATGTTGAGATATAGCCCAGGTACTAAGAGAGAAAAACTGCCAGCCCAGAATATTATATCCTGCAAAGCTCTCATTTGTGAATGAAGGTGAAATAAAGACCTTTCACAGCAAACAGAAATTGAAAGAATTTGTTACCACTCATCCAGCCCTGCAAAAGATGCTTAAAGATGTGTTACACACAGAAACACAGAAACAAGGCCATCAATATGAAAGAAGGTAAAGGAAGAAAACCTCCCAATAAAAGATCACAAGAGGCCAGCGCCTCAGCTCACTAGGCTAATCCTATGCCTGTGGCGCCAGCACCCTGGGATCTAGCCCCGGTAGGAGTGCTGGATTCTGTCCTGGTTACTCCTCTTCCAGTCCAGCTCTCTGCTGTGGCCCAGGAGGGCAGTGGAGGATGGCCCAAGTGCTTGGGCCCTGCACCTGCATGGGAGACCAGGAGGAAGCACCTGGCTCCTGGCTTCGGATTGGTGTAGCACGCCAGCCATAGCGGCCACTGGGGGGTGAACCAATGGAAGGAAGGAAGACCTTTCTCTCTCTCTCTCTCTCTCTCTCTCTCTCTCTCTCTCTCTAACTCTGCCTGTTTAAAAATAAATTAAAAAAAGATCACAGGAAGCTCAAAGCATATACTAGAAAATATCTTTGGGAAAATGGCAGGGCAAAGTTACTACTTCTCAATAGTCACATTGAACGTTAATGGCCTCAACTAGGCAGTAAAAAGACACAGACTAGCTGAAGCGATTCAGGAACAAAATCCATCTATTTGCTGCTTACAAGAAACTCATCTTTCCAACAAATATGCATGCAGACTAAAAGTGAAAGGTTGAAAAAAGATATTCCATGCCAACAGAAACCAAAAAAAAGCTGGTGTAGCCATATGAATATCAGACAAAATAAACTTTAACACAAAAGCTGTTAAGAGAGACAAAGAGGGGCACTATATAATGATTAAGGGTTCAATTCAACAGGAAGATGTAACTATTATCAATGTATATGCACCTAATTACAGGGCACAGGGCACCGGTTTATTTAAAAAATATGTTAAGGGACTTAAAGGGAGACTTAGACTCCAATACAATAGTACTGGGGGACTTCAGTACTCCACTCTCAGAAATGGATAGATCAACCAGACAGAAGATCAACAAGGAAACAGTAGATTTAATCGACACTATAGCCCAAATGGATCTAACAGAATCTACAGACCTTTCAATCCTGTATCTAAAGATTTTACATTCTTCTCAGCAGGGCATGGAACCTACTCTAGGATTGACCATATATTAGACCATAAAGCAAGTCTCAGCAAATTCAAAAGAATTAAAATCATACCATGCAGCTTCTCAGACCACAGTGGAATGAAGTTGGAAAGTAGCAACTCAGGAATCCCTGGAGCATATGCTAACACATGGAGACTGAACAACATGCTCCTGAATGAACACTGGGTCATAGAAGAAATCAAAAGAGAAATCAAAACCTTTCTGGAAGTGAATGAGGATAACAACACAACATATCAAAACATGGGATATAGCAAAAGCAGTGTTAAGAGGAAAGTTTATAGCAATAGGTGCCTACATCAAGAAATTGGAAAGGCACAGAATAAATGAGCTTTCAATGCATCTCAAGGATCTAGAAAAATTGCAGCAAACCAGACCCAAATCTAGTAGGAGAAGAGAAATAATTAAAATCAGAGAAGAAATCAACAGGATTGAATCCAAAAAAAATTACAAAAAAATAAGCCAAACGAAGAGCTGTTTTTTTGAAAAAATAAACAAAATTGACACCCCATTGGCCCAACTAACTAAAAAAGGAAAAGACCCAAATCAATAAAATCAGAGATGAAAAAGGAAATGTAACAACAGACACCACAGAAATAAAAAGTCATCAGAAATTACTACAAGGACTTGTATGCCAGCAAACAGGGAAATCTATCAGAAATGGATAGATTCCTGGACACATGCAACCTACCGAAATTGAACCATGAAAAGAAAACCTAAACAGACCCATAACATAGGCAGAAATTGAATCAGTAATAAAGGCCCTTCCAACAAAGAAAAGCCCAGGACCAGATGGATTCACTGCTGAATTCTACCAGACATTTAAAGAAGAACTAACTCCAATTCTTCTCAAACTATTCAGAACAACTGAAAAAGAGGGAATCCTCCTAAATTCTTTCTATGAAGCCAGCTTCACCTTAATCCCTAAGCCAGAGAAAGATACAGCATTGAAAGAGAATTACAGACCAATATCCCTGATGAACACAGACGTAAAAATCCTGAATAAAATTCTGGCCAATAGAATGCAACAACACAGCAGAAAGATCATCCACCCACAGCAAGTGGGATTTATCCCTGTATACAGGGATGGTTCAATGTTCACAAAACAATCAATGTGATACACCACATAAACACACTGCAGAAGAAAAACCATAGTATTATCTCAATAGATGTAGAGAAAGCATCTGATAAAATATAGCATGCTTTCATGATGAAAACTCAAAGAAAATTGGTTATAGAAGGAACATTCCTCAATACAACCAAAGCAATTTATGAAACACCCATGGCCAGTATCCTATTGAATGGGGAAAAGTTGGAAGCATTTCCACTGAGATCTGGTACCAGACAGGGATGCCCACTCTCACCACTGCTATTCAATATACTTCTGAAGTTTTAGCCAGAGCCATTAGCCAAGAAAACGTAATTAAAGGGATACAAATTGGGAAGGAAGAACTCGAACTATCCCTCTTTGCAGATGGTATGATTCTTTATTTAGGGGATCCAAAGAACTCTACTAAGGGACTATTGGAACTCATAGAAGAGTTTGGCAAAGTAGCAGGATATAAAATCAATGCACAAAGATCAACAGCCTTTGTATACTCAGGCAATGCCTCGGCTGAGAAAGAACTGCTAAGATCAATCCCATTCACAATAGCCACAAAAACAATCAAATACCTTGGAATAAACTTAACCAAGGATGTAAAAGATCTCTATGATGAGAATTACAAAACCTTAAAGAAAGAAATAGAAGAGGATACCAAAAATTGGCAAAATCTTCCATGCTCATGGATTCGAAGAATCGATATCATCAAAATGTCCATTCTCCCAAAAGCAATTTTTAGATTCAATGCGATACCAATCAAAATACCAAAGACATTCTTCTCAGATCTGGAAAAAATGGTGCTGAAATTCATATGGGGGCACAGGAGACCTCGAATAGCTAAAGCAATCTTGTACAACAAAAACAAAGCTGGTAGATTTCTCACCGGGGTGAGGTGAAACCTCATTGTGGTTTTGATTTGCATTTCTCTGATTGCTAGTGATCTTGAACATTTTTTCATGTGTCTGTTGGCCATTTGGATTTCTTCTTTTGAAAAGTGTCTATTGAGGTCCTTGGCCCATCTCTTCAGTGGGTTGTTTCTTCTGTTGTTGTGGATTTTCTTGATTTCTTTGTAGATTCTGGTTATCAACCCTTTATCTGTAGTATAGTTTGCAAATATTTTCTCCCATTCTGTCGGTTGCCTCTTCACTTTCCTGACTGTTTCTTTCGAAGTACAGAAACTTCTCAATTTGATGCAATCCCAAATGTTAATTTTGGTTTTGACTGCCTGTGCTCCTGGGGTCTTTTCCAAAAAGTCTTTGCCTGTACCTATATCTTGCAGGGTTTCTCCAATGCTCTCTAATAATTTGATGGTTTCGGGCCGTAGATTTAAGTCTATAATCCAATGGTAGTTTTTTTCACTTTGTATTGCTATATGGGCAAAATGTTGAAAACTTTACCTAATATATACTAAGCTGATCTTCTGTATACAAAGAGAATTGAAAATGAATCCTTACATGAATGGAAGGGGAGAGGGAGTGGGAGAGGGGAGGGTTGCGGGCGGGAGGGAAGTTACGGGAGGGGGGAAGCCATTGTAACCCATAAGCTGTACTTTGGAAATTTATATTCATTAAATAAAAGTTAAAAAAAAAAAAACAAAGCTGGAGGCATCACAATACTAGATTTCAGGACATACTATAGGGCAGTTGTAATCAAAACAGCATGGTACTGGTACAGAAACAGATGGATAGACCAATGGAACAGAATAGAAACACCAGAAATCAATCCAAACATTTACAGCCAACTTATATTTGATCAAGGATCTAAAACCAATTCCTGGAGTAAGGACAGTCTATTCAATAAATGGTGCTGGGAAAACTGGATTTCCATGTGCAGAAGCATGAAGCAAGACACCTACCTTACACCTTACACAAAAGTCCACTCAACATGGATTAAAGATCTAAATCTACGACCTGACACCATCAAATTATTAGAGAACATTGGAGAAACCCTGCAAGATATAGGTATCGGCAAAGACTTCCTGGAAAAGACCCCGGATGCACAGGCAGTCAAAGCCAAAATTAACAATTGGGATTGAGAAGTTTCTGTACAGCAAAAGAAACAGTCAGGAAGGTGAAGAGGCAACCATAAGGGCACTGGTTAAGAGTCCTGGCTGCTCTGTTTCTGATCCAGCTTCCTACCAATAAATATGAGAAAACAGCGGAGGACAGCCCTAGTGTTTGGGCCCCTGCCACCCACAAGGGAAACCTGGATGAAGCTTCAGATTCCTGCCTTTGGCCTGGCCCAGTCCCCATCATTGTGGGCCATTTCCTTACAAAATATACATGTACAGTGGCTGGTGTTGTGGCATGGCAGGTTAAGCTGCTACTTGTGATGATGCCATCCTATATGGGCACCAGTTTGTGCCCTAGCTGCTCCATTTCTGATCCAGCTCCCAGCTAATGCACCTGGGAAAGCAGCATAGGATGGCCCTAGTTGTTGGGCACAGCACCCACGTGAAGACCAAGACAAAGCTTCTGGCTCCTAGCTGCTGGCTTCTGCCTGGCCTAGCCCTGATTGTTGTGGCTATCTGGGGGTTGAACCAGTGGATGAAAGATCTCTCTCTCTTAATCTCTCCCTCTGTCTCTCTCTGTAACTCTGCCTTTCAAATAAATAAATAAATCTTTGAAAAAAGTTATTTAAAAATATATACCTACAGTACAAAAACTCATGACATCCATTTAAGAGACTTGTCTGATTAACTAAAGATTTTTTAAAATTTTATGATAAATGATGCTCACACAATGCCGAATATTCATCATTATTAGGCATTCTCCCATATGCTGAAGTATTTATACTTTCTTTCACAAGTTAACCTGTCTTCTTACCAAAAGTAACTGCTTTTTTTCCAAGTCTCGACATCAGTTTTGCTTGTAACTAAATAGATTAAACATAAAATAAAAAAATAATTATTTTTTCCAGAAAAATTAAGTTACAAGCTTTGTAAAGAATCCAAAGTTAATGCTTAAAGAAATAATTGCTGTGTAATTAGAGATGAGCAAGAAAATTGTATTGTAGATTATTCTTTATTAAGTATTCATGCTATTTTTAAAAAATCTAAATAGGAAATAATCGAAGATATATCACAATTATGGTTTATTGTGGGAAATATGTTATAAGTCTTCCTAGCAGGGGACAAATATTCAAAGAAAAGATAAATACAGAAAAATGAAAAGTCATTTATTTTAGCTTGAAACAAAATTTTGTATGTTTTTAAATATGTATGCATGTATATATATAACTTCCTACTTTAATATTTTCAATTAATTGTTATCTATTAGTCCTTAAAATGTCAAATAAGACGGGTTCCATGAACACACAATTTTTCATACAGTTTTAGATGGGAGGGGGGTGACCACAGATTCTTTGTAGTCCATCATGGATCTCAAGTTAAGAAACTATGTTCTCGGGGCCAGCACTGGGGTGCAAGCATCCCATATGGGCACTGGTTAGAGTCCTGGCTGCTCCACTTCTGATGCAACTCCTTGCTAATGGCCAGGGAAAGCAGAAGAAGATGGCCCAAAATCTTGGGGCCCTGCACTCACATGGGAAAACCAGAAGCAGCTCCTGGCTCCTGGCTTCCGACTGGCCCAAATATTACATATGATACTCTTATAGTCAAAGGAAAAGCAAGGTTTTCTTTTTTTTTTAAGATTTATTTTATTTATTTGAAAGACAGAGTTACAGAGAGAAGTAGAGACAGAGACAGACACACACACAGAGAGAGAGAGAGAGAGAGAGAGAGAGGGAGAGAGAGAGAGAGAGTCTTCCATTTGCTGGTTCACTCCCCAAATGACCGCAATGGCCGGAGCTGAGCTGATTTGAAGTCAGGAGCCAGGAGCTTCTTCCAGGTCTCCCATGCAGGTGCAGGGGCCCAAGGACTCAGGCCATCGTGTACTGCTTTCCCAGGCCATAGCAGAGAGCTGGATCAGAAGTGAAGCAGCCAGGACTCGAACCAGCACCCATATGGGATCCCAGAGCCACAGGCCGTGGCTTTAACCCATTGCACCACAGTGCTGGCCCCGCAAGGTTTTCAACACTAGGAATTTAGCAATTATTGCTTATTCTAGAAGAGGTTTCTAAAATTACTATAGAAATTTTCACTTGAAATTCAACAATCTTTGGTTTTCTTATGTTAAATTAAAATTCAATATTTTATTTTAAAAAATAAAAAGATGCATATGATGATCTCATTCTCTCCTATTTATTCGTCCATTTTTCTACCTATACATATGAATAGAAACATGTCCACATAGAGCACTCTAGCAAATACTGACAATGACATTTTGATGGATGAAAGCATTTTGGGTGGTTAGTTGCTTTTTCCCTAAACTTTTTTTTTAAGATTTATTTATTTATTTGAAAGTCAGAGTTGCACAGAGAGGAGGAGAGGCAAAGAGAGAGAGAGAGGTTTTCCATCCGCTGATTCACTCCCAAATTGGCCACAATGGGTGGAGCTGTGCCAATCCGAAGCCAGGAGCCAGGAGCCTCCTCCAGGTCTCCCACACGAGTGCAGGGGCCCAAGGACTTGGGCCATCTTTTACTGCTTTCCCAGGCCATAGAGAGAGCTGGATCGTAAGTGGAGCTGCTGGACTCGAACCGATGCCCATATGGGATGCTGGCACTGCAGGCGGCAGCTTTACCCGCTACAACACAGCGCCAGCCCCTCCCAAAACTTTTCTATAATACTTATTTCAGGGGAATGGCACTGTGTCCTAGCAGGGAAAGCTGCCACCTGCAGTGCTGGCATCCCATATGGGCATCGGTTTGAGTCCCAGCTGCTCTACTTCCAATCCAGCTCTCTGCTGTGGCGTGGGAAAGCAGTAGAAGATGGCCCAAGTGCCTGGGCCCCTGCAACTGTGTGGGAGACCTGGAAGAAGCTCCTGGCTCCTGGCTTTGGATCGGCACAGCTCTGGCCATTGTAGTTATCTGGGAAGTGAACCATTGGATGGAAGACCTCTCTCTCTCTCTCTCTCTCTCTCTCTCTCTGCCTCTCCTTCTTTCTCTATGTAACTCTTTCAATAAATAAATAAATCTTTAAAAAAAGAGAAAGAAAAAAAGTTGAATGGGTGGTATCATCACCCCCTAGGAAGAGTAATAATGCACAGGGAAGCAAAAAGTCAAATTCAGCCCTGGGCAAGTCAGTCACTGAAACTTCTCTGGATCACACTGCCCTAATTACTAAATGAGAAAACATGGAAGTGAATTAAATCAGCATAAAGTTTTCTTTCAGCACTAACATTTTATTAATTTAAATGGCTAATTCCTATGCAAATTCTTAGGAAGGAGTTTTTAAATTAGTTTATCATTTTATCCTTCAATTATCTCAAGAATAACTAGATTTAATGAGTATTGTTCTCTTCCTTTGTTATAAAGTTTATAGCTTGAGCACATAACAAACTATATAGTACACTATATCCTTGACATTCTCAAAATAATGAATAGGCAGTTTTAGCTACATCAATAATTAAAGAGATACAGTAATGAGAATATAAGTACAGAAAGCCGTTCTGGTAACACTCCATACTGCTTTGAGTGTGAGAAGAAAATGTTAAATGTTGATAATTAAGGGAAAAAGAAAAGGGGGGAAAAACTGCATATCTCGAAGCTCTCCTCAATCTCAATATGTGCTAAAATACTGACAAAAACTGTTCAAGTCATTAAGAGAATCTGGATTTGTAGGTAAGCTCACAAGAAAATGACAAAACAACTATAATAAGCATTTATGGAAGGTGTTTCTTTATTGCAGGTGGTTTCCAAACTGAGTTTGTATTTGTGTGCACATTTTCTTTTACCTTCAGAAGGCACTGTAATGTATCAATTGGGTGTTTCTTACATTATGTTAATTCACTGAACTGAACAGCTGCCAGCAAATGTAATTTTCTGTTAATTAAAAAATTGAATTTTATATAGCTCAACAATGGAGCAGTATTTCTCCCCATAAATTCTAATTCAGTGTCTCTGAACTTAATCCTCAAATCTGCATTTATGTTGTTGAATTATATTTAAACAAATTCATCCTATTTATTTGTGATGATTAGGTAATTAAGAATGGCATTTACCATGCGGAGATGCTAATGTGATTGTGCCAGCCTCAGAAATAATACCACCAACTATATGTCTCTGAAAATTAAATGTTGCAGGTGCTGCATGACATTTAAATATTGTCACACTGAGAGTTTAAACAAATACTGAAATGTTGCTATAATACAGAAAGAACTTACCTTTGCAATTATTACTGACTGAACTGGATAGCAAACAGTTGCTCCTAAAGTGGTCAGTCCCAGTGGATAAGCAATTTTCTTAAACCTAGAACCTTATAAAATTCAAGCAAACTATTAAATTCCAAACAAATGCCACCAGAGACTTGATGTTCTTACACAGTAAGGCTTATCTTTGCTTCCCTTTTAAGCCATTACCCTGTACATTACTCTTTAGGTAATAATACCAATCAAGATAATAACTAAAATGCCCTTAAGAATCTTAATTCAATTAATACCCCTTAGCTGTCATGTCCAATTTAATAAAAGTGTTCTTAATCTAATACTGATAATTACCTATGCAAAAAGAATTGATGATTTTCTTCTTTTTTACAGCTAGGTATTTTTTTTCATGTCTAGGAAATTCAAAATTGTAACCACGTTTTTTTAAGTATTAAAAAAAAGCATGGTAGTACAGAAAATTAACCAACTACTGTTCTTGTAATATAATGTTAAGGTGAAATGGACTGTCTTCTACATGTCCTTTTTTGATTAAGTACTTACGAAGGTGAATGACCCAACTAACTAATTACCTAAGTAATTTGAAAAGCATATAACTCCTTCATGTCACCGATTTAGAATAATGAAGTAATAATAATTGCCAAGTAAGGTGACATAAGTAATACATTCTAAAAGTTCCCAAACTAAGCACCTATGAGTCATTTTCATCTTTTTTTGACAGCAAAATCATTTCCAAAAAAAGTTTCCAAATAGAATCCTACTAGGAACTTCAATATATAAAACCTCTTGGGGCCGGCACTGTGGCGTAGCCAGTAAAGCTGCTGCCTGAAGTGCTAGCATCTCATATGGGTGCTGGTTTGAGTTCCGGCTGCTCCACTTCCAATACAGCTCTCTGCTGTGATCTGAGAAAACAGTGGAGGATGGCCCAAGTGCTTGGGCCCCTGCACCCACAAGGGAGACCCAGAAGAAGCTCCTGGCTCCTGGCTTCGGATTGGCGCAGCTCCAGCCATTGCGGTGATTGGGGAGTGAACCAGTGGATGGAAGACCTTTCTCTCTTTGCCTCTCCTTCTCTCTTTGTGTAATTCTTTCAAATAAATAAATAAATCTTTAAAAAAAAAACTATTAACATGCAGCTTCTCTGATTAACTTAGGGTAGGAAGCTCAGTATTAAGCCCTGTTTATGTGGCTTTTCCATTATTCCCCTATCACTTCCATGAAACACTATGCTCTCCAAGAGAGTTGGAAATCCAGTCCTAGCTTAGTTCCACCAGGCTGTTGGTTCAAAATATCTTAAAAGTATCTTAATATTCAAAGTATCTTAAATGCTTGTCTGGGTAACCTGGTCTCTGTAAATACAACCTCAGCAATTAGAAAATACAACCTCAGCAATTAAATGATGGCTTTTTGAACTGGGGTAAGAACTTTTATTATCTGGAACAGCTTTTACAATGCCTACGTTTAAAAGGAAACTGCCATTTAGGCAAGGTAAAAACAAGAAATATTTCTCTGTCTGGCCTAATTATTTATAAGGCTCCACTGTGGAGCCACGCAGAGGAAGTTAAGCAGGCTGGTTTAACCTCTAGTTTAGCTTTCCTTCAGATTTACACTGTTCTTTGTGGTATGGGGAAAGGGTCTAGGTTTATTAAAACATATCCTAAGTTACACTTTACTCTAGTGCTGCTCACTATTATCCTACTATGTATAATTTGGTTCTTGATTTTACAGTACTAATACCTCCTGATGTAGATTCCCTTGACTTAACTAAACTGTGCTGCTCCTATACTTGGTAGGTGGCAGTTTTCTCTTCATGTTGTACTTATCCTCTAATTGATAGGAAAAGCTAGTCTGCAAGAAAATAAACTTGAGTTCAACAGTCTTACTAGCAATAATTAGGGAAGGACTCTAGACAAAGCCAGTTACAAGCTATGTACTCTGTACTATTAAATCAGCAAGTGATTTCCTTTCTCAGGATCTCTATCCATAGTATAACAGGGACAGATGAAACTAACAGCTTTCAAACTTTTTAGTCATGATTCATATTACAGAATAAATGTTATGAAGGTCTTCAAAAAGTTAATGCACATTATCTTTTAATGCATTTTTTTCCTCAAATTTTCTGAAGCCTCTACATTCATTATAACCTATAACACATATGGGGCCAAGACTGTGGCGCAGTTGGGTGAAGCCACCACCTGCAGTGCCGGCATCCCATATGGGCGCTGGTTCAAATCCTGGCTGCTCCACTTCGAATCCAGCTCTCTGCTATGGTGTGGGAAAGCAGTAGAAGATGGCCCAAGTCCTTGGGCCCCACACATCCATGTGGGAGACCCAGAAAAAACTCCTGGCTCCTGGCTTTGGATTGGCGCAGCTCTAGCAATTGTGGCCATCTGGGAAGTAAACCAGCAGATGGAAGACCTCTCTCTCTCTCTCTCTCTCTCTCTCTCTGACTTTCCTTCTCTCTCTGTGTAACTCTGACTTTCAAATAAATAAATAAATAATTTTAAAAAACTATCTATAACACATATACACTCTGCTAAAACATTACCCTTGTAATGTGGTTTTTGTTGAATCCTTGCTTTCCTTCTAGACGTCTGGAATTTTGATACATGCCACATAGACTATGTGATCAGCTTTCATTGAAACGTTAGTCACTCAGCTCTAATGAGCTTACCTCATTGACAATATCTCACTCACATTGTCACAACTCATTACTGGAAGAATTAAGCACATTCGATGTGACTCCACTAGACAGGACTCTTGAAAGCTTGTACTTGGTTTCCTCTAAACTTTGTCCTATGTGCCTTCTCCCTTTACTAATTTTACTTAGTATCCATTCACTGTAATAAATATTAGCAACGAGCATCACTACCTGTTGAACCCTTGGAGGTTTCTAAGCTAACCATCAAAACAGAGAGTGTCTTGGGGATCCTCCACACAGTGGTATAGTAAGAAAGAAGGGTAAAGTTGGTAAAGACACAGGGTACAAAGAGGCAAAGAAGCCAAAAATATCAAGCCTTATGCTGAATGAGCATATTGAACTGAACTGTCTCCTTTAACAAACTCCATTCCAAGCTGGCTAATGTCAGTTTCCACTAACTTGGTCACAGTGAGATCAAGAAAGAAATCAAATTTTATCTAATGCATCAGCTTCTTTGTCTCAAATTCTCAATACAGCCCCTGGAATATGGGAGGTCATGACTAAGAAGAGGAAATTGGTTTGAGTGTACAGTATACACATTCAGATTGACATAAAACTCTCAAGGACTTTTGGTAGTTAGAGACTCTTAAGTTCTTTAAATAAAGTTATGAAGACAAAATGGTAAATGATATTTTGAACCAGAATAACCATATATTTTAAAAATGTTATTTTATAATTATCATACTATAAGTGCATGCAGTTCTACCCATTTAAATATGACTATAATTATAGCATCATACAACTACCACTTGCAATCAGGATATAGAATAGTTACATCATTTCTAAAAATTATCTCATAGTATCCATTTGTAATTATACCTCTTCACTCCAAAAGCTGAGGCTGTTCTGCTGTTTTGTCTAGAATGTTACCTAAATACAGTCATATACAGAGTGGGTTTTTTTTTTTCACTCAGATTCATCAAGATTGTGCATGTGTCAAGAGCAGTATTCCTTCATATGGATGTGTCAGTCCAGCTTTGGGTGAATATGAATAGAGCTACCATAAACATGTGCATACTGGTTTTTCATTTCCCCAGGGAGTGGAATTGCTAGGTTTTATGGTACAATGTGTACTTAACTGTATGAAAAACTATCAAATTATTTTTCAGAATGGCTGCCTAATTTTACATTCTCACCTGTAATATGTGAGAGTTTCAGTTGCTCTCCATTTTTGGTATGGTCAGTCTTTTTAATTTAAGACATTCTACTAAGTCTGTCATGGTATCTCACTATGACTTTCATCTGTATTTTTCTAATGATTAACGACAGTGAAAACATAATGCCTATATAAAAGTAGACACAGCATACTAGAAAATCTAAAAAAACTTCAGTGCCTGCATAGTGGCACAGCAGGTTAAGCCACCACCTGTAACACAGGCATCCCATATGAGCAGCAATCCGATCCAGCTCCCTTGTAACGCACCTAGAAAAGCAAGGGCAGATGGTGCAAGTGCTAGAGCCCTTGCCACCCAGATGGATTTCCAGGCACTAGGCTTCAGCCTAACCCAGGAACAGCTGTTGTGGTCATTTGGGAGTGAACTAGTGAATGGCAGGCAAATCAATCTCTCGCACGCGGGCTCGCTCTCTCTTACTCGCTCTCACTCTCGCTCTGTCTCTCCTTCTGTCTTTCAAATAAATAACTTTAAAAATTTAATAATTTTCATGAACACATATACTAATAATATACAATGAGATTTTTTTCATGACTGCAAAATTTAGAAATGGCATCAAAAGGGAGAATATAGCTTTTAAAACACTACCTTTTCTTGCTGAAATCACGCCTGCCAATCCTGAAGCTGTAATCACTCCAATTTTCGGAAGAAAATCTCGAGGAGGATTCTTCACATATACATATGCATCTCAAGAAATCAATTTAAAATTAACATAAATGACTGATTACAATTGGGCATTCAGTATAGGTATAATGCAGAAAAGTTGAAGAGATTTATTAATAGTGGATGGTTTCAGTACTTCAAAAGTGCAATACAAAATTATGATTATGAGTCACAACCTAAAAAGCTAGCCACAATATTTTCTTATTACAAAATAAAATTGTCCTTCTATAGTTGATTTAATAATATTTGTTTTCTTAATTATATAGATGATTACAACACTTTAAAGAAATATATGATCCTAGAAGGCACATCTCAGTATGAATGAGTATAAGGCAAATTTCTTACTGTCTATGTATTACAGCCCTATAATAAACATGCATCTGCCCTTATCTGTTCAAACACTGGTAGGATTCAGTAAGAACTCAAATACTTTACTAAGGATCTTTGAACAATAGTTTAGGGATACGCACAACCACTAGCAACTTGACTGCCCCTGTTCTAAAATAACCTCACAGCAGCCATTGCTCAGGGTTAAAATCAAAGATTAAAATGAGATGGGAGGGGCCAGCACTATGGCAAAGCGGGTAAACGCCCTGGTCTGAAGCACCGGCATCCCATATGAGAGCAGGTTTGGGTCCTGGCTGCTCCTCTTCCATTCCAGCTCTCTGCTATGGCCTGGGATAGCAGTAGAGGATGGTCCAAGTCCTTGGGCCCCTGCACCTGCATGGGAGACCAGGAAGAAGCTCCTGGCTCCTGGCTTCAGATCGGCCCAGCTCCGGCAATTGCAGCCATCTGGGGAGTGAACCATCAGATGGAAGATCGATCTCTCTCTCTCTCTCTCTCTGCCTCTCCTCTCTCTGTGTAACTGACTTTCAAATAAATAAATAAATCTTTAAAAAAATAAGATGGGAACTAGAACAAAAAGCAGATGAAGAGTGGGCAACAGTCCAGACGCCTTGGCTTTTTATATATTTGTTTTTTATCTCAAAAATATGTTTTTTATCATACTTGATTATTCAACAGCAAAAACCTATTCAATCATATTCTTCAAGATGAATGAGGGCTATAATTTTGAATTAATTCCTAATACATTAAATAATGATAATGCAAATACCTCATAGAGACATTTAAAATTTTAGCTGAGCTTTCTGTTCCCCATATGTATTTATTTTGACAACTGGCACAGGCCAAGCCTATCAGGAATCTATACCTATTGCCAAATGCTACTAATAAGCTACACTCAAATACAATTGCTTTCCAGTATCAGCTTAAACATTCCATGGTGGCTGCTATATAATTTCCTAGCAATTAATAACAAAGCACTATATACTCCAACAACAAATAGCACTAACTAATCAGCAACAGAGAAATTTTTTTGATTTGTGAGTACATAATATGGATTTTGTAGCTAAAACAGAACTTTCAATATAGGCACTGCCATTTACTAGCTATATGATCTTGGTAACCTACTTTAATCTTTTAAAGTTTAGTTTCCTAATATGTAAAATGGATATAATCATAATATCAGTGCAGAATTCTGACAAAATCATTTAGATAAATTATGTATAGTACTGCCTTAGCATATAATAACTGTTAAATAAATGGTACATACTATTTTTGGTATTATCAATAATATTCATATCTTATCAACAAACTATAATACAGGGTATCTTCTAAGTTGGTAAAAGCATGATAATGGATAACAGACCACGTTTATATTTCTCACATTTAAACATTCTGACTTAAAAACACAACAGGGGGCCGGCATTGTGGTGCAGAGGGTTAAACCACCTTCCGTAACACCAGCATCCCATACAGGTGCCGGTTCACATTCTGGCTGCTCCAATCCTGGTCCAGCTCCCTGCTGATACACCTGGAAAAGCAGTGGAAGATGGCCCAAGTTCTTGGACGCCTGCATCCATGTGGGAGACATGAAAGGAGCTTCTGGCCGGCACCGTGGCTCAACAGGCTAATCCTCCGCCTAGCGGCGCCGGCACACTGGGTTCTAGTCCCGGTTGGGGCACTGGATTCTGTCCCGGTTGCCCCTCTTCCAGGTCAGCTCTCTGCTATGGCCCGGGAGTGCAGTGGAGGATGGCCCAAGTCCTTGGGCCCTGCACCCCATGGGAGACCAGGAGAAGCATCTGGCTCCTGCCTTGGGATCAGCATGGTGCGCCGGCCGCAGCACGCCGGCCGCAGCAGCCATTGGAGGGTGAACCAACGGCAAAGGAAGACCTTTCTCTCTGTCTCTCTCTCTCACTGTCCACTCTGCCTGTCAAAAATAAAAAAATAAAAATAAAAAAAAAAAGAAAGTAGCTTCTACTCCTGGCTTCGGCCTGGCCGAGCCCTGGCTGTTACAGCCATTTGGGGAGTGAACCAGTAGATGGAAGATCTCTCTCCCCCTGTTTCTCCCTTCTCTATAATTCTGCCTTTCAAACAAATAAATAAATTTTAACAAATAGAACATTTCTAATTATGGATGTTCATTCACTCACCTTTTCCAAATTGCACTGTATCTGTTATCCCATTTTTCACGAAGACATAAACACCCTAAGGAAAAAAAAAAGGAAAGAGGAAAAAAGACATCTACATATTTGAAGTGGTTCAAAATTAGGTAAAATAGCCTACATCTTTAAGCTGACTTAGCATTACACCCAAATCTAAATAAATCCCATTTATTCATTATGAGGATACTTGCTACTTGCTTAACAACTTTTGTTCACTTCTTGTTTTTCATTCTGTTTAACATGGATAACATGTTTACTCTTTTCCTCCTATAACTGGGTAATATCTATAAATTAATCAGAACATCTTAAAGAAAAGAGATTGAAGAAATAGAAAAGATTTTATCATGTTCTTTTATAACAGCCTAGAAAAATGAGTGGAATTTAAATACAGCATGAAGGGAGGTATATTGAAGTAATATCTGATTAATAAAGAGGCAATGGCAACAACATAATGATTTGAGGAGAAAACAGAAACAAAAACAAAAAGGCCTAAAGGAAAAGAGCTCCAACTCCTCACTTTTTTATTTTACTGTGCATTAGAATGAGAAAAAAAATATAAATTCGCATTCATCACAGGATAGAAATCATCCTAAACAGACTAGTGTTCATCTTGCCTTTAAAAAGGAACATAAATTTTCTTTAAGTCAAGATTACCTCACCCCACTGGAGGTATTAAAGCTTTAAAAATGCCCAGGTCAGAGCCACAGATCTTATTGGCTCTAAGCTGAAAAGCCCTTCACTCAGCACAACTTCCAAAGGGACCACTGCAGCTGAGGGGATGGTCAAGTAGGGTCAGCAACATTGCAGGCAGAACTGTAAATTTCTTGTTAGAGATGCCACCTGCCTTTACCTGGCCAGCTCTCCTCCCAGCCCAGCCAAGTAATGAAAGTCAACAGAGTGCCTTCCCCTAGGAGGTTCACACTTCCCTTAGGATATACCCCATGTGAAGAGATAGATAGGTCTGGGCCTCTTAACTTACAAGGCCTAAAGCCCACCAGATTATTATCAAGCCCCTTCTATCAGGTTCTATTTGCCTCTCAATCAGAAAAATTACTTGTAGCTTAGACAGCACCTTTCTTAGCTCCTCTAATAATGACTCTGTCCTTTGTTCTAGGCCCTGTCTAGTGCACTTGGGCCTCATTCCTTTGTAATCATAACCTCTACTCTACCACCAATGGCTCTACTCCCAACCTGTGTGTACTGATGGTCCTCTTCCCCACTTAATGCTGTATAATTGTTCAAACCTGGTAAATGCCACTCTTAGGATCATTGGTTACTATCCTCACTCTGTCTTTTATGACCTTGTCTAAATATGATCAGAGTCGGTAAACTTGGAAGGCTTCCATAGCCTTGGCAACTCATGACGACAGCCTAGGATGGTTACTGGCGCCATAAACTAGAGTGTCAATTTGTTGGGTCAACAACAGGAGCCACTGTGCACTTGCTCCTCATGTGGGATCTCTCTCCTTAATGTGCTGTCCATTTTGATTTAATGCTATAACTAGTACTCAAACAGTATGTTTCACTTTGTGTTTCTATGTGGGTGCAAACTGTTGAAATCTTTATACTAAATTGATCTTCTGTATATAAAGAGAATTGAAAATGAATCTTGATGCAAATGGAAGGGGAGAGGGAGCGGGAGAGGGGAGGGTTGCGGGTGGGAGGGAAGTTATGGGAGGGGGAAGCCATTGTAATCCATAAGCTGTACACTGGAAATTTATATTCATTAAATAAAAGTTAAAAAAAAGCTTTAAAAATATTTTAATGCAAAAAAGATTATTATAAATACTTATTGAAGGATAAACATTATTTCACTTGTATCAGAAGAAAAATGAAATCACAAAATGATTCACCCACAGTCATACTGTACTCTACTGAAGGAAGCAGAAAAGACAATCTAAACATATAGTCTTTGTTTAAACTAGCTGCTATGAAACAATGGGATAAAAATGAGAACAAAAGAGAATTTCAAAGCAGGAAAAATAAAAATTGTATAGGTAGAAAGGAAATAAGTTACTGCTATTGAGACATCTTGTTCTAGTAATTCTGTCTTAGGTAGTTTAATGGTGGTATGAGATACACAGGAACAATCCATTCATCCTAGTTTACAGCTGTACAAATCAACACAGATCCCCATTACCACTGAGCCACTTCTCTTACAGACTGTCTCTAGATGATAATTTCACCTTCTAAGTTAAAATACCTATTGACAAGTTGGTTGGGAATCATTTAACAATTAAGAAAAAAGCTACCACTTTGGGAAACTTTTTCTTAGCAGCTGTATTTAGGAATTCATTTTTACCACTGGAGGTCACTGCTACCTAAATTCCAAAAGACTTTTTGAGTTGAAGTATGAATCGAAAGTGCCCTACATGATTCTAGGTTTAATGTAGAATGTAGACAAAGACATAATTTTCAGAGAATAAGTTACGTTTTTAGGGGAAAATCAGAAGGGGAAAGTTGTTTATATTGAAGATGAAACCTGTTTCAGCATATTAACAGAATAAAATGTTCTTCTAGTATTAAATTGTGTGATAGTTACACCAGCAATTTAAAGATATCTCGGGAACAATTTCCTCACTGAAGACAAATTTGAGAACTCTATGGAAAATTAGGCCTCAGGAGACTAGAGTCTGAGTCATCTAGCTATTGGCATGTAGCCTGAGGGGCATGATTCAGACCATAATTACTTAAGATATTTCCTTCAGAGATTGAACTATCAGAAGTGTCTAGTACAAGCAGTACCATTAGAAGCATATGACAAGTACAAATTTCCAAAAATAACACCACATATTCATCATATGTTCGAAATATCATCTGGAATGACCACAATTCATTGATTTGATATTTAACTTAATGATATATTATTTTTCATAAGCTCATTAGAATTTTCTTTCTAAAACAAATGGATTAAAAACTAAAGAAAAAAAAAACCCACAAGAATCCACAAGCAGATAGGTTGTATAGGTTGTATTTGAGGAAAAGTTATATGGTTAATATGTCAGTATGATGAAAACACTGGTAGCAACATTATCATTATAATTCTGGCAATGGAGATGTTGATGCTAACATATCTGCTTAGGTAATGATAATGAAACATCAGTGTTGTATCAGTTTATTCCATTATTCTACTACTACTACTACTACTATTACTTGAAGGCTAAGCATTAAAATGAGGTGATTTTTACTTTACCCAGTAGCTGACTGTAGTCAGAATGGTCTCAAGAACTAAACACAACAAGTAAGTAACATTTTGCTCTGCCAAATAAGGAACAATTCAGAATTAATTTCTGAACTTCATGTAAAAGAGAAGCAATATTTTGTACATGTTAGATGATAAAAATTCTTGCTGAACTACTTTAATCTATACAGGAATGGTATAAAAGTTTAAATATGGCTACAAATTCTTTGCTATTACTCTTACTGAAAAATGAAATCCAATCCCCCTCTTTTTAAAACTTGGTTGGGGTTAGCCATAGTGACTTGATTTAACAAAAGAATGTTGTAGAGGTGAATTTATTGGACATCTGAAGATAGGTAAGAAGCTTGGGAAATTCTGCCCACTGCTTGTAACACTATATTTAGGAGCCCTAAACTGTCCATACAAGTTATCGAACTACCTTTAGCCAACCTGCTTGAGAGACAATGTGTAGGTGCTCCAGTCGACAATCTCAGCTGAGCACAGCCTTCCAGCCCCCTTGACAAGGTGCCAGAGATGTGAATGAACTGCCTTGGAGTTTCTAGATCAGCCCGTTTGCCAGATAAACAGCACTGAATGACCTCTATTAACATTACATGCAACAGAAGAATTGCTTCTCTGAACTCTGAGCAAACTCCTGACCCACAAAATCATGAGACATAATAGTTGTTATTTTAAGCCACTAACTTTTGTGGTCATTTTCACACATTAACAGGTACAATTAAGTTATGATTAATGAACAATTCATCAGAAACCTGACACAGAATTGACTTACCTTGCACCAGCCAACATAACGACCAACTCTCTTACGAATGGATGCAAAGCCCATTTGTAAATGACCAGGCTGCTCGTCAATGTATTTGGATCGGAGAGGTGGTGCAGCATATATGGGGAGCTAGGAGCAAAAAAAAAATGAGACTAATAAAAGTCAGGGTAGTGGTTATTTCTAAATGGAATGGGGTGAGAAGATAAGAGATTTTATTTTTTTTTAATTATTTATTTTTAAAGGCAGAGTTACAGAGCCAGAAGGAGAGACAAACACAGAGAGAAAGCTCTTCCATTTGCTGGTTCACTCCACAGAAGACTTCAATGACCAATGCTAGGGAAGGCTGAAGCTAGGAGCCTGGAGCTTCACTTGGGTCTCCCACGTGGGTTGCAGGGGCCCAAGCACATGGGCCATGTCCCATTGATCATCAGCAGAAAGCTGGATCAGAAATATAGCAGCCAGGACACAAACTAGCACCCAAATGGACGTAGACATCATAAGTGTTGGCTTTATCAGCTACACTACAACACTGTCCCCAAGGGATTTTGTTTTGTTTTTCATTTACATTGGGTGGCAGCTACATGGTTATTCATCATCCTCATCATTATTATTGATCATATACTAAATAACAGAATTTTCATTCTACTCAATAATTAAAAGCAAATATAAATATAAAAGAGTATCAACATTTTAACCAGAAAAACTTTTCCTTTAAAAAAATGAAAAATCAAGGGCAGGCATTTGGAATAGCAGTTAAGACATTTTAGATTCCCACATCCTATATAAGAATGCCTGGAAGTCCCAGCTGTGCCACTCTCAATTCCAGCTTTCTGCTAACTGTACTGTTGGGAGCCACTGTGCTGGGTTCCCTGTGTAGGCCTTTGTTTAGACTAACCTTCAACTGTGTTCCTGTAAGGAGGAGTCACTAGAAAAGTCCATTTGTACAGCTCACTGATATGGTTAGCGCCTGGCCATCTGGCTTCAGTGCTCTCTTTCTTGTACCTTGATAAGCATGTCTGCTAGCTGTGAGACCTCGCTGTAACTCCCTTTCTCAAATTGATACTGATTCCTGTGAAATTATTCCTTTGAACTATGTTGTGAGATGACACCTGCTTACCCTCGACTGTTACAATCCTTGCCTTGTATTATATAAGCTGCCTCCTTCTCCAATAAAGTGAGACCTTGATCAGAATACTGTCTTGGTCTCCCTTCTCGTGTCTGGTTTGTCTCTCCATTCAGGTCTGCCCTCCTCGTGTCCTAGTTGATTACCCCGTGGGCCGGGGCACTGTACACCTTGGGAAGCACCAGTTACTGGCTCAAGCATTTTGGTCCCTGCTACTCAAGGGAGAGACCGTGACTAAGCTCCTGGCTACATCCTGGCACAGCCCCAGTTATGGTAGGCATTTGAGGAATAAACCAGTAGGTGGTAGTGTGAATGCGCTCTTACTTTCTCTCTCTCTCCTAAATATTTTTTAAAAGAAAGCAATTTTGGGGGCTTCCATGATGGCGGAATAGGGAGGGAGCTTAATGCTCTAGTCTAGGAGAAGGTAGTTGAAAAAAAATAGAGTGTATTCTCAGGGAAGTGTTAGGGAGGACACGGCAGAAGAAACTACGCAAATTAGAGGGACATAGTGGACCTATGTGGAGGGTGTGGATGCCCATAACTCAGGACCCCAGCAGCCAAGAGCTTCCACACCAGCACTGGAGAGTGAGATGAGACCATATTGCAATAGCCCAAGCCAGAGGCGATAAGGCTGCAGGAAGAGCCTAGAGGGAACCTGGCTTGGAGCCCCGTGTAGGATAGTGTACCTGCCGAACTAGAGGAGAAAAAAAAAGGAGGGGCATGTTTCTCTCTGTGTGATCACCTTGCAACTGCGTACTGTAACAAGCTGACAGAGTGGGAAACATTTTGGACATACATAACAGCTGAGCCAGCTCGCGTCTGTGCCCAGCAACCAGCAGATTAGAGACTCCTGACTCTGGAGGGGAGACTAACTAAAAGGGGGCTGGGTGCTTGTGACTATGGAAGGCTTGTGTGCTGAGAATGTGAAAAAATTGAGGCTGTGTAGGAGGGCTCATGGTGTGGCTGGGACTTTGGGCAGTCACTGTGGGAGACTCCAAAGGCTCAGGGCTCCCTGGGTACCTGGTGAGAGACATTGCTGAGGAATCCGAGCTTACACTGAGGACTGCACAGATCCTTTGTGTGGTCCTTGTGGCAGAGCGGACAAATATTATACCCACTGGGACTAGTGCTCAGGCATTGGTCTCCTTTGAGGAGAGGAGCTCAGGCATTGGCCTCCTTTGAGGAGAGGAATAAACCTCCCCCCTAATTAAAACAAAAAAGGAGATTTTACCACGCCAAACCTCAGTGTGTCAACTTAGACACACCCTTTATTCTGGAGAACTGAACAGAGCTCCCTGGCCACACCCTCTACATGTACAAAGATAAAAGTCACCACAGCAAAAGAAAGAAAGAAAGAAAGAAAGAAAGAAAGAAAGAAAGAAACCAACAAATATCTCCACAAATGCCAAATAACAAACTCACCAATTCAAGAAACAAGAATAAGGAAGACAACACGATGCCCCCAAAAGAATACAATACTTTAATACTATATTGTAAGGAGACGAGATTGAAGAAATGCCAGAAATGGAATTCAAAGAATTGATTGTAAGATTATATATAAGTAATGAGAAGCACATGCACAAAGTACTGAAATTCATACAGGAAATGAAAGAAAATTTCTCCCACGAAATTGAGATTTAAAGGGAAATCAAAATGAAATGATGAATTCAATAGAACAAATAAAAAATGCAGCAGAAAGCCTTAACAACAGAATCAGTGAAGCAGAAGACAGACTATCCAAATTAGAAGACAAAGCACAGGAAATTATAAAATCAGACCAAAAACAAGAAGAGGAAATTAAAAAACTAAAAAACACTGTTGGAAATCTACAGGATACTATCAAATGACCCACCATACAGGTTCTAGGAGTTTCTGAAGATATGGAACGAGATAAAAGTTTAGAAGGCCTTTTCACTGAAATAATAACAGAAAATATTCCTAATTTGGAGAAAGAAAGGGACATCCAAGTACAGGAAGCACAAAGAAACCCTAGTAAATATGACCAGGAAAGATATTTACCATGACACATTGTAATCAACCTCACCACAGTAAATCATAAAGAAAAGATTCTAGAATGTGCACAAGAGAAACATCAGATTATTTTCAGAGGCTCTCCAATTAGACTCACAGAGGATGTCTCATCAGAAATCCTACAGGCTAGGAGAAAATGGAGAGATATTGTCCTTGTCTTAAGAGATAAAAACTGTCAACCCTGAATACTATACCCTGCAAAGCTCTCATTTATGAATGATGGTGATGATGATGACCTTCCATAACAAACAGAAATAATTTGTCACCACCAGCCTGGCCCTGTAAAGATGCTTAAGGATTTGTGGCACACAGAAACACGGAAATATGGTCATCACTACGAAAGAAAGGAAGAAAATCTCCCAGTAAAATACAAAGGGAATTCAAGGTAAACAATAAGAATTTTTAAGGAAAAATGGCAGGGCAAAGTCATTACTTACTAATAGTCACCTTGAATGTAAATGGCCTTAACTCTCCAGATAAAAGACACAGACTTGCTGAATGGATTAAAAAACAAACCCCATATATTTGTTGCTTACAAAAAACACATCTTTCCAACAAAGATGCACACAGACTGAAGGTGAAATGATGGATAAAGATATTCCATGCCAACAGAAACCAAAGAAGAGCTGGTGTAGCCATCCTAATATCAGACAAAATAGACTTTAACACAAAAACTATTAAAAGAGACAAAGACTATGTAATGATTAAGGGATCAATTCAACAGGAAGATGTCACTATTATAAACGTACATGCACCTAATTACAGGGCACCTGGCTATTTAAAAGAAATATTAATGGATCTAAAGGAGACACAGACTCAAATAAAATAGTAATGGTCGACTTAAATACCCCACTTTCAGCAATGGACAGATCAACCAGACAGAAAACCAGCAAGGATAAAACAGAGTTAATGGACACTATTGACCAAATGGACCTAACAGATATCTACAGAACTTTTCATCCTACAGTTGCAGAATATACATTCTTGTCTCCGGTGCATGGAACTTTCTCTAGGATTGACCACATTCTAGGCCATAAAGCACACCTCAACAAATTAAACAACAACAAAAAAAGAATACCATGAATTTTCTCATACCACAATGGAATGAAGCTGGAAATCAGCAACACAGGGATCTATAGAACATATGCAAGCACACCAAGACGGAACAACATGCTCCTGAATGAACAGTTGATCGTAGAAGAGTTCAAAAGAGAAATCAAAAAATTTCTGGAAACATGAAGACACCAATACAACCTACAAAAACTTACGGGATACAGCAAAAGCAGTGTTAGGAAAGTTTACAGCAATTGATGCCTACATCAAGAAACTGGAAAGGCACAAAATAAATGAGCTATCAATGCATCTCGAGGATCTAAAAAAAGAACTGAGAACCAGAGCCAAAACCAACAGGAGAAAAGAAATAATTAAAAATAGAGAAGAAATCAACAAAACTGAATCAAAAAATATAAATGATCAGCAAAACGAAGAGTTGGTTTTTTGAAAAAATAAAGAAAATTGACAGATCATTGATCCAATTAACCAAAAAAAGGAGAGAAGACCCAAATCAATAAAATTAGAGATGAAAAATGAAATGTAACAACAGACACCACAGAAATAAAAAGAATCATCAGAAATTATTAAAAAGAGTTGCATTCCAACAAACTGGGAAACCCAGAAGAAATGGAGAGATTCCTGGACACATAAAACCTACCTAAATTGAGCCAATCAAATCCAATAACACATCAAAAAGATCATCCACACAGACCAAGTGGGATTTATCCCTGGTATGCAGGGATGGCTTAACATTTGCAAATCAATCAATATAATATATCACATTAATAAACTGAAGAACAAAAACCGTATGATTATCTCAATAGATGCAGAGGACGCATTTGATAAAATACAGTATCCCTTCATGATGAAAACTCTAAGCAAATTGGGTATAGAAGGAACATTGCTCAACCCAATCAAGGCAATTTAGGACAAACCCATGGCCAAAATCCTTGAATGGGGGATAAGGTAGAAGCATTCCCACTGAAATTCGGTACCAGAAAAGAATGCTCACTGTCACCACTGCTAATCAATACAGTCCTGGAAGTTTTAGCCAGAGCCATTAGGCAAAGACAAAGAAATCAAAGGAATACAAATTGGGAAGGAGGAAATCAAACTATCCCTATTTGCAGATGACATGGCTATATGTAGGGGATCCAAAAGATCCCAGCAAGAGACTACTAGATCTCACAGAAGAGTTGGGTAAAGTAGCAGGACATGAAATCAATACACAGAAACCAACAGCCTTTGTATACACAGACAATGCCATGGCTGAGAATGAACTTTTAAGATCAATCCCATTCACAATAGCTACAAAAAAAATCAAATATCTTGGAATAAATTTAACCAAGAATGTCAAAGATCTCAACGATGAGAATTACAAAACACTAAAGAAAGAATTAGAAGATACCAAAAAAAAGAAAAAATCTTCCATGTTCATGGATTAAAAGAATATCAAAATATCCATTCTTCTGAAAGCAATTTACAGATTCAATGTGATACCAATCAGAATACAAAAGACAATCTTCTCAGCTATAGAAAAAATGTTGCTGAAACTCATATGGAAACACAGAAAAACTCGAATAGCTAAAGCAATCTTATACAACAAAAACAAAGCCAAAGGCATCACAATACCAGATTTCAAGACATACAACAAGGCAGTTATAATCAAGAAAACCTGGTACTGGTACAAAACAAATGGATAAGCCAATGGAACAAGAAATGCCAGAAATCAATCCAAACATCTAAAATCAACTTATAATTGACCAAGGAGCTAAAACCAATCCCTGGAGCAAGGACAGTCTCTTTAAGAAATGATGCTGGGAAATCTGGATTTCCACATGCAGAAGTATGAAGCAAGACCCCCAACTTACACCTTTCACAAAAATTCACTCAACATGGATTAAAAATCTAAATCTATTGCCGGCGCCGCGGCTCACTAGGCTAATCCTCTGCCTTGCGGCGCCGGCACACCAGGTTCTAGTCCCGGTTGGGGCACCGATCCTGTCCCGGTTGCCCCTCTTCCAGGCCAGCTCTCTGCTGTGGCCAGGGAGTGCAGTGGAGGATGGCCCAAGTCCTTGGGCCCTGCACCCCATGGGAGACCAGGAGAAGCACCTGGCTCCTGCCATCGGATCAGTGCGGTGCGCCGGCCGCAGCGCGCTACCACGGCGGCCATTGGAGGGTGAACCAACGGCAAAAGGAAGACCTTTCTGTCTCTCTCTCACTGTCCACTCTGCCTGTCAAAAAAAAAATCTAAATCTATTATCTGACACCATCAAATTACTATAGAACACTGGGGAAACCCTGCAAAAGATTGGCACAAAGAGTTCTTGGAAGAGACCCCAGAGGCACAGGCAGTCAAAGCCCAAGTTAACAAATGGGATTACATCAAATTGAGAAGAGGTAACCAACAGAATGGGAGAAATTACTTGCAAACTATGCAATTAATAAAGAATTAATAACCAGAATATAAAAAGAGATCAAGAAACTCCACAACAACAAAACAAACAACCCAGTTAAGAAATGGGCAAAGGGCTTTAATAGACATTTTTCAATAGGAAATCCAAATGGCCAACAGACACATGAAAAAATGTTCAGGATCACTAGTCGTCAGGGAAATGCAAATCAAAACCACAATGAAGTTTCATCTCATCCCAGTTAGACTGGCTTTCATACAGAAATCAACAAATACAAATGCTGGCGAGGATGTTGGGGAAAAGGTACTCTAATCCACCGTTAGTGGGAATGCAAACTAGTAAAGGCACTATGGAGACAGTATAGAGATACCTCAGAGATTTGAATTTTAACCTACCATATGACCCAGCCATCCCACTCCTGGGAATTTATCCAAGGGAAATGAAATCAGTAAATAAAAGAGCTATCTGCACCTCCATATTTATTGCAGCTCAATTCACAATAGCTAAGACATGGAACCAACCTGAATGCCCCTCAACCGAAGACTGGATAAAGAAATTATGGGATAATGTACACTATGGAGTACTACACAGTGGTAAAAAATGAAATATAGTCATTTGCAACAAAATGGATAAATCTGGAAAACATCACACTTAGTGAAATAAGTCCATCCCAAAGGGACAGTTACCATATGTTCTCCTTGATCTGTGAGAATATCTAATAGAGTACCTAAAACAAAATATGTAGAAGTGAAATTGACACATCAAGACGGGATGACTTGATTGACCCTTGTATTGACTGTTGAGAAACATTTTTTTCCATAATATTTGTTGAACTCTTAACACAGAGTTAATCATATCTGTATAGTCAATTAAGGATGGATCTCAGTAAAAAATAAGAGTGGGAATAAAAGAGGGAGGATAACATTTGTAACTGCAAAGCTGTATAGTTCTTCATACATTCCTACAGTTTTATTTCCAATGGTACAGTTTAAAAACTTGCCATGGGACCCCAAATCCCATTAAGCTGGGTGGTAAAAATGCCTTCATAAGTATTAAAGTGATCATATTACATGTTAAAGTGAACATATAGATAGGATTAAGTGTTAAGGTGATCATATATATAGGATCAAGTGTCTGGTAATAATAATAGAATTAAAAAGGAGAAAATGTTCCAACATGGGAAGCAGTCCACACAGCAGAATTACAGAAAGATAATCACTTGAAGTTGTAGTCTGACCTCAAAATCAACCCTTAAGGCATCCTGATCTGGCTTAAAGCCCATGAGAACATTCCAGGCATGGGAAACCAAAACACTGTGGCAAAAAATGTTCCACATGAAGGAACTCTCTGAATGAGACCCCAGTGGAAAGAAGTGGCCATCAAAGAAGGTGTACTTTTCTCTAAAGGGAGGAGAGAACTTCCACTTTGCTTATGGCCTTGATAAATACTGACAGAGTTTGTGGATTCAAAAGGCTTCCTTAGCCTAGGCAGCTCATGTCAAGAGCCTCTGGTGGTCACTGATGTCACACATAAGAGTGTTGATTGTTAAATTAATAGCAGGAGTCACTGTGCACTAACTCCCCATGCAGGACCTCTGTCCTTAATGTGTTGTATTATGAGAGTTAATTGTAAAACTTGTTCTTAAATGGTTTTGTGTTTTGTGTGTGTGTGTATGTGTGTGTGTGTGTGTGTGTAAATTGTTGAAATCTTCACTTAGTATAGAGTTGGTCCTCTGTGTAAAAAGTTAATGAAAATGAATGTTAACAGAGGCTGGAACTGGGAAGGGGAGAGGGAGGGGGAGGGGTGAGAGTGTGGGTGGGAGAGCAGGTATATATGGTGGAAAGAATAACTATGTTCCTAAAGTTGTACTTATGAAAGAAAGGAAGAAGAAAGGAAGAAGAAAGGAAGAAGGAAGGAAGGAAGGAAGGAAAGAAAGAAGTTGAATTTGGGGGTAAAACAGTGAGCAATTTTAGGAGCCGATGCTGTGGGCACTGGGATGTAGTGGGTTAGGTATTTGCCTGCAGTGCTGGCACCCAACTGGGCACTAGTTCAAGTCCCAGCAGCTCTACTTCCTATCCAGCTCCCTGATGATGGTCTGGGAAAGCAATGGAACATGGTCCAAGTGCTTGGGCACTGCACCTGTGCAGGAGACCTGGAAGAGGCTCCTGGCTCATGACTGGTTCGGCACAGCTGCAGCCACTGCGGCCAATTGGGGAGTGAACCAGTGGATTGAAGACCTCTCTCTCTCTCTGCAACTCTGACTTTCAAATAAATAAATATTTTTTTTAAAAAAATAAAATATTGCAACTGAGTCCAAAAAGTTCAAGTGTTTTTTAAGAGGTTTTAATGAATTTTAAAGAACCACAAGTTCACCATGTCACATTCTAAGGCTGGTTATAAGTATGTTTGATTGTATGTACTCAAAAGAAAATATCAAAACTAATATGATGTTAGGCACCATAAATAGAAATATCTAAGACAAGTGAGATGGCATTGGTACATGCCACCTTGATGGGATTGTATTGGAATCCCCTGGCACATTTCTAACTCCATCATTTGGGGCAAGTCTGATTGTGCATGTCCCAAATTGTACATCTCCTCCCTCTCTTTTTCCACTCTGAAATTTAACAGGGACCACTTTTCAGTTAAAATTTAAACACCTAAGAATAATTGTGTGTTAATTACAGAGTTCAACCACTAGTACTAGAACCACAACAACAACAACAACAACAAATACTAAAAAGGATAAAGTATTACATTGTACATCTAAAGTCAGGACAAGAGCTGATCAGGTCATTGTTTCTTATAGTGTCCATTTCACATGAACAGGTTTCCCCTTTGGTGTTCAGTTGTCGCCGATCAGGGAAAACAAATGATATTTGTCTCTTTGGGACTGGCTTAATTCACTCAGCATGATGTTTTCCAGATTGCTCCATCTTGTTGCAAATGACTGGGTTTCATTGTTCCTTACTGCTGTATAGTATTCTATGGAGTCCAAGTGATCAATTTCAGTTCACATTCGATGGCTCGGATAGGTCTAAGAATCAAAGGGATCACACAAACAAGACAAGTGTCTGCTAATACTAACTGATAAAATCAAAAAGGGAGAGAAAGATCCAACATGGGAAGTGGGATACACAGCAGACTCATAGAATGGCAGACGTCCTAAACAACACTCTGGCCTCAGAATCAGCCCTTAAGGCATTCAGATCTGGCTCAAGAGCCCATGAGAGTATTTTAGGCATGGAAAGCCAAGATACCATGGAAAAGAAAAAAAGCAGAAGACCTAAATGAAAGATCTCTGTGAGTGAGATCCCAGTGGAAAGAACGGGGCCATCAAAGAAGGAGGTACCTTTCTCTGAAGGGAGGAGAGAACTTCCACTTTGACTATGACCCTAGCGGAATAAGATCAAAGTCAGCGAACTCTAAAGGCTTCCATAGCCCTGGCAACTCATGACTAGAGCCTAGGGAGATTACTGACGCCATGAACAGGAGTGTCAAATTGTTAAGTCAGCAACAGGAGTCACTGTGTACTTACATCCCATGTGGGAACTGTCCTTAATGTGTTGTCTAATGTGCAGTGATGCTATAACTAGTACTGAAACAGTATTTTTACACTTTGTGTTTCTGCGTGGGTACAAACTAATGAGATCTTTACTAATTATATACTGAATCAATCTTCTGTATATAAAGATAATTGGAAATGAAAAAAAAAAACAACCTGGTGTTAAATTGGAAATGGCATAGAAAATTAATTTAAAAAAATATTATGTAGGATCTCTGTCTTTAATGTGCTGTACACTCTTATTTAATGCTATAACTAGTACTCCAACAGTATTTTTTTTCACTTTGTGTTGCTATATGGGGGCAAACTGTTGAAATCGTTACCTAATATATACTAAACTGATCTTTTGTATATAAAGAGAATTGAAAATGAATCATGATGTGATTGGAAGGGGAGAGGGAGCGGGAAAGGGGAGGGTTGTGGGTGGGAGGGAAGTTTTGGGAGGGGGAAGCCATTGTAACCCATAAGCTGTACTTTGGAAATTTATATTCATTAAATAAAAGTTTAATTAAAAAAAAAGAAATATCTAAGACAAAATAAGTCAGAGTCTGACTCTATCATACAGCAGTCAAAATACTTACAACTGAAGAAAATGGTAACCATCTTGAATGTGTGGTAGATAATGATCATGATAATGAAGGAACTCCAAATTATGACATATGAGAACTGGCTAAAGAAACTAATATGCTTATCCAGGAGGCAAAATTACTGAAAGTATGACTGACATCTGAAGGGTTGTTTCTTTGGAAAAAGAGATGAGAATCTTTATGTATGGCACCAATGCAATAGGTACAGCACCAATGCGTAGAAGTTATTATGAGACAAATTACTGTTTGCTGTAAGAACAGACCTTATGTCAAATGAGAAATGAAATAGGCTCCTTAGGTTCCTTTACTCAATGTTTTATACATGTGGAAGACAAATGGCCATTAACTGTGCCAACTGTAGAAAGAGTTACAGTACCACACAGGAGGATGATTTGGAAAACATCTATGGTTATTCCCAAATCTAAGATCCTAATGATTTTCTTAAACTGAGGTTGTGTAATGAGGGTGTACCTTTATAAAAATTTTAAAACAATACTTTCCTTTATTTATTTATTCATTTTTTACTTTTTTCATGCTAATGTGCTACTGATAAAGAGAACAAACTCAGTGTAGCTTATAAAATTCTAAGAATATAATGATAGTCCCTCCCTCCTATCTTAGTTTTTGAAATAAATTATTTTTAATTTACATTATAGCCAAAGGCTTAATGGTCCACTGAATAGAGTTCAACAGGTAAAAAGTCAAAAGACCCTAGTTCAGTGGGAACATGGGAAAGGGCTATAAACAGCTATCAACAAATGAAAAGAAGACAATTTCAATCCTATATGTTTTAAAACAATCACAGATCATTAAAACTATAGTAGTATATCATTTTTTAAAAATTTATTTATTTGAAAGTCAGAGTTGCACAGAGAGAGGAGAGGCAGAGAGAGAGAGAGAGAGGGAGGGAGGGAGAGGGGGAGGGGAGGGGGAGGGGGAGGGGGAGTGGGAGGGAGAGGGAGAGGGAGAGGGAGAGGGAGAGGGAGAGGGAGAGGTATCTTCCATCTGCTGGTTCACTCCCCAAATGGCCACAAGGGCCGGAGCTGTGCCAGTCCGAAGCCAGGAGCCAGGAGCTTCTTCCTGGTCTCCCATGTGGGTGCATGGGCCCAAGGACTTGGGCCATCTTCCACTGATTCCCCAGGCCATAGCAGAGAGCTGGATAGGAAGTGGAGCAGCCAGGTCTCAAACCAGTGCCCATATGGGATGCTGGCACTGCAGGCGGTGGCTTTACCCACTATGCCATAGTGCCGGCCCCCGTAGTGTATCATTTTTAACCATGGTTTGACAAAGATATACAACTAAGTTTGACAAAACTATATTTGCAGCAATATTGATACACATAGGCTTTTGCTTGCTTTTGTTTTCTGGGTTTTTTTTTTTTTCTTCATTTTTCCTCCCACATACAAGGGAGAACATGAGGTACTTGTCTTTCTGTGTCTGCTTATTTCACTCAACAACAGATGGCTTATATAATCTCAGACCCTATGCTATTTATTGATTTTGATAATTTAGAATTTTAGATGTTTGAGGGACTGGCATTATGGCACATTGGGTTAAGCTGCAGCCTGCAATGCCAGCATCCCATATGGATGCTGGTTTATATCCTGGCTGCTTTTCTTTGAGTCCAGTTACCTGCTAATATGCCTGGGAAAGCAGCAGATGATGGTCCAAGTACTTGGGCCCCTGCCACCCACATGGGAGACCCAGATGGACTTCCAGGCCTCCAACCACTGCAGTCATGTGGGAAGTGAACCAGTAGATGGAAGATCTGTCTCTCCCTCCCTGTCACTCTGCCCTGCAAATAAATATTTTTTTAAAAAATGATTTTTAGATGTTTGTGTTAAATACAATGTGTATTTTGAGATACCTCATAACTATCTTTCAACTTATAAAATGGACCTAACAAAAATCTCAAAGACAAGGTAGGCACTGTGGCACATGGAGTTAAGTCACTGCACAGAACACTCGCATCCCACATTGAAGTACCTGGGACTGAGTCTCATCTTCTATTCACCTTCTTGCTAATAAACCTGGGAGGCAGCACAATGATGGCCCAAGTGCTTGGACTCCTATCACCCACGTGGAGCGCTGAATGGAGTTCCTGGCTTCTGGCTTCAGCCTGGTCTAGCATTGGTCATGCAGGCATTTGGAAAGTGAATCAGAGGATGGATCATCTCTCTCTCTCTCTCTCTCTCTCTCTCTCTCTCTCTCTCTCTCCCCTTCCCTCCCTCCCTCCCTCCCTCCCTTTTTCTCTCTGTCTCACTGTCTTTCCTTGTCACTCTGCCTTTCAAGTAAATAAAATTGGAAAAAAGATTTCAAAAATATTTTTGATGAACACAGGTACCTTAAAAAAACACATAGCTTTTGTATCATCTTTATATTATGCAAAGTTCACAAACTTTTGTAGGCAACTTACCTGCTCTGGTCTCACTAAATGCTTTGGTGATTCCTCCTCTTTGATTGCACGGACATTTATGAATGCATATATCAGACCTACAGGAGTAGCTGTCAGTTTTCCCATCTGAGAAAGACACATCAAAAAGACTGTTTTAGTTGAAAAGCTTCCCATCTTCCATTTCCTGATAAATCTCAGAAACACTATTAGCTTTACTTAAATATATTAAATACTCAAGTCTCCCAATTACCTCATACATTTTTAAGAGTTAGTTCCTAAAATTTTCTTCTCATACTGAATTGTAGCATACTACTTTTACTTGTTAATCATCTACTTCACACAAAATAAATCAATACAATAATTATCAGGAATAATATTATTGCATAATAGTATAGCACTGCAATCATTATCAAAATTCAAGGGATGAAACGTGATTGATCATGGTATTCATTCAACTCACAAATATTAATAGAGTACCTATTATGTAACAGATCCTGGCACATAAATTATTGGCTGTAAGAATAAAGTGTTCCCGTGTTATTCAAGTACCAAAATAATTTCCAAAGATTATCTATTCAACAAGGTCAAATGAAAAGCTTTCCAAGGAGCAAAGATTTTAATAGTCTGATTCTTTAGATGGAAACAAGGTTACTAAAATTAAAGGATATCCAGAGGGAAGAGGTCTTGGCTCACACAAATGGAATTGTACAAGTCCTAGAAAAACATATTAGCCAAAGGATTCTCTGATAATGAAGATAATGCCTACACATTATTTCTGACACAGTTTTAAATATTATCTGAGCAGAGTAAAAGAAAGCTACACAGGCATTACTAATTAAGCAATTTCCTGATTAAACTGGCATGATTCAGAGTTAGACTTAGGCTCCAGAAATACAGGGTAAAATGAAGACTCAATACTAGTAAAAGAAATTTTATTTTTCTTCCCTTCATACCTCTATCTAGTACTTGAGATAATGTTATAGAATGATCTTTCCAGGCTTATATCCCCAAGAGATATCCCTTTGATTTCTTATATCCAGTTGGTATTTACCAAAGAAATAACAAGATTTCTGCTCCAATGTCAAGTAACAATAAAAAATATATTGAAGCTGATGCCAGCCAAGCATGCTCTTCCATGAATCTGAGAAATTCTGTTAATAAAAGCTCTGCAGTTATTATTTTAAGGATGTTACCTCTTATAATTTTAACTAAAAAGCTATTTTAAGACATCTAACTAGATTTTACTCTTTCAATGATATTACTTCCTAGATAGAAGAAAGAAAAAAGCACTTTTTCTTAATGATTTATTTTTATTTATTTGAAAGAGTTACAGAGAGGGAGAGACAGAGATCTTCCATCCACTGGTTCACTCTCTAAATGGTTGCAATGGCCCGGGCTAGGCTAGGCCAAAGCCAGGAACCAGGAGCTTATTCCAGGTCTCCCACCTTGGTACAGGCCCAAACACTTGGGTCATCTTCTTCCCAGGCCATTATCAGGGAGCTGGAAGAGAAGTGGAGCAGCAGGAACCCAAACTGGTGCCCAGTGTTGCAGGTAGTGGCTTTACCTGCTACATCACAAAAGCAGCCCTGAAAAAAATACTTTTGAAGTATGCAAATGAAAAAAATTGTCAGTATCTTAATGTTCTCTGAGAAGTTATGTTATTTCATATAATACAACAATAAAAATATGTAGACTATGAAAGAAACTCATAGGTATTACTTGAGAATTATGATCTGGTGCTTCAAAGTATGGACTTACTGAGCTAGTGGACAAAAAATTTAAAATACCTTGAAAAGTGCTTAAGTGTCCTCTTTGCATTTTCTATTTTTTGGAGTAGGATCCACTCATTCTACCATGAGTAGAATACTCATGGTATTCACAGGTTCTTGGACTTTTATTGATGAAGCAATGGGGCAGAATGGAAAAATTATGAGCTGGTTTTGAATTACATTTGTGGAATTTACTGTGTAAGTCTGAGCATGTTACTTAAGTTCTTAGAGTTATAATGCCCAATGTAGTAATCACTAGCTATATGTGGTTATTAAAATAGAAATTAAAACTAGTTAAAATTAAATTAAAAATCCAGTCACATTAGTTTCATTTCAAGTGTTCAACAGGCATAATAAAAAGAGTACACGTATAAAAAAAAATCCATCATCTCAGAAAATTCTAGTGGACAGTGCTACCTTAATTAAGGTTTAAGTTATATATCTAAAAAGAGGAAGGATAGCTTCTCACTTATGATTATAATGAGGATTAAATAAGGAGTTGCATAAAAATGACTTGTACTTGGTAAACAGGCAATTAATTTTATTTTCATATTCCTTCTAATTACTGAATAAGGAAGTGGCTGTGCTTATTCCCTTTTCTCAGATGTATTTTATGTTAATCAGCCTCTAGTAAGAATCACTGTAACAACAAAAAATACACAGCATACTTATTGCATCCCAACAAAAATGTCAAGATTTTTATAAAAAAAATCACTACCTTGCTTTGATCATTATATATCATATACATGTATCAATTTATCACTCTGTACTTCATAAATATGCACCATTAATAAACCAAATTTAAGAAAGAAGAAATCTGAGGTAGAATGGCATACTCGGACCCTTTCAAGCCCAGGTTATGCCAGTGAGATAGGCATCACTATCTGAAGAGGGGTAGCTGATGGTACACCATATTGAAACATTTAAAACAGGGACCAGCAAATTACAGACCTAGGAAAAATCTAGCCTGAACCCTGACCTAAAAATGTTTAAAAAAAAAAAAAAAAGGAAAGAAGAAATACAAGGGAGCTTCAAAAAGTTCCTGGAGAGTTCATATTACCGTTTATTTCCACTTCCATGAACTTTTTGAAGCCCCTCATATTTAGATTCATAAAAACAAAAACAAATAAAAACCAAAGAATATGCTACTAGAGACCTTGTATGTCCTGCAAAACCTAAAACATTTACCATGTGGCCCTTTACAGAAAAAAAAAAATCTGCCAATCCCTGATTCAGAAAAGCAAATATGATATCTACATAGTACTAGAGTATGGGGCTATTACAAAAACCTACAGGTTCATAAAGCTGTCATTAACCAAATAGCATTAAAATAGAGCAGATGTGATCTACTTTTCACAAGACTTTGCCTTAAAACTATCATGTACTTACTATGACCCTGAGAATCCAATTAACAAATCCCTTAAAAAACTATTTGTAATTTTAAAAAAATGACTTGTAAGTCAAAACTAGTAAGAGATAAAAACTGGCTCCCTTGAGGCGCAGCAGGTTAAGCCACTGTCTGTGATGCCAGCATCCCATATGAGCACTGATTCAAGTCTCAGCTGCTCCACTGCTAATGTGCCTGGAAAGCAGCAGAGGACTACCCAAGTATTTGGGCCCCTGCACTCACATTGGAGGGCTGGACGATGTCCCCAGCTCCTGACTGGCCCAGCCCCAGCTGTTTGTGGTCATTTGGGGAGTGAACCAGAGAATGGAAGATCTCTTCCTCTCTCTCTCTCTCACTCTACCTTTCATTTAAATAAATATTTAAAAATAAAAACCGGCTCCCCCTAAAAAATAGCAAGCCCTTAGATAGAATTCTATCATACACAGATGGACAAATAGCAAGACTAAAGATAAACATCGAGACCAGCGCCATGGCATAGCGGGTAAAGCCGCCACCTGCAATTCAGGCATCCCATATGGGCGCTGGTTCAAGTCCCAGATACTCCACTTCTGATCCAGCTCTCTGCTGTGGCCTAGGATAGCAGTAGAAGACGGCCCAAGTCCTTGGACCCCTGCACCTGCGTGGGAGATCCGGAAGAAGCTCCTGGCTCCTAGCTTCGGATCGGGGCAGCTCTGGCCATTGCAGCCAACTGGAGAGTGAACCAACAGATGGAAGACCTCTCCCTCCCTCTCTTTCTCTCTGCTTCTCCTTCTCTTTGTATAACTCTTTCAAATAAATTTTAAAATAATAATAAACATCATGTAAACTCTCCCACTCCATAAGACTCATCCCTTCCAAGTGCTTCTGCAGTCAAAATATATTTGATTCTCGTTATTTTTGCAAGTTCTGTTCTATAAATTGGCCGTGAACACTGACACAGGGAATACTAAACCACCGCTCCTGGGAAAAATAAATTAAACATTGCAAGCTTCCTGTGATCCTTTGGTTACAACATTTTTGCTAATCAACCAATGCCCAGCCTTGTTTCATAAGTGCTTACTTAATATAGAGTTTATTCAGTAACATTGAACTCACAGTCAATGACATCAGTTAATACTATAACTGATGCCTGAATAAAGCTTATGTAACATACATATTTTCTCTTAAAGACATATCACAGCTTCCTTGAACTGAAGAACACTAGGAAGCACTTCATCCCTATGATTGGGAGCCATTTTAAATAGTAAAATCACTAAAAACAGATAAATAAATAAAATTTAAACAGCACAGATATGTAAGAAACAGAGCACTAAACAGATTCAGAAAGGACACTTGTTTATAATATGAGGGGGCCGGCGCCATGGCTCACTTGGTTAACCCTCCACCTGCAGTGCCGAGATCCAATATGGGTGCTGGGTTCTGGTCCCAGTTGCTCCTCTTCCAGTCCAGCTCTCTGCTGTGGCCCGGGAGGGCAGTGGAGGATGGCCCAAGCGCTTGGGCCCCTACACTCACATGGGAGACCAGGAGGAAGCACCTGGCTCCTGGCTTCAGATAGGCATGGCTCCGGCCATGGCGGCCATTTGGGGGGTGAACCAACAGAAGAAAGACCTTTCTCTCTGTCTCTCTCACTGCTAACTCTATCTGCCAAATTAAGAAAAAAAAAAAAATATATATATATATATATATATATATATAATATGAGGACTGAAACAAACAGGCAGAGAGCACTGTGTTGTTTAACCTTGGCTGAGTACTTAATGTTGGAAGACTCAAATCCATTTTTTTGCCACTTTACGCATATCTGCAAACAACCAAAAAAGTGCTAGGTGTATTGACTTTGGGGTCATAAATACAATTTATTGAGTAGGCAAATTCACAAATACAGAATTCATGAATAATGAGGATTGACTGTAAATGACTTTTTTCAGTGAGTTTTTTCTTTAAATGCAATATAAACCAATACTAATATCTCATTACTTAAAGGCCTGGGAAGCATCATGGGCTTTCTCTTCTTCAATAACAGAATTGAAATTTAAAGTTCTCATCTAGGTTGATTATTAGGTACTCAGTTGTAATTAAATAGAAGAAAGAAGTTTTAGTGTACTATTGCACAGTAGATGACTATAGATAACAATAATGTACAGGGGTCGGTGTTGTGGTGCAGGTTAAGCTGCTGCCGGGGATGCTGGCATCGCATATGGGCACCAGTTCAAGTCCTGGTTGCTCCACTTCCAATCCAGCTCCCTGCTAATGCACCTGGGAAAGCAGAGGAAGATGGCTCAAGTACTTGGGTCCCTGCACACATATGGGAGACCTGGATAAAGTACCTGGCTCCTGGCTTCAGCCTGGCCCAGACCTGGCCGTTGAAGCCAACTGGGAAGTAAACCAGCAGATAGAAGATATCTCTCTTTATCTCTGTCTCTTCCCATCTCTGTCTCTGTCTCTTCCCATCTCTCTGTACAACTCTGGCTTTCAAATAAATAAATCTTAAAAATGTGTGCTATGTTTTTTAAAAAGGCTAGGAAAGGATTTTGAATGTTTTCACCATAAAGAATAAGTGAGGAGATAGTTAAGTATATCCTGATTTAAATACTATACAATGGAACCCCCTAAATATATATATATATATATATATATATGTATATGTGTGTGTGTATATATATATATATATATATATGTATATGTGTGTGTGTGTATATATATATATATAATTTTATGAATCAGCTAAAAATTTTAAAATGTTCTCATCTAGGAGTAAGAATTATGGTGTAGGCCGGCGTCGTGGCTCAATAGGCTAATCCTTCACCTGCGTTGCCGGCACACCAGGTTCTAGTCCCGGTCGGGGCACTGAATTCTGTCCCAGTTGCTTCTCTTCCAGTCCAGCTCTCTGCTGTGGCCCGGGAGTGCAGTGAAGGATGGCCCAAAGTCCTTGGGCCCTGCACCTGCATGGGAGACCAGGAAGAAGCACCTGGCTCCTGGTTTCGGATCAGTGCGGTGCGCTGGCCGCAGCGGCCATTAGAGGGTGAACCAATGGCAAAGGAAGACCTTTTTCTATTTCTCTCTCTCTCACTATCCACTCTGCCTGTCCAAAAAAAAAAAAAAAGGAGAAATACAAATGGCCAACAAATATATGAAAAAAATGCTTAACATCACTAGCTATCAAGAAAATACAAATCAAAACCACAATGAAATATTACCTTATCCATTTCAGAATGGCTAAAATCCAATAGATAGTAAAAAATGTTGGAGAGCATGTGGAGAAAGGGGAATACTTATACACTATTGATAAAATGTAAATTAGTGCAGCCACTGTGGAAAACTGTGTGCATATTTCTTAAAAATCTAGAAATAGACTTGCAATGTGATCCAGCAATCCCACTACTGAGTATAAATCCAAAAGACATGAACACATTGTATCAAAGAAATACCTGTTCCACCATGTTTACAGCGGCACTGTTCACAATAGCCAAACTGAGGACTCAACCAAGTTGTCCATTATCAGATAAATGGATAAAAAAATGTGGTATATATACAGCATGGAATATTATTCAGCTATAAAAAAGATGGAATTCTACCATTTGCAGCAAAATGGACACAAATGGAGGACATCATGTTGAGTGAAATAAGCCATACACAGAAAGACAAAGATCACATGCTCTCCCTTATATGGATCCAGATTTTTTTTTTAAGATTTATTTATTTAATTCAAAGGCAGACTTACAGAAAGAGGTAGAGACAGAGATCTTCCAACCACTGGTTCACTCCCCAAATGGCCACAACAGCTGGGGCTGGGGCCTAGAACTCCATCCAGGTTTCCCACATGGGTCACAGGGACCCAAGAACTTGGGCCATCTTCTGCTGCTTTTCCAGGTGCATTAGCAGGAGGCTGGATCAGAAGCAGAACAGCTGGAACTCAAACCAGCACTTTTATGGGATGTCAGCATTGCAGGTAGAGGCTTAACCCACTGTGCCACAATGCCAGCCTCAAGGATCCAGAATGTCTTTTTTTTTGGACAGGCAGAGTGGACAGTAGAGGGAGACAGAGAGAAAGGTCTTCCTTTTTGCCATTGGTTCACCCTCCAATAGCCGCCGTGGTAGGCGCGCGGCGGCCGGCGCACCGCGCTGTTCCGATGGCAGGAGCCAGGTGCTTATCCTGGTCTCCCATGGAGTGCAGGGCCCAAGAACTTGGGCCATCCTCCACTGCACTCCCTGGCCACAGCAGAGAGCTGGCCTGGAAGAGGGGCAACCGGGACAGGATTGGTGCCCCGACCGGGACTAGAACCCGGTGTGCCAGCGCCGCAAGGCGGAGGATTAGCCTAGTGAGCCATGGCGCTGGCTCAGAATGTCTTTTTAACTTTTCAAAAATTTATACAAAGGGAATAAATTTCATATATTTATAGGGAGGATCCAGAATTTTAAAAACAGATGTACATATATGATATTCAGGGATATTTTATTTTTAATTTTTTTAAAAGGAATCTTTTTGTTCTTTAAAGTTTATTCATTTATTTGAAAGGCAAAGTTAGAGAAACAGAGAGAGAGAGAGAGAGAGAGCGAGAGAGAGCGCGATCTTCCATCAGCTGGTTTACTCCCCATATGGCTGCAACTGCAGGGGCTGGGTCAGGTAGAAACCAGAAACCTGGAACTCTCCTGATGAGTGGCAGGGGCCTAAGCACTTGGGCCATTCTGCTGCTTTCCCAGGCAAATGTGCAGGGTGTTGGATCAGAAGTAGAGCAGCCAGGGCTCAAACTGGCATCTCCACAACCCCTGATGTTGCTGACTTAACCTGCTGCACCACAACACCAGCCCCTCAGGGATATTTTAACATGTACTGGACATTTGATATTAAGAAATTATTGTTAATTTTTAGATGTGACCTTTTTTAAGAATTTCAATTTGTTAAGAGATATATGCTCATATTTTTACAGATGAAATATGTCTGAGATTTGCTTCAAAATAATCTAGGAGTTGTGGTATAGCTAAAACAAGGTTGGTCGGGACCTGACAAACCTGACAATTATTGAAGCTGGCTTAATATGCCATATTATAATATAGCATTTTACATTCTACTCTATACTTTCATAAATGTTGGAAACTGCATAATATAAATGTTTAAATATAAATGTTTAAAAGATTCTTATGAAACTCAGCATACATCATACTATAATCTTTTAAAATATTTTTAGAATAAAGTATGAGGATAATAATCAAGACATACAGATAAAAGGCAAGAACAAGCAAGCATTCTAGTATCACCAAACTCAATATTCTACCACTATTCTCAAGAATCAAAATAGCTTATTGTTTATAGGTCATGTTTGCTCCTTATTTAATATTCTTTCATTTAACAAACATTATCAAGTATTTACCTTAAAATTGTATTAGGTGCTGACATTGCAAAGATGATTAAGGTATAATTCATGTCCTCAAAGAATAACAGTTTAGTAGGAGACAGGCATGCAATGCAACAGCCTAGGGCAATGAGTAGTGATGATATATGTAGTCACTAAGTGCTACAAGGCTACCAACCCAGGCCCTTACCATCTATTTGGTAAATGAATAGAAAGAGGATAGATTTTAGAACTATACCTAGATTCAAATTGTAGCTCTCCTACTTATTAGTGGTATGGCTTTGAGCAAATGATCGTACTTTGTTTGAATTTCCACGTGTAACATCACCAGTCTCACAGGGTCTAGCATACAGAAAGGGACCAATATGCTATTGCCTATTGCCGTCAGCATCATCACTGTTACCATCAGTCTTCTATCCCATGGCCATCACTCTAGTCTCATCAAATTTCAACCAACTGTGATTACCACTGCCAACTCAGGGACAGGTGACTGGTTTAGTGGTTAATGGCCCCATTGCTTGCCTCTAGTTCCTACTTCCAGCTTCCTACTAAGGCTAATGGAAGGCAGTAGTGACAGTTTAAGTAGCTGGCCCCTGCCACCCATGTGGGAGACCCAGATTCAGGTCCCGGTTCCCCACTTTCAGCCAGGCCCAGCCCAGGCCTGGTTGTGTGGACATTTAGGGAGTGAATCAGAAGACTGAACTTTGTCTGCCTAAAACCGTTTTGTACTTCTCAGGCTTTCCATAATCTATCTTCATCTATATAAGTAATCTTATTTCCCACTTCTCCCCAACACTTACCCTGAGCCTCTTGCTGCACTTGCAGCTAATCACTAGTAATTAGCATTTACTCCCCTAGTAGATTGTTAACTCCTTGGGATCAGGGACATGATACATACACATTTAAATTCATACATGTAGAGACTTCAAAAAGTTTATGGAAGTATGCATTATGAAAAAAATCTATGCATGGATTTCAAAAACTTTTACACTGAAATAAATCTTTTAATCGCATTTTCATGAACTTTTTGAGGTCCTCTCACATTTGTTGCCTAGAGATTAGTTCCCTAGCATTGCTCAGATCTTCTGCTAGACAGTGAAATTCAAAATGGCAAATATATGGATCAGAGGAGTGTGTACGTTTATTGCTATGTACCTTTGCTCATAAAATCCACCATTGCATTTTAAAAGATCAGCCTAAATGCTGCGACAGTTGAGAAGAGTTACACTGTTGTGGAAAATTGGAGTAAAACATTCCTTTATTCTTCCAGTCACTAATCTGGCTTGCATTACATATCGGCCTCACAGCAGTCAGAGCCCCAACATTTGACCTTTGGTCAATATAGTTCCTAAAAATGACTGTGCTTTCTCCAATGTACTACAAGAAAGATAACCATCTTGTGACATCTGTGGTGACAAGCCTCAGTAGATGCTGGCACATGAGCACATGAATTATACTGCAAGTTCTCCACGCAAATATCCAATAGGGCTTTCAAGTTTGAGATTTATAAGAAAATTCAATTACGATTTTAATATTGCAAGTACAAACTGCTTTGAAATATTTGGCTCAGGAACTTGGTGAATCTGTTCCTAGCACCTAATGATCTGTTGTTAAGTTGAGGTTAGTATCAAAATTCAGCACAGCCATCAGCAGCTTAATAGAACACTGGATATCTGCTACAGTGCCCTTGGATTTGTCTGCCTGTGAAGTGAAAAAGCTGGGTTCTAGTCTGTGCTCTGTTATGAACTCACCCTATCACCCTAGTACAAGTTTACTCTCTTGTGAAAGGAGGAAGTACTACAGAATATCCAGTTTCTTCTGATTGTGACAATGCATGATCCTAAACTTCAGTGATTTCTTTTATTCATTTTGAACATTTTTTTAAAAGATTTATTTATTTATTTATTTGAAAGTCAGAGTTGCAGAGAGAGAGGGAAAGACAGAAAGAAGAAAGAGAATCTTCCATCCACTGGTTCACTCTCCAGATGGCTAGAACAGTTGAGGTGGGGTGGGCCAGGCAGAAGCCAAGAGCTTCATCTGGGTCTCCCACATGGGTGGCAGGGGCCCAAGTACTTAGGCGATCTTCTACTGCTTTCTCAGGCACATTAGCATGGAGCTGGATCAGAAATGGAGCAGCCAGGACTCAAACCATCACCCATATGAGATACCAGTAACACAAGTGGCAGCTTTACCTGCTATGCCACAATGCCAGCCCCATATTTTGAACATCTTAAAGGCAGAGACCACAATGGGAATTTCAAGAATTTACAAGTAAAAATCACTTAAAAACATACAATTAAAAACTACTTACTGGAAGGGGCTGGCACTGTGGCATAGTGGGTAAAACTGCTGCTTGCAGTGTTGGCATCCCATATGGGCGCCAGTTTGAGTCTTGGATGCTCCATTTCCGATCCAGTTCCCTGTTAATGGCCTGGGAAAGTAGTAGAAGATGGCCCAAGTCCTTGGGCTCCTGCCTTCACATGGGAGACCTGGAAGAAGCTCCTGGGTCCAGATAGGCTCAGTTCTAGCTGTTGAAGCCATTTAGGGAGTGAATCAGCGGATGGAAGACCTTCCCCCCTTCCCCGCCCCCCCACCTTTGCCTCTCAGTAACTCTGCCTTTCAAATAAATGAATACATCTAAGAAAAAAACTACTTCCTGGGGCCAGTATTGTGGCACAGTGAGTTAAGGTTCTGCCTATGAACCTGGCATTCCATAAGAGCACCAATCTGAGTCCTGGCTAATGTGCCTGGAAAGCAATGAAAGATGGAACAAGTCCTTGGGCCCCTGGCTCCCACATGGGAGACCCAAAGTTCCTTGATCCTGGCTTCTGTCTGGTCCATCCCTGGCAGGTGTGGTCATTTGGAACTTCGTAAGTGAACCAACTTCCTTCTCTGTCTCTCCCCCTCTCTCTCTGTCACTCTGCCTTTAAATAAATAAACCATTAAAAATAACAAATTAAAGATTATTTCCTACTTAAATAAATTAATTTGAAAATTTCACCCTTAAAACCTATTTTTTCTTTTTTCTCCCAATGGGGACAGGGTATGTTTGTGTGGAAAGAGAGAAGTAGAAGAAAGGGCAGGTATACAAGTAATAATTATAATTTGATTAGCAATTTAGTAATTCCAATATGTTCAGATCTAGTAGTAGCACTGATATGAGCAGTATGACACCTTAGTCCCAGCTCTGTTCTTCAACAGATATGTAATCTCTGGTTAGTCATGTCATCTCTCTGGGCCACATTTTCCATACTTGCAAAAAGAAAGTCCTAGAGCAGATAACCTCTTAGGAGCCTCATCTCTTAGGCCTGCACAATCCACTACGGTAGCCATGAACCACATGTGCTATTTATATTTTAATAAATTAAAATTAAGACTTTAGTTTCTCTATTCTACTAGTCACATTTTAAGGTCTCACTAAATGTGATTCATGTGGTTACCATACTGGAGAATACAGATATAGATCACTTCTATTATCAAAGATAGTTTTACTGGGGCATTCCACCTCAGAGCTCCAAACTTTAGTTTCTTCTTATGAATCTATCAAAAGGAGATTAAATTATATATATTCATTTTTCTTTCAGATATATTGGTTTTAATGCTGTAGCAATCTATTCAGGGTATATATGCTTCCCCGAAGGTACTATAAGGAAAGCACTAGATGTTGATGCCACTATGGAGGAATACAGTGGTATTACACTTAAATGAAAGTAAATGGAAAATATGAAAATGAGAAATTTTATCCTTATATAAAAATGTTTTCCTTAAGACACTCTAAATCTATAAATGTGAGAAATGTGATTATAAAAACAACATTTTATTTACATTTTTTCTCATTCTTTAAACAAGCCCTAGATATTGTGCTAGATACAAGGGATACACATTCAAATATAAATGTTATTATCTCTAGTCTAATAAAACTATGGGGTCACATAATCAAGTAGAATCACAACATAAAATAAGAAAGAAGAATAAAGACATTGTATAAGAAAAGATATTTTTCCCCAATGACACTATACTATCCCCTGATTCACTACCAAAATGCCTGCAACAGCCAGGACTGGACCAGATCAAACCTAAGATCCAGGAACTCAAATTGAGTCTCCCACATGGTTAGCAGACACCCAACTACTTGAGCTATCACCTTCTGCTTCCCAGGGTATGCATTAGCAAGAAGCAAGAATGGAGAATGGAGCTGGGACTAAAATCCAGGCACTCTGGTGTGGGATGCCGGCATCCTAAGCAGTGGCTTAACGATGCACAAAACACCTACCCCAGATGTTTTTTTTTTTAATTTAAAAATATATATTGTGCAACTAAAAAGTAAGGTGATTAACTTTCTTTAGCTTAAAGATTTATTTTATTTATTTGAAAGCCAGAATGACAGAGAGAGGGGGAGAGACAGACAGGGAAAGAGATCTTCAATTTACTGGGTTCGCTTCCCAAATGGCTGCAATGGCTGGGGCTGGGCCAGGCCAACACCACGAGCCTGGAACACCATCTTGGTCTCCCAAGTTGGACCATCACCCATTGCCTCCCAGGCACATTAGCAGGAATGTGGATTGCAAATAGAGCAGCAGGGACTCAAACCAGCATTTTGATATGGGATGCAAGCATTGCAGGCAATAGCTTAACCTGCTGAGTCACAACACCAGCCACAGGGCTAATTTTCTTGTCAGGAAATTTTTGAAACCTGTCTTCTTCACAAATTATGCTTTTTTCAATTTTTTTTATTTATACAAGGTGAACAAAGTTCATGTATTTCATATATGCAGATTTAGGAACATTGTGATACTTGCCACCTGCCCATGCTCCCTCCTCCTTCCTTTTTTATTCTTTCTTTTAGTTTTCACAATGATATACTTTCAGTTTATTTTATAAAGGTGCAGTATAACTCAGCTATCTAGAATTTACAGGCATATTGATGAATTCTAAAACAACACCTCAAATTTCAAAGTCTCTGTGGCCAAAGACCTGTCCCTGAACATCTAGCAACCAATCCAAAGGGAGAATAACCAAAGAGCTGAGTATTATAGGCAAGAGTACTCCAATTGGCTAGCTGCATTTATAAGATAGATTATAAATACAAAAGCCAAAAAGTAGAAGTAGTAAAGAAGAAAAGACAGTAGCAGAAGCACACCATGGCTAAGAGAGGAACTAACGACAAAGTCACAAATGGGTAACAGAACAGCTCTGTGATCTGGTAAGCTGTAAGGTACCTGTGCCACATCTCATCATAATGTCCCTGAAAACAGAAGGGAACTTTGAAGACTGTGTTCTGTGTCTGACGAGCATTTATTACTTGCCAGATGTTTTATATACATAAAGTCTTTTAAATCTCCACAATTATAATAGTAAGTATCATTTAGGATGTTTTTGGCTAAAGTTTTGGAATGAGCAACTCAAACTGGCTTCGACAATGAAAAAAATTTACTCTCCATACAACAGAAGCCTAAAAGTAGGCAGAACTTGAGGATTTGTTGAGTTGGTGACTTAGGTTCTTCCACCTCTCTGCTCTATTGCCCATATTAAAAATGCAAGTGTGGGGCCGCTGCTGTGGTATAACAGGTAAAGCTGCCACCAGCAGTGCCAGCATCCCATATAGGTGCTAGTTTGAATCCTGGCTGCTCCACTTCCGATCCAGCTTTCTGCTATGGCCTGGGAAAGCAGAAGATGGCTCAACTCCTTGGGCCTCTGCACCTGCGTGGGAGACCAGGAAGAAGCTCCTGGCTTTGGATGGCGCAGCTCCGGCTGTTACAGCCAGTTGAGGAGTAAACCAGCATATGAAAGACTCTCTCTGCCTCTCCTTATCTCTCTGTGTAACTCTTACTTTCAAATACATACATCTTTAAAAAATGTAAGTGTTTGCCACAGCAGTTAAGATATGGCTTGAGACATTCATATTCCATATTAGAGTGCCTGGGTTTGAGTCTCAGCTCTTCTGCTTGTGATTCCAGCTTTCTGCTAAGGCACACCTGTGGAGGCAACAGATGATAGCTCAAGTACTTGGGTCTCTGTAACCCATGTGGGAGACCCAGATGGAGTTCTGGACTCCTGTCTTTTGCCTGACCCCAGCTCTGGCTATTGCAGGCATCTGGGGAGTGAACTAGGGGATGGAAGCTCGCTCTCTTTCTCTCTCTCTCTCACTCTCAAATGAAAAAAATGAACAAAAAAACTTAAATGCCATTTTTTTTGGTGCATAGCATGCGGTGTTTTCTTGAAAATGAAATATTAAGGAACACAAAGAGAAAGTGGTAACCAGTAGCACATCTCTAAACATGAAATAATCTGAAGACAAATGTGCTGAGGAAATGAAACCTGTAGTCTAATATTAGTAAGGGGAGGGGTGTAGATAATTAATATTTGTTGAACACCTAAAATGCTTCAGAATATATTTTGTTAACAGTGCAGAAAGCATACATAATATTTTGAATGGAGTGAGCAAGTAGAATGATACAAGTCATCAGCAGTGACCTTTAAGGCAGAAAAACAGTTGGAAAAGGGCTGCCTTTGATTTACTGAGTATGTCACACTGCCCACAAAACCAAGAAACTATATGTATTTCATTTCCTGTTTATGGGGAAAACGAGTAAATGACACCAGAAACCTTTTCAAGACAGTACTTTCTAAGACTATTTCTGGGTTCAATATCCATTCAGGTTCACTATCTATATTTACATCTTCACGTAGATAAGTCATAACATCTTACTATTGGCAAAGCTAAAAATCGAAAACAATGAGGGATGAAGATTCCACTCTCTGGTTTAAGAAGGATGAAGATTACATGCTACATGTGAGATAGAATTTTCATCAAAATTAAAATTCTAGCCCTTAAAAGGTCAATCTTAAGTTAGCCAGAACAAATAACCACCCAATTCAGTGTGACTGTATTATTAATAAAACATTAATAATGAAATATTTCAAATACCAAGTACTTTAATTAATAAATTATTTTGGAATTCCTGAACATTCTTTTTTTTTTTTTTTGACAGGCAGAGTGGATAGTGAGAGAGACAGAGAGAAAGGTCTTCCTTTTTGCCGTTGGTTCACCCTCCAATGGCCGCTGCGGCCGGCACATCGCGCTGATCCGAAGCCAGGAGCCAGGTGCTTCTCCTGGTCTCCCATGCGGGTGCAGGGCCCAAGCACTTGGGCCATCCTCCACTGCCTTCCCGGGCCACAGCAGAGAGCTGGCCTGGAAGAGGGGCAACCGGGATAGAATCCAGCGCCCCAACCGGGACTAGAACCCGGTGTGCCGGCGCCGCAAGGCGGAGGATTAGCCTGTTAAGCCACGGCGCCGGCCTGGAATTCCTGAACATTCTTATCATTTAATAATTGTGATTTAATGATTACTAACACTTGAAAGTGTCAAAAATTTACCTTAGGTAAATAAAAATCTAAGAAGTAGGAAATTAAACATCAAAACATATATAGGGAGTAAAATTATTCATATAAATATGTTTTTAAGTCTTCCAGAAATGGCACAACAGATTGGCATAACTCAACATAGTCAGTGTATGGTAATCAGGGTCAGACAAGTACTAAATGCTGTCAAAATCAGTAATTACATTTTAAAAAAACATGCTTAACAGGCTCCTTTTACACACACATATAAATATATACACATCTGTGCTACATTTAGGAAAAAAATATGGTATATCTACTTTGTGGAGATATGGGAGAGGGATACCGAGTATTCTACTTACTTGAAAAGACAGTAACGCTCCACCTAAAGATGATTTTCAAACTTCTAAGTTTAGAATTAAAGATGATTTTCAAACTTGTCAGTTTAGAATTAAGATGCTACGAAATAGAATTAAATATACTATACAGAAATGCTGAATTGATCTTTCTAAAATATTGGTTTGTTCTCTCAATGGACCAACAGCCTTTATTCTACCTCTTTCCATACCTGACTCTAGCCAAATTAGTCTTCCTAGGCCCCAGACATGTCAAGTACATTCCTCCCTCATTGCCTTCACTCATTCCATCTTCCCTGTTGCAATGCCTTCCCCTTCTCCTGTATCTAACAGCTCCTGGTACCCAGAAGGTACCCCCCACCCCCAAATCACTGTAGAAATAACACCTAAGTAACACCTAAACTCTGCCTTTTACTGAAGGCCTAGCTCAAATCCTACTAGATCACTCAAAGCTGTGTATATGAATCAGTAGTTTTTATTTGTGTAAAGAATAAATCCAGTATTTAACAAAGGTACTCAAAAAAGTTCCTGGAAAAATAGAATTAAGAGATCAATTTATTTTGGTGCAAAACTTTTTTGAAATTGTATACATGAGGGGGCCTTCAGAATGTACATGGAAAATGTGTATATATCATGAAAAAAACTATGCATGCATTTCAAAACTTTTTAAAAGACTTAGCTAATTTATTTGAAAGGTAGATTTACAGAGGGAGAAGAGACAGGGAAGGGAGTAAAGAGAGAGGGAAAGAGGGGTGAGGAGACAATCAATCTTCCATCAGCTGATTCACTCCCTAAATGGCCACAGAGCCAGGGGCCTGGAACTCCACCCTTGTCTCCCACATGGGTGACAGGGCCCAAGCACTTGCGCCATCTTCCACTGCTTTCCTAGGCGCATCCGCAGAGAACTGGATCAGAAACAGAGCAGGCGGGACTTGAACCAGCAGCACTCTTAAGTGATATTGGCATTATAGGAGGCTGCTTATCCTGCTGTGCCACATTGGTGCTCCCTCAAAATTTTCTGACCCAAATAAATTTATCTTTTAATCTATTTTCCACCAATTTTTAAAGCAATTGCATATAATGTTATATTAGCATTTATCTTTTTAAAATGTATGCAGCCTATTTTTCTATTAACATGCAGATTCTTTCTGAAGAGTCTTATCTTTTTGTACTCAAAAGACTTACTAGGACTACAGACCTCAAAATTAAGTAATAAAATTGTCTACAGGTTTAAATCAGGCTACATACATACAGAATCTAGTAAATTACATTGTGTAACATTTATTGAAAACCTACTGCCAACCACTTACAGAGCAAACAACCAAATGTCCTTAAGCTAACTAACCTGAGACTATAAGATTAATTCAGCTGTCTTAACTTTCTGAAAATCTAATGGAAATTATAAACTATCTTTTCCCAAAATGTACAGACTCTGAAAATTTCTTGCAGGATCCTAGACTCTCTGAAGTATTTGAAGCCCCACCACAAAGGAAATTTATCACAAGTACATTTTATCCTGATACAAAGATATAAAATGCTCACAGGATTGTCCTAAAAACCAAGTATTATAGCAGTTGAAAAAGTTTAAAAATTGTAAAGTACTCGACACACAGAAAGCAGTATTCTCCTAACACATTTCCTCTCTAAATTTCAGCCTTCTGAAGATAAACAGAATAAGCCTGACTTTTTCATACTGGAAATAGCACTGTTCTTTGGATATGTCATAACAAAATTTCTGGGTCAAAATAATGTGATTATTACCACTATGTTATATCAAATAAATACTTTAAAACATTAATCTTTATCTAAATTGATAAAGCTTTAGATAGAATGGTCAGTAGTAGCTGGATTAATGAATTTCCTGGGGGAAAATATTCCTTTATATATTAATTGTTCAAATATTTTTAAAAGGCCTCATTTTGTGGAAGCCAAAAGATCCACTAGTAGAGGGGGTTGGTGAGGTGTAAAAACACGCTGTGGCAGAGCAGGTAAAGCCACTGCCTGCATAGCTGGGATCCCATATGGGCACCAGTTCGAGTCCTGGCTGCTCCATTTCCATTCCAGCTCTCTGCTGTTGCCTGGGAAAGCAGTAGAGGATGACTCAAGTCCTTGGGCCCCTGTACCCACATAGGAGACACCAAAGAAGCTCCTGGCTCCTGGCTTTGGGTCAGCCCAGCTCCAGGTGTTGTGGCCGTTTGGGGAGTAAACCAGTGGATGGAAGACCTCTTTCTGTCTCTGTCTCTGCCTCTATGTAACTCTAACTCTGCCTTTCAAACAAACAAATAAATAAATCTTCTAAAAAAAAGTTTCCCTTTCAGTGAGGGACCAGTATTAGAGGAACTGTTCATGGGATGATTTCATCACCACAGGGCTATTTATAAATTCTAAAGCACTGCATTTGGGTAGCAAACAAAGGGAAGTTATAGTCTGCCACCTCCTGCTAAAGGAATAAGTAGTACACCCATCTCTGATCACTTCCACTTTTTGTTTTCTTTTCACCTCTTTTGTCTACTTTCTTATTATTTTGCCCACAACTATCTGTACCAATTGTTTCTCAGTCCTTACTTCCTCTATTTCATACTTTTTCTTCCTTCTCCCCAGTAGCCTACCTTATCAGCAGCAGAGGGAAGACCACAACCAGTGATATTCAGTATTGTTCTTTCCAAGTGATTTCCTTCATCTAGACCCTATAACACCCAGCATGCAAATGTTCCTGAAGAAAACAAACATAGTAGCATACCTATGCAACTCAAACATTAAAGTATGAAATGAGAAGAACAGAAATGGATCAATCACTGTTCCTGAACAAACTAATGATTATTAAACCTGACATAAAATGGTAAAAAAAAAAAAGAGACTGGTTTCAAAGTTAAAGGCTGTGTATCAGGCTAGTATCAGAATTTCAGCATCTGGGGCTGGTGTTCTAGCACAGCAGGTAAAGCCACTGCCTGTGACAATGGCATCCCATATGGGCACCAGTTCAGGTCCAAGCTGCTGCACTTCTGATTCAGCTCCCTGCTAATGGCCTGGGATAAAGCACAGGAAGATGGCCCAAGTGTCTGGGCCCCTGCCATCCACGTTGGAGATCCAGATGAAGCTCCTGGCTCCTGGCTTCTGGCTCCTGGCTTCTGGCTTTGGACTGGTCCAGCCCAGGCCATTTGGCCATTTGGGGAGTCAATCAGCAGATGGAAGATCTCCCTCTCCCCTCACCCCTCCCCTTGTAACTCTGCCTTTCAAAATAATTAATATTTTAAAAAACAGAATTTCAGCCTCAGACTGCAAGAGGACCTTAAATATCTTCTGTTCCAACTACTCCATTGATGCTAGAATACCCTTTAAAACATGCAAGTCTCCTCCCTGTCCTTCAATCTATATGCGGTTCCTTCAGTACCAGAAAAATTCTATCTAGACTTCATACCACTTTTCTTTACTGCTCTATGAAAAAGTTGTTCTGTAGAATGAACTGAAACACAGCCACATAATTTTCACTGGTCTTACGTCTACTCCTTTGTGTCACATAGAACAGGTCCATGAAAGCAAATCTTAATTCCCCTTTTCTGGCTGTACACCTGTGTCTCCTAGACTATTTTCCAAGGATAATAAAGTTTCTAATAAAAAGTACCACTAAACTCAACTTGTGCTCTAACAGAGATACCACTGTATTTTTTCAGGCTTCATTTTTGCAGCTACTACCTAACAGCTATTTCTTGACAGCAACATTAAAATCTTACACAAGGATGCCCTGTTTTAGAGTAATCACCAGTGAATCACAAACAGAGGATCTGTATTTATCAGGGTGCTTATTTTCTTCAGAAAATAATGAGTGGGTGAATCATCTGTAAGAGAATAAACTATCATTAAATCTACTGAGAACAGCCAAGCCTATCAGCCTTGGTATTATTTATTATACTGAGACATGAAAAGCTGATACTTGGCTGAAAGAGGAACAATTTTTAAACCTGCTTATATTTTCTTACAAAAATCTTGAAAAAGATAATGGAACTGAAGAACAAATAATGCAACAGCCAGAATCAAACTACAAAAATATACCGTTACAATTTAAGCTTTCCATGTCAGCATTTCAGGCTACTTCAAAGGATTGCAGCGCTAAGATCTAAACTAAAGGACCTGTGGAAAAGCTATAGGAGTAAAACAGCCAGCAAACTATAAAGCTTCTAGCACTTGGGATTCTATTATGCGTCAATTTACACTCTTATCAGTTAGGCATCCCTAGATCAATGGGAATGCTATGTTCATTCTCATAAATAAAATTCTCATACTTGAATTTTACTTCCTTCAATTTAGATTATTTTTAAAGAAACTTTTTGTAAGCATGAAAACTATTTCATGCTTCACAGGACAGTTTTTGAGTAAACAATTTGAGCAATAACCTCTACATTAAGATTTCTAGCTCAGTGCTTCAATGATGAAGAAAGGATAACATTTTATACATAAAGGGTATTGTAACCAAATAAATACAGTACATTCCATAGTTTTAAAGATTATTTATGTCATGAAAAATATCATGAATAACTACTCAGGAGTCTAAAAAAGAAATCAGAACAAGTCTAAGAAGAAATAAAGTGTAAATAAACATTCTATTTAATAAAAAAATTAATATCATACAACAGATTTCTGTTCTACTTGCTTGATATATTCCCTGTCACGAGTAGTGGGTTATGTCCACCGACACGAAAGGTGTGAGGCTTAAAATAAGATCTGAAGATCAGAAGAAATACTACACTAGCTACTGAGACTAAAAAGATTCTTCTACAACAGAGTTAACAGCAGCAGCTAGCAATTATTGGATATCTGAAACAGCCCAAGCATAGTACTGTGCACATAATGTATTATCTACAGTATTCCCTAGTATTCATATAAAACCCTGCAGAAAAAAAGTGCTATTCTTATTCTAATCATTAGGATAAATACTAAGGTTTAGATAGGTTAAGTGATCTGCCCAAAGTGATACAGCAGGAAATCTCTCGCATGAGTCCAAGAAAACATATATATGATTCTTCATAACAGTACTACTTATAGCATAAAAAATGCCAGAGGAAATGATCATACTATCCATTGAGAGACTGGAATAATAAATGTTTTATCTTCATGCAATGGAATACTAGGCAACAGTGAAAATTAAATGACCTAGAGGTCTACATATAAATATGTATGAAAATCACAAAAAATGCTAATGGAAAAAACAAGTTACAGAGGAATATATACAGCATAAATTAAATTTACATAAAACTTAAAAGCATACAAAACAATAGTATATAAGATTTAGAGCTATATGCATGCATAGTAAAAAAAAAATCTAAAAACATGCATAGGGGCCGGCACTGTGGCTCACTTGGTTAATCCTCTGCCTGCGGCACTGGCATCCCATATGGGCGCCAGTTCTAGTGCCAGTTGCTCCTTTTCCAGTCCAGCTCTCTGCTGTGGCCCGGGAGGGTAGTGGAGGATGGCCCAAGTGCTTGGGCCCCTGCACCTGCATGGGAGACCAAGGAGAAGCAGCTGGCTCCTGGCTTTGGATCAGCGCAGTGCCGGCCGTGGTGGCCATTTGCGGAATGAATCAATGGAAGGAAGACCTTTCTCTCTGTCTCTCTCTCTCACTGTCTATAACTCTACCTGTCAAATAAATTTTAAAAAAATAAAAAATAAAAACATGCATAGCCATGTTAAATACAAAGGTGAGTACCTAAATGCAATCTGGGCTGGAAGAGTACAGGAAGGTTTAATTGCAATTAAAGTGTGTATTTTTAGCACGTTTTTGTATGTCTGCACTATTTTACATGAAGTTTTAAAATCACAAACCATGTTGGGATTTGTTTCCATGGCCTTCAAGATAAATTTCTAACTTTTTTTTTTCAACAGGCAGAGTTAGACAGTGAGAGAAAGAGACAGAGAGAAAGAGGTCTTCCTTCTGTTGGTTCACCCCACAAATGGCCGCTACGGCCGGCACGCTGTGCCGATCCGAAGCCAGCAGCCAGGTGCTTCCTCCTGGTCTCCCATGCGGGTGCAGGGCCCAACCACTTGGGCCATCCTCCACTGCCTTCCCCGGGCCACAGCAGAGAGCTGGACTGGAAGAGGAACAACCGGGATAGAATCCGGGGTGCCAGCGCCGCAGGCGGAGGATTAGCCTAGTGAGCCCCGGCGCCGGCCTGAGAAATTTCTAACTTATCTTTGCATTCAAACACTCTACCTTCTTGCCTTTTCTAATGTAATCTTTTCTTCTATAAGTATGCCCAAGTTAATCTTTCTGATTTATCCAGTCTAACTGCCTTTAGTTCCTGAAAAAAATAACAATTTTTTCAACTCAAAGCTACTGCTGGTAAGCCAACTTCTTCATTCCTAATAATCCAAATATCAGTATAAAAGATCTAAGAGGGCAAAAAAGGATTATATTATATAGGTAATTTTTTACTTGAATTGCAAAGGATTTATTATATATTTACATATTATAGTATCTAAATACGTGCTGTCTTACAATGTCATCCATTTCAAAAGGATATGCCCGCTTTGACAAAAAACTCTAAGATCCTTTAGAGCAGAAACTATGTCACAGAATTTGTGTGCAATCTTTCTGTACTCATGCATAATCAACATTTTTAAGCTGTTGAACAGAATTTGAAGCGTTATATACACCAAGAATCCTTAGATAATTCAGTCTTAATGCAATAAATAATTTTCATATAGAAGCTACTAACAGAGATAGCCAATATAGGAAAAAATCAAACAACCTATCTTGAAACAGTGTTAAAAATATAATCCTAAAATATTAACTGCATGTCACAATTTAAAAATAAAAAGGCTGTAGAGCAAATGTGATTATATAAAATACAGAATAAATCATAACAGAAGATTTCCTTTACCAGTATAAATCAGAGATTTTAGTATTAGAATTATATTTTATGTTAAAAATAAGAAGCCTTAAAAAAATAAAAACCTAAAAGAGAAAAGAAGCCCGGGCCTGCGCTGTGGCGCAGTTAATCTTCCGCCTGCGGCACTGGCATCCCATATGAGCACTGGTTCTAGTCCCAGCTGCTCTTCTTCCAATCCAGCTCTCTGCTGTGGCCTGGGAAAGCAGTAGAAGATGGCCCAAGTCACTGGGCCCTGCACCGGTATGGGAGACCAGAGGAAGCTCCTGGCTCCTGGCTTCAGATTCGCACAGCTCCAGCCATTGCGGCCATTTGGGGAGTGAACCAGCAGACGGAAGACCTTTCTCTCTGTCTCTACCTCTCACTGTCTGTAATTCTAACTCTCAAAGAAATAAATAAAATCTTAAAAAAAAGAAAAGAAGCCTTAATTGTTCAAAAGAAGAGTATTATTTAGCGAGTGAAAGCTACAAGCAGTATTCTCCTTCATATACATTATCTAGCTTGTATAGTTTCTAAGAACACTGTAATTCTCACCTCTATTCATTCTTAAGCATCTTTGTGGATGTTTTCTAGACTTTTCTCTTTATTTTTCAGGAGTTTTAAAAATGAGAGAGTGGAATATGTATGTGTGTGGTTTTTAGCCTAAGTGGCCTTGCTTTACAAGTATTACCCTGTCTCCTATCACAGAGAAGCCTGAAGCAAACAGCGGTTTCATTTGAGGGATTTTCCTCCAGGAAAAAGGGAAACTGCAGTGGGTCTGATCTCTGTTGCAGACACATGAAGCCTTCGCCCCAGGACTCCCAAACTCTTCACCAAGGCTGAGTGCAGCTGACCTAGCTACCAGCAACTCCATTACAACATCTGCCACCTCCACCTCAATCTCCAGTGATTAATCATAGTGTATCCTGTTAATGTGTTGTTGATTCAGTGTACTAGTATTCTGTGTCTATGTTCATCCCATAATGTGAATATTAATCCAGCTGATGGTGTGCCATAAATCTCATAGGCTTTTTTTTCATTCTTTTAAATTCTTATTTCCTTTCTCTCTTCTAATTGGACAGTTTCATAAGCTTTAACTTTGTTTAGATTTGCTTTGTCTACTTGATAGAATCTGTTGTTAAAGCTCTCTAGTACATTTCTCATTTCATTTCCCATTCACTATATTGTTCAGTTCTAGAATTTCTGTTTGGTCTTTTTTTTTTAAAATGCATTTATTTGAGAGGCAAAGAAACAGACAGAGAGTTCCCATCTGTTGATCCATTCCACCAAATGCTCACGACAAACAGCCCCAATCTGGGTCTCTCATGTGGGTAGCAGGAACCCAAGTACTTTGAGCCAACACCTTCTGCATCCCTGGCCACACCTTAGCAGGAAGCTGGAGAAAGAAGCAAAGCTGGGACTTGAACTCAGGCACCCCTACCTGAGATGCAAGTATCTCAAGCAGTGTCTTAATCTCTACATTCGCCACCTTGGATAACGTCTCTTTGTTGAACTTCTCATTTTGTTCACTTACTGTTTTCTCGAGTTGAGTTGAGTTGCTAGCTGTTTGATTCCTCTTGTTCTCATTTTCTCCCATGAGGGGATGTTTTAGCCAAGGTGATCTCTCTTGGCACCAGTTATAGCATGCTGGCACTCACATAGCTACAGCAGTGCTGGAATCGGGGCACAGTTGATTGCTCACTGGCACTGTGGTTTGAATGTGGCTGTCCCAAATTCATAGGGTGGAACGTGATACCCAATATATTTTTATTAAAAGAGGTGTAGCTTTTCTAAAACATATTAGGCCATCAGGACTCCACCATCATGAATGGAATCAGTGCCTCTGTAAGAGTTAAAGGTAGCATTTACACTCCTTCTTCCATGTGAGAACACGACAAGACACTATCTTTGAAGATGCAAGCAAACCCTACCAGATACCAAACCTGCTGGCACTTGGCCTTGGATTTCCCAGCCTCCATAAACTGTAAGCAATATAGCTCTATTGCTCATAAATTACTCAGCCTAAGATATTTTGTTATAGCTGCCCAAATGGACTAAAACAGTAGCAGTGGTGCCAGTGGTTATGGCACAGGTATTCAGAGCAATAGCAAATCTGGGGATCTGTGGTTAGGGGTGCATGAAACTGCCACAGATACACAGATACAGATACATTTCCTGCGGCAGTAGCCCTAGTGAATAAGACATGGACTTGCGTAGATTGTCTACAGAGTGTAGGGCCAGGTGTCTGGGGCATATCATGATGATTTTGCCTTCAGGACATGGGATATAAAACTAGCACAGATGCAGCAATGACAGAGCCTAGCAGAGAACTGGGCTCCAGTGATGAGATGCAGCTAATAGTATAGCCACAGGGATAGCAAAATGCAGTCACAACTGAGGGAATGCAGAACACAGCAATGATAGTGCACTGTTCACTATAACTTGGGCCCCAAGATACAGGGTCTACAGCAGTGGCAGTGTCACCCCAGCGATAGCAAGTCAAAGTCCTGGCTCAAGACCCAGGAGGCAGGGAATAGAGTAGTAGCAGCAGTGTGTCCTCAGTAATGACATATGAAGACTCTGATTCAGGACCTGAGGCAGGGTCCAAAAAGATGACAATGGTGGCAGTAGGTGATGGCATGACTAATCAAAACACTAACTCAGAGATATTAGCTAGTTGGCAGAATATAACTCTCTAGCACTAGTTCCCCAGCAGAAGCATTAACTATATATGAAAGTAATATCACAAGAACTAAGGAAATCAGGTGAGAGATTACACAACCCTTGAGTATAGCACAGAATTAAGAAATGATGCATTGAAGAGGGCAGGAAAGACAACTTTTCATTACCTATGTTACTCTTCCCCCACCCCCAGGCAGCATGCCATAGACAGAAATCGCTTCTATGTGGGAGAGGGAAGAAGGAAGTCAGCACCAGATTTTGCCTCTGATACCAGTACTGGTCTGCCTCTGTAAAGCTAAGTGCTGTGCAAACCTCCATGCCCCAGATTCCAGGTACACCCAGTGTCAGGCTGAATGCTGCAGCCCCAAGCTTCAGGCCTGTGCTGCAGACTCAGTCTCCAGGCAGCTCCACTGCCAGGCTGATCTCAATGGCCTTAGGCTCTGGACTGCCCTCAGGGTCAGGCCAGCTCCAGCAGCCACAGATTTCATGACACCTCCTAGCACCAGGTTTGGCCCTCATGGCAACAGGTTTCAGGCCTACAACAGTAGCAGGCTAACTATTGCAGACCTAGTCATTAGGTTGGCCCCTGTGGATATAGGTTCCAGATACATCCAGCACCAAACCAGTCCTTTTAGCCCCAGTCTCTAAGTCAGTAACTGAGCCTCCAAGCATACCCTAGCACCAGGAAGGACCCAGCAGACCCAAGTTCTAGACCTTCTCACGTAGACTCTGTTATCACTCCGTTTGTTTCCTCCATTGCCCAACTGATACCTGCGGCCCTGGGTTTCAAGTCTGATGCATTACCAGGGAAGCCCCCACAGAATTAGGGTACAGTTCCATCCCAGGGTAGGCCAGCCTCAATGACTTTAGGCTAGAGACCACTCCTAACACCTAGTGGGTTCCCACAGCAACAGGTTCACTCTAGCATCAGGCTGGCCCCCAGCCACCAGGCCAGCTCCCTACCACTCCCCCCCAACCCTAGGCACAAATAGGATATAAACCTACCCAGCACCATATAGCAGCTGTAGTCCCAGGTTTCTGGTCCACTCCAGTGTCATGAGCATTCCCAGTGTCAAATACCAGACAAGTTCTCAAAGATATAGGCTCCAGACCTGGATGATGCTAAGCAGGTCTCCATGACCAAACCCTCCAGGCCAGCCCCTGTGGCCCCAGGCTCTAGCAAATCTAGGATCTGAGCTTATACAAGTAGACCTCAGCACTGGACCAACTCCCATGCATACAGGCTCTAGAACTGTCCCCTGGTACCCAGGTTCCAGCCTAGTCCCCAGTGCCCCAAAACCCAGACCAGCCCTTGCAGACATATCCTTTAGACCAGCACCTATACACCAGGCTCCAACTAGTACCAGCAGCTCCAAGGCTACATGCAGTTCCCATGACTCCAGGATCTAGGCCATCTGCAGTGGTTCTAGGCGACAGACAAGGTTCCACGATTCTAAGCTCCAGACCAATCCCTGTAGAACCAAGCTGCAGGCCAGCCTCAGCAGCAGGCCAGCCTCAGGTTGTAGGCCAATTCTCATGGTCCCATGGTACAGGGGACAGAGTCCAGACCTGCTGCAATAGACCCACGATCAATTTCACTGTAAAAGACCCGGGTCCCAGGCTACACACTGTGGAACTGAGGATGCAAGACAAGACCAATCCTCAGGACTCGGGCTCCAAGACCACCGTAGTAGTCTCAGGTACAAGGCACACACTAATGCCGGGCTAGCTCCTGTGGACTCATGCTCTAGAACCATCGCAGCAGACCCAGGTATCAGGTTCCAAATAAACAATCTAGCATTTTACCTCAAGGAACTAGAAAAAAACAATAAACTTAAGCCCAAAGTTAACAGAAGGCAGACAATGAAAAAGATATGAACAAAAATAAATAAAAACAGACTACAAAAACAATTTAAAAGATCAATGAAACTAAGAATTAGGGGCTGACATTGTGGCTCAGGGGTTAAGCCACCACCTTTGATGCCAACATCTCATATGAGCAGGTTTGAGTTCTGGCTCCTCCATTTTTCTTTTTTTTTTTAAGCTTTTATTTAATGAATGCAAATTTCATAGGTACAACTTTAGGAATATATTGATTCTTCTACCCATTCACACCCTCCCATCCCACTCTCTCCCCACCTCGTATTCCCTCTCCCATCACATTCTTCATTAAGATTCATTTTTAATTAACTTTATATACAGAAGACCAACTCTAAGTAAAGATTTCAATAGTTTGTGTGAACACGCGCGCACACACACACACAACGTATAAAGTACTGTCTGAGAACAAGTTTTGCAGTTAATTCTCATAGTATAACTCATTAAGGACAGAGGTCCTACATGGGGAGAAAGTGCACAGTGACTTCTGTTGTTAATTTAACAATTAACACTCCTATTTATGACATCAGTGATCACCTGAGGCTCTTACCATGAGCTGCCAAGGCTATGGAAGCCTTTTGTGACCATAAACTCTGTCAGTATTTAGACAAGGCCATAAGCAAAGTGGAAGTTCTCTCCTCTCTTCAGAGAAAAGTATATCCTTCTTTGATGGCCCCTTCTTCCCAATGGGGTCTCCCTAACAGAGATCCTTCATGTAGAATATTTTTTTTTGCCACAGTGTCTTGGCTTTTCAGCTACCTGCTAATGTACCTGGGAAGGCAGTGGAAGATGTCCCAAATACTTGGGCCCCTGTTCCCATGTGGGAGACCTGGATGGAGTTTCAAGCTCCTGGCTCCTGGCTTCAGCAGGGGTTATAGCCATTTGGGGAGTGAACATGCAGACTGAAGATCTCTTTCTCTGCCTCTCCCTATCTCTCTGTAACTCTTTCAAATAAACAAATAAATAAAAGGAAAGAAAACTGAGTTGGCTTTTTGAAAAGATGAGCAAAACTGACAAACTTTTAGCTAGACTAGGTAATAAAAAAGACTCAAATACAATGAGAAATGAAATTAGACTCTTTCTTGGCTCCTCTCTGCTCTCCTCTCCTCCTCTCACCTCTCTGCTCTCTCTCTTCTCTCCTTGCTAGCTCCTCTTTTCTCTCTCTCTCTCTCACTCTCTCTCTCTCTCTCCCTTCTCTCTGTTACACTCTCCTTCTCCCTTTTCCTTCCTCACCCCTTCCCTCCTGCCTGCTGGGTTTTCCCCAATAAACCCTTTCCCTTACTCGGGTGTTTGGTGTGTTTTGTGACGATCTTACAAGGACTAGGGCACAGTCCCTGCCTTCAAGGAGTCGATGATCTAGCACCCAGGGCCAACCAGCTGGCAGAGCAGTACAGGAAACTGAGGCACTGAGGAGCGATCAAGGAACTCACCTTAGGACGCCCCGGGAAGTGCTCTCTAGCAGACTGCTAGGCTCGCCCTCTGCCCCTGGTATTCACATGCTGTTCCTCTGCCTGATGCCCCCTCTTTCTCCAGCTCTCTATGTGCTCAATGTCCTTTGGTCCTAGCTTGGAAGAGACCACCTAGGAAGCCTGATTCCCCCAACCCCACCTCAGTGCGCCTCCGTGCTCCATGCTGAACTCATGTCCCCCCAAGCTCTTCCTGGCCCACACAGTCTGATCTATCACCAAGTTCTGCTCATTTAGTCTGGTTAGAAACAGAAGTTCCCACGGCCAGCACTGTAGCACAACAGGGAGTTCTGGAACAAGCTGCCTGGGTTTGAATCATGGCTCTGTCACTCACCAGTTGAGGGACCTTGGGCCTGCATAAACAGGATGAAAAGACCAGCCAGAGGCTGGCAGAAGAGAGTCGCATAGATCGTAGTCCTACAAATCAACAAGAAAGACACTGACAACCCCATGGAGACACAGGTGGGGGATAAGAAAGGCTGCTCCGGGGAAACGAAATTCAAAGGACGAGACAAATTCCAAGAACACTGAAAACAAGAATGAGAGCCACTTGGCCCCTCCGAGTGGCAAGCACTCCCACGTGTTACCACTGCTGCCACAAATCTGGATGTGGAGAGTCAGAAACATCCTGCAGAGGAGTCTGGCAGTGACTGGTGAGTCCAGGATGGTCGCACACCTAGAGAGCCCTCCCCAGGCACACAGGAGACACGCACAAGGATGCCACGGAAGTGTGGTGCTCATAGTGGAAAATGGGAAATCACTCAAATGCCCATCCACAGGAGAATGGATTAATACAGCGTGGCACACGCCTAAAATGAAATAGATTGGATAATGGACATGCACGTGCTGGAGCCCTGGGCATGAATGTGGATAGATCCCAAGCACAACGTTGCTGAAAGCAAGCAAGTGGCAGCAGGCTGTGTATGGCATTGCATCATTTACAACTGTAAAAGTCCACAAAGCAGTGCTATCTATGTTTTAGCAATGTACACAGGTGGGGCATAAATATCAAAACATGTGGGAAGGGGCTGGCACTGTGGCGCAGCAGGTTAACGCCCTGGCCTGAAGTGCCGGCATCCCATATGGGCGCCACTTCGAGACCCTGCTGCTACTCTTCCAATCCAGCTCTCTGCTATGGCCTGGGATAGCGGTAGAAGATGGCCCAAGTCCTTGGATCCCTGCACCTGCACGGGAGACCCAGAAGAAGCTCCTGGCTCCTGGCTTCAGATCCACACAGCTCCAGCCGTTGCGGCAATCTAGGGAGTGAACCAGTGGATAGAAGACCTCTGTCTCTATCTCTACCTCTCTCTGTAACTCTTTCAAATAAATAAAATAAATATTAAAAAAAAGAAAGAAATTAGACACATTACAACCAATACCATAGAAACACAGAAGATCATGAGATTATGAGAAGCAGGCAGGTGGTGAAGCAGTTAGACCCCATTTGGACATCCACAACCCATATCTGAATCCCTGATTCAAATCTTGGCTCTTCCACTTCCACTTTTAGCTCCCTGCTAATGTGTACCCTTGAAGGCAACAGGTGAGTTCCTGCAACCCAACCGGGAAACCCAGACTGAGTTTCAGGCTCCTGTCTTCAGCTGTTGCGGACATTTGAGGAGTGAACCAGCAAACGGATGACTGAGCACTGTTTCTTGCACTCCTCCTTGTGCGCTCTCGCTCTCTCACTCCCTCTTTTTCTCTGTGTCTCTTTTCCTACCTTTCCGAAAATATGAAATAAAAAAAATTTTAAATGAGACTACTGTGAATAATTATACACTAACAAAATGGATAACCTAGAAGAAATGGATTAATCCCCTTAGACACATACAACTTACTAAAACAGAATGGTAAAAGAACAGAAAACCTGAATGTATCAGTGAGTAAGGAAATTGAACCAGTAAGAAAAAGACTCCTATCAAAGAAAAGCCAGGGCCAGCGCTGTGGCTCACTTGGCTAAACCTCTGCCTCCAGCGCAGGTACCCCATGTTCTAGTCCCGGTTGGGGTGCCAGATTCTGTCCTGGTGGCTCCTCTTCCAGTCCAGCTCTCTGCTGTGGCCCGGGAAGGCAGTGGAGGATGACCCAAGTACTTGGGCCCTGCACCTGCATGAGAGACCAGGAGGAAGCACCTGGTTCCTGGCTTCTGATCAGTGCAGCGCCAGCTGTAGCAGCCGTTTGGGGGGTGAACCAATGGAAGAAAGACCTTTCTCTCTCTCTCTCTCAATGTCTAACTCTGCCTGTCAAAAAAAAACCCAGGACCTTATGACTTTAGCACTGAATTCCAGTAAGCATTTAAAAAACCAATACCAATCTTTCTCAAACTCTTCTCAAAAAATTGAAGAGACAATACTTCCAGATTCATTTTACAAGGCAAGCATTACACTGATACCAAAGTTACATAAGAACACAATAAGAAAAGAAAATTATAGGCCAATACACCTGATGAACATAGAAGCAAAAATTCTCAACAAAATACTAGCAAATTCAATTCAACAGCTAAGTTGGTTGAAAGGGTCATTCTCCCTAGGGGAGATTTAACATATACAAATCAATAAAAATGCTATAACCACATTAACAGAAAAAAGAGAAAAATTATATGACCATTTTAGTAACATGTGACAAATTCAACATCCCCTCATGGCAATAACTCTAAATAAATTAGGTATACAAAATGTACCTTAACACAATGAAGAAAAAACAATCCCAAAATGTACATGGAATCACAAAAGGTGCTTAATAGGCAAAGTAATCTTGTAAGAAAGTAATCTTAGGAAAGAAGGAAGGAATGGAGGGAGCGAATGATTATCAGCCCCTTATTTTAAACTATATACAAAATTTAATACAGAATGGATCAGGGATTCAACATATTAACACTGAAAACCATAAAACTCCTGGAAAAAAAAACAAGAGAGAAAATGCATCCTTTATACTGGGCTAGGCAAAGATTTTATGGATACGATACCAAAAGTGCAAGCAAAAAAAAAAAAAAAGTAAAAATAAGTAAGTGGAACAGCAAACTAAAAAGCTTCTGCTCAGTAAAGGAAATAATCAATAAAAAGGAAACCTGTGGAACAGCAAAAAAATGTTTACAAACCATTTATCTGGTAAGGTGTTAATATCCAAAATATATAATGAACACATGCAAAAGAAAAGAGGGGAAAAAACCTAGCAAGCCAATTAAAATATGGACAAAGGATCTAAAAAGGCATTTTTAAAAGAAGATATAAAAATAGAGGAGTCCTCCAAGATGGCGAAATAGGGAGGGAGCGCACTGATAGTCCATGAAAAGATAGTTTAATAAGAGTGGAGATACTGTAGTTTCAGGGAAGAGTTGGAAAAAAAATGCAGAGGAAACTCTTCCGGAACTAGTGGAACATGGTGGACCTATGTGGAGGGCACAGGCACCCATGGCTCAGGACCCCAGCCGCCGAGTCTATGCACCAGCGCTGGAAAGGGACACTAACCCATTGTTGGTGGGAATGCAAACTGGTAAAGCCACTATGGAAGTCAGTCTGGAGATTCCCCAGAAACCTGAATATAACCCTACCACCTGCAGAGCCAGCATCCCATATGGGTGCCAGTTCCAGTACCAGCTGTTCCACTTCTGATCCAGATCCCAGCTAATGCACTAGGGAAAGCAGCAGAAGACAGCCCAAGTCCTTGAAATCCTGGCTCCACTTCCAATACTAGCTTCCTGCTATGAGAAGCAGCAGATAATGGCAGATAATGGCTCAAGTACTTGGGTCCCTGCCATTCATCTGTGAGACTCAGACTGAGATTCAGTCTCCTGACTTTGGCATGTCCCAGGCTGGGCTGTTGCAGGAACTTGAGAAATGAACCAGAAGATAAAGGATCTATGTCTACCTCTGGTTCTTTCTCTCTGCCTCTCAAATAAAATGAAAACTTAAAAAAAAAGACAAAAAGTATGGGGGTTCTCCAAAAGAATAAAAATAGAATTACCCTATGACCCAGAATCCCACTTCTGAGTGTACATCCAAAGGAAATGAAATCAGCAATATGCACAGGTGTCTGAAACCCCACATTCATTTTAGGATTACTCACAATAGTGAAGATATAGAATCAACCTAAAGTTTCTGTTGATGAGAATGGGTAAAGAAATTATGAGACAGACAGACAGACACACACACACACACAGAGATGAGAATACTTCAAAAAGTTCATGGGATGTTATTAAAAGATAATTTTATTTTGTTACAAAGAAGCTTGAAATGCATGCTTATTTTTATAATACTCATTTTCATGAACATTTTGAAGACTTTTATGCACAGATTTCAAAAATGTTTGTGTACACACACACATACACTATGGAGTATTGTTCAGGCATAAAATGAAGGAAATCCTGCCATTTTTTACAACATGGATGAACCTGGAAGGCATCATGCTAAGTGAATTAGTCAAAGACAAACACTGCATGATTTCACTTGTATGTGTCATCTAAAAAAGTTGAACGCATATAAACAGAGTAGAATGATGACTACCAAGGGGAAGGATGGGAGAAAATGGGAAATACTGGTCAAAGGGGACAAACATTAATTATGTGATGAATAATTTCAGAAGACCTAATATACAGCTTAGTGAGGTGACATGTATAAACTAACTTGATTTTGGTAGTCATTTCATAAAATATATGTATACCAAATCATTACATTTGTTTATACCCCTTGTTTATACTCCTGTTGAACTATGGTCTTTTCTTACTTTCTTACTTTTAAAGATTTATTTATTTATTTCAAAGAGTTAGAGAGAGAGAGAGAGATCTCCCATCTGCTGGTTCACTCCCCAGATAGCTAGAACAGTAGGGGCTGAGGCAGGTTGAAGCCAGGAGTCAGGAGCTTCATCTGGGTCTCCCACACAGTGCCCAAGCACTTGGGCCATCTTTCAGCTGCTTATCCCAGATCATCATCAGGGAGATGGATTGGAAGTGGAGCAGCTGGGACTCGAACTGGCACTCATCTGGGATGCAAGCAGCAGCTTTACCTGCTGCACCACAATGGAAGAGGCTACTTTTTACTTACTGAACTCTATTTAGTGGAGCCTTAAGTCTTTGACTGCATTGTAAATTAAAAATATGTTCTCTCAAAAATTAAGAAAGAGAAAAGAAGGAAGAAGGGGATGGTGGAGGGCAGAAACTACATGGAAGCTACTCTCTTTGTATTAATATCACATTAACATGAGAATTGTGTTGTAGTAATCATCACACATTTACTGTGACCTTGAAAATCTAATATATTAATAAATTCCTTTAAAAAATAAAAAATAGTGGCTTGCATTGTGGAATAGCAGGTTAAGCTGCCACCTGCAGTGGTGGCATCCCATGTGGGCACAGGTTCAAGTCCCAGCTACTCCACTTCTGATCCAGCTCCCTGCTGGTACAAAAGCAGCTGGAAAGCAGTGGAGGACGGCACAAGTCCTTGGGCCCCTGTACCCACATGGGAGATCCAGAGGAAGCTCCTGGCTCCTGGCTTCGGTCTACCCCATCCCTGGCCATTGTGGCTGTTTGAGTAGTAAACCAGCAGATGGAAGATTTTTCTCTCTGTAACTGCCTTTTAAATAAATAAAATGAATCTTTAAAAATACATATTTTTTAAAAAAAGAAAAAATCATACAATTTTACTTCTCTATTACACCTCAACAAAGCTTGGTGGAGAGGAAAAAATAATTCCCAGAGTCATGTACTTTACCTCTCTGCGAGTAAACCCCAAATTCATCATTACCCAGAAGTTATTAATAGCTAAAAATCATACTCGGTGTCTAGTCAGCTTTTCAACACCATAACTAAATACCTAACATGAACTACTTATGAAGGAAAATTTATTTTGCCTCACAATTTTGGAAATTCACAACCCCAGATGGGGTGGGTCCCACTGGTTCGGCCATCTAATAAGGCCAGAGGATGGTAATGACAAAGTGCATGTGGAGGAAGGACCACACAGCAAGTCAAGAAGCAGAGAGAACAACTGGCCCCAACTCGGGCTTTTGTAACTCACCCTCTGGGGAGAACTAACTTCCAAGGGCACACTCCCAATACCTCCCATTAGGCCCACTTTCTAGTTACCATAATTGGATTAAATTTCCACTTCCTTAGTGCAATCTGTGACTTTGTGATTTAATCATCGACATGAGTTTAAGGACCAAATTCTATTAAACTATAGAACTCAGCAACTTTATTTCACACTACCATGTAATATGGCAGATTAGATTTCTTTACTGACATACTCCAGTTCTTTTGCTTGTTTTTTCAAGGCAGACCAGCAGAGAATGTTCACTCCCTAAACACCTACACATGGGTGGCAGGAACTCAAGAATTTGAGACATCATCCACTGCCTCCCAGAATGTGCATTAGCAGGAAGCTAGATGGGAAGTGGAGGTGTGACTCAATCTCAGACAATACAATATGGAATATGGTGTCCCAAGTAGCAGCTTAACCTGCTGTGCCACAATGCCCGCCCCATTCTTGCTCTTTAAGGCAATCATTGCCTACATTAAAAGACTTTTTCTGAGAATTAATGTGCATCAAAAGTCTAGCACAGTGCCTGACACACAAGAAATGCTCAATAAATAGTAGTCACATTTTGATATTAAACATTATATTATGAACAAATTCACTCTCAACCTTTGACATTAAGACACCACACTCCTCCCAGTCCTTTCAAATGAAGCTAGTCTTTCCTTCAGCTAGCCCCCCCACCCCAGTTCAAGAAGTCAAGAAGAGAGATCAGTAATGCCTGTTTCTCAAGACTAATTAGATTTTATGTGATAGATATTATAATTACTACTTTATAGATGAATAACTAAGGCTTAGAGAAGTTAAATAATTTTGAACCTGGGGCTTCCACTGAGCAGGTATGATCTAGAGCAAGCACTTTTTCTAAGCATGAAATTTTCCATCTGTAAAATGGGTATACTACCCATTTCTTTGGTTCACCAAGAGGATTAACTGAAATATATATGTAAAGCAAATGAATGAAGTTAAGTGCTAAATGAATTCCTGTTCTCTATCTCTCATCCTTTCCTTAACCCCTTACAATCTAGGTTCTCCCTATACCACTCATTATTATATCTCTTTATCTCCCTTCAGTTCTTACTGCTATTAGCAATATGACTGGGAAAATTATTTAACTTCTCTAAGCCTTAGTGTTTCATCTATAAAATGGTAAATAATAATATCTATACATAAAGTCATGTTAAATAAATGAATTAACATTGGTAGAGTGTTTTAGCATAGTGTCTGGCCTGTAATAAGCACTTAATAAATGGTAATTGCCAATGACTTAAAGGTCATATCAAAGGACTGCTCAAGGCTCTCCCTTTCTAGGCTTCCGTGACAAACATTAGTCTGGTTTGCTTTTGACCACTGACTGTCTTTATAGCTCCTCCATGAAGTCTTTATTCTCTTCAAAGCAGATTTGAGTTCTTTCTCTTGTGAACTCTCAAAGCACTCTGTACTTATCTTGAGATTAGGTATTCCCCTTACTCTGAATCATAGTCCCTTGTGTTACACATTGCATCTCCACTGCTTAATTGCATCTCATTTATCCTCATCTGGCACTTATTTATTCATGTAGAACTTATTATTGAGTACCTAATACAAGTCAGACCTATGCGAGGTACTAAACATACAAGATTAATAAAGTTATTTTTCTTAAGGACCCTGTGGTTTAGGAAAGTAGAAAAGATAAGTAAGTAGTCTATTATTTGCAGTACAAGAACTACTATGGCTAGAGGAGAACTTGTTGTGGTTCAATAGGTTAAACAGCCTGAGACACTAGCATCGCATATCAGACTGCTGCTTTGAGTCTTGGCTGCTCTGTTTCCCATCCAGCTCCTTGCTAATTCGCCTGGCCCAAGATGGCCCAAGCACTTGAGCTTCTGCCAACCATGTGGGAGATCCTGATGAAGTTCCTGGCTCCTGGCTTTAGCCTGTCCCAGCCAGGGCCTTTGCGGCCATTTGGGGACTGAACCAGCAGATGGAAGATCTCTCTCTCTCTCTGTCGCTCCCTGGAACTTTGCCTTTAAAATAAATAAAAAGCAAGTAAAGCTTAAAACAAAAAAGAAATACTATAGTAAGAGTATGTCCACGTTCTGAGAACACAAAGAGGAATTCCTTGAATTAGACTGGGGAAGTTGGAGACAATGTCTCAGAAAAGGCATTCTGTGCTTAGGAAATGGAAAGGCTGCACACAAGTATCTGTCAAATGAATGAACTATAAATAGGAAGTAACTGAATGAGGACGAGAAAGGGTACTTTAAGCCCAGAGAGTGAGTAGGTAAAAAGGCATGGATGGTGAAGTAGTTCAATATTGATGTAAGGGGGGTTCCTGACAAGAGATGAGCCTGGGAAGTGATGAAACTGGAAAGTAAAAGCAGGGTTGGGTGTTCCGGACACAGGAGTGTAACCGGACCCTAGGCAGCAGATGATGGAGTGCTAATAGAGGGTTTTAAGCAGGAGAGGGACAAAACGAGATTTGCATTTTGGTAAAAGTACTCTGGCAACACAGGGGAAAATACATTTCATGGGGGCCAGGCTATACATAGAGTTAAGTTAGGAGGGTGTTACGATAATTCAGATAAAGTATGAGAGGCAAAAATGAAAATACGAAAAATGAGCCAAGACAGATACTAAGCCGCTGTAAAAATAAACTTCGACTGAACTGAATTATTCATACTTGTATCTCCTGCAAAGCCTGGCAGAATATCATACACTTAAAACCCGCTGTGTCAATATTTGTAGACGACTGTTACGGAAACCTAGTTAGAGAATAGCAAGCAGCTAACAGCCAACTGAGTCACTTCCTGGAAACGGATTCCTACGTAAAGCCACCTTTTTCCATTATAGACCTCAAAAACACTTAACGTTTGTGATTCTAACCCAGAGAGTATAAACCCGCTCACTGTGGGTCTATTTTACGCCAAGTAATGTTTGAATAAAGTCCTTCGAAGGGGTCATGAGGTCCCGCCCTGTGCACGAAAACAAATGTTAAGAATTCTCTTCTCTTCGTCCCAGCGCTTGACCCAAACGCCTGCTGGTAGGTACTCCGTCGCGGCGCCGGCCATTTTCACCCAGCCGTTTCCCAGTGTTGGCAGGGGACAGAGGACCAGTTAGTGTCCCAGACCAAGGAAACGCCAAATGGGTGAGGTAGCTGTAACGAAGCTTCAAACATTAACGACTCCAGAACTCTCACGATACCGTCTCCAGGCTGTCCCTTGCTGCAAGACTCCCTTCAGAAGTTAAGACGACACCTTCTGTAATCCCTGGGACGCTATCGACACTCTAAGAAGCTAAATAAGTTTGTTTTCACTTACCCTAACGACCGCCATATCTACGACCCTCTCGGCTCAAGTTTCCTTACGGAGAGCGAAGAGGGACAAACTAGCTCGACAGGCTTTCCCTCAGGCAGCCCCGCCCCTTTACGCCCGTCTGCCCTCTTCCGCCCCTTCTCCGTCCTCCCCCAGCTGCTTTGGCGGCAGCTACGGTTAGTTTAGCGGCAGTTTCGCGTAGATCATCCTTGTGGTGGACGCTCTCAGTTCCCAATAAAAAAACTTTAAGAATATCCTCCACCGCACAGGTAAAAGTTATTTTCTTGGGTACAGAACTTTTCGTTATTTTTCTTTGTCTGATTTGACTAGATAACGACTTAAAACAGTGGCCACAATATATGTGCTGCGGAGGCGAGCACAGCAGCGGCCTTAATAAATAATGGAGAGTAAAAACGGTCACAAAAAGAACAAGTTAACTCTGCCCTACACGAGGACCTCCACTCATTATAAAACTGTTACTGAGGGGACCGGCGCTGTGGCGCTGCGAGTTAAAGCAGCAGCGAGTTAAAGCGGCGGCCTGCAGTGCCAGCATCCCATATGGGTGCCCTTTCAGTCCCGGCTGCTCCACTTCCCATCCAGCTCTCTGCTTATGGCCTGGGAAAGCTGTGGAGGATGGCCCAAGTGCTAGGGCCCCTGCACCCGCGTGGGAGACCCGGAAGGGGCTCCTGGCTTCAGATCAGCTCAGCTCTGCCTGTTGCGTTCATTTGGGGAGTAACTTTCAAATAAATAAAATAAATTAAAAAAAAAAAAAAAACTGTCACCGAGCGCCTACTCTGCCAAACAGAGCAGTACCAGTACAGAGCAGAATTGTAGTGGCTTCCCTTATAGAGCTTATGGAAAATGAGATACAAAGGAAGGAAAATTAAATATGTAGTGCAGGGTTATGGTAGGAGTTTACTGGTTTTTTACTGGTTTAAGTAGATTAGGAAAAGACTGATAACGTTGAGAAAAACCCTGAAGGAATTTAATAAAAAGTGTTACATGCAGAAGGAACAGCCAAGAAAAACACCAGAGTGACTGGAGTGATAAATACAGAGGTAGTAAAATAAAACAAATTGTAGAAGCTGTTTGTGCCATAATGAAGAATTTGGATTTTATTCTGAATAAGATGGGAAGTCTGGAAGTTGTAACATGATCTAAATTACATTTTAAAAGGGTCATTTTGGTGTTTTCGGGAAGATGCCATGAGCAGGTGCAACACTCTCAATAAAATCCCCTTAGGCTCCCTATGAACAACTCTGAGGAAAGAAGGGGTTCAGACTGTACCCATAAACATTCCCAATATTGATTCATTTATTTATTTTTTAAAGATTTATTTTATTTGGCTGGTGCCATGGCTTAACAGGCTAATCCTCCGCCTTGCGGCGCCGGCACACGGGTTCTAGTCCCGGTTGGGGCGCCTGATTCTATCCTAGTTGCCCCTCTTCCAGGCCAGCTCTCTGCTATGACCCGGGAATGCAGTGGAGGATGGCCCAAGTGCTTGGGCCCTGCACCCGCATGGGAAACCAGGAGAAGCACCTGGCTCCTGGCTTTGGATCAGCGAGATGCGCCGGCCACGGTGGCCATTGGAGCGTGAACCAACGACAAAAAGGAAGACCTTTCTCTCTGTCTCTCTCGCTATCCACTCTGCCTGCCAAAAAAAAAAAAAAGATTTATTTTATTTATTTTGAAAGAGTTACAGAGAGAGGTAAAGCCAAAGAGAGAGAGAGAGAGGTCTTCCATTCCACTGGTTCACTCCCCAAATGACCACAACAGCTGATCTGAAGCCAGGAACCAGGAGCTTCTTCTGGATCTCCCACATGGGTGCAGGGGTCCAAGGACTTGGGCCATCTTCTACTGCTTTCTCAGGCCATAGCAGAGAGCTGGACTGGAAGAGGAGCAACCAGGACTAGAACCGGCGCCCATATGGGATGCCAGCACCGCAGATGAGGCTTTAACCCACTGCACCACAGCAATAGACCTCATTTACTTAATTCATTCAACAAATATTTATTCAACAAATATTTATCAAATGCAAACCTAATACAGACATTAGTGGCACACCGTTTTTAATATCTGAAGCAGTTTTTTAACAGAAACCTCTAAATGACATAATTGTTATAAAAAAAAAAAAAACGAAACTAATAGACACCAAAAATGAAATTTTTCTTTTGTTGGACTTCATATATGTTATATATGTATATATATAATGTCATTATAAAAGCAAAGCACAAGCTAAATAGTATAGCACAAAAAGGGAAAAATAGTGGACCAATGTATTTTAATTGTATTAACACATTTTTAGAGGAGAAAAACCTTATACCTACATTGATTTACCACTGTAATAAATAATAATAATATTACATTTTCTGGTTTTGAGCCTTAACACCTCCAACAACTTCTTCAGAATTTAATGTCTGCCTATTCAATAGATGTATAGGTAGATTTATCAATCTATGTCCATTGAAGGATGAATACTTTTCATTAATTTAAAAATTTTTATTTAAGCTTCTTAAGAATTTCAGTATCAGCAAAATTTCTTTTACATTAAGCAACAGATATGCAAATTGGAAAAGTCTTTAAAATTGTGATAAGCTTGGAATATATTCATAAAAATATTGCTTCCCCCAAATTACAGGAATTATGATGTTTTTATTTTTTCAGGATTAAATGTAGAGACCTTTAAATTTTCCACAGTTGAAAATTTCAAGTAAAATATATTCACCAGAAAATTAACCATAAATTAGTATTATAGTTCAATAAAATTAAATATTTTCATGAATGAATTAAATTTACATTTTAAAACAAAAATATACTTTGAAATTTGTGCTCAGTTTCACTATTTTAAATCTCATATATATATATATATTTTTTTTAAAAGATTTTATTTTTTTATTTGAGAGGCAGAGTAACAGGCAGAGAGAGAGAGGGAGAGGCAGAGAGAAGTCTTCCATCCACTGGTTCACTCCCCAAATGGCTGCTAGGCAGATCTGAAATCAGGAGTCAGGAGTTTCTTTTAGATCTCCCACATAAACACAGATAACTCCAAGTGGTCACATAAGATGACAGAATCAAAGTAGGGACTGGCACTGTGGCTTAGTGGGTAAAGCCACTGCCTGCATTGCCGGCATCCCATATGGGCGCCTGTTCCAGTCCGCACTGCTCCACTTCCAATCCAGCTCTCTGCTATGGCCTGAGAAAGCAATAGAAGATGGCCCAAGTCCTTGGGCCCCTGCACCGCGTGGGAGACCCGGAAAAAGTTCCTGGCTCCTGGCTTCAGATCAGTGCAGCTCTGGCCGGCCTTTGTGGCCAACTGGGGAGCGAACCAGTGGATGGAAGGCCTCTCTCTCTCTCTTCCCCCATCCCCCCCCCTTCTCCTTCTCCTCCTTCTCCCTCTCCTCTCTCTGTGTAACTGTGACTTGCAAATAAATAAATAAATCTTAAAAAAAAAAGAATCAAAGTAACTCAGGTTCCATTTCCCTCGTTTTTTTTAACATAGAAACCTTTTATTTAAGGTATACAAACTTAATGCATTTCATATATACAAATTTAGGAACGTAGTTATTCTTCCCACCCTGCCTCCCTCCTGCCCATACTCCCATCCTTCTTCCTCCTTCCTGTCCTATCCCCATTCTTATTTTTTACAAAGATCTATTTTCAATTAACTTTATACACATAAGATTAACCCTACACTAAGAGTTCAACAAATAGTATGGGGAAAAAAAAAAAAACAGCTGTTCCTCAACAAGTGAGACAAGGTTTCTTCAAAACCATTGCATCTCAAAGTGTCAATTTCACTTCTTTTTTTTTTAATTTTTTTATTTTTTTTTTTGACAGGCAGAGTGGACAATGAGAGAGACAGAGAGAAAGGTCTTCCTTTGCCGTTGGTTCACACTCCAGTGGCCGCCGCGGCTGGCGTGCTGCGCCGGCGCACTGCGCTGATCCGAAGCCAGGAGCCAGGTGCTTCTCCTGGTCACCCATGGGGTGCAGAGCCCAAGCACTTGGGCCATCCTCCACTGCACTCCCTGGCCACAGCAGAGAGCTGGCCTGGAAGAGGGGCAACCGGGACAGGATTGGTGCCCCGACCGGGACTAGAACCCGGTGTGCTGGCGCCGCAAGGTGGAGGATTAGCCTATTGAGCCATGGCGCCGGCCCAATTTCACTTCTATACATAACCTTTTTTGTCTTTTATAATCACAATACTATCATTGCTCATCTAAAACCTATTAACATGCAGGTATATGTTATACCACAAGATATGGAGTTACAAACTGCACCAAAGTTGAGCTCTAACAATTGGGAAACTTTGTGAAAGTTTTCTCTACAAGAGTGTGTGTAATTCAGTCAACAGAAGTTGGAGACTAACTGTATGACTGAAAATTCTCCAAATTAACTTTGATGAAGAACACAGTGTCTGTTAAAGGATGTTTTAAAACTGCACTCATTTGAAGGTTACATATACATAAATAACTAAATCTCAAGAGTAACCACAAAAATCATTTAGAACTTAGGACCCTCCCCCCCCCCAAGGAAAAAAAAAACTTTAAAGGAAAGGAGAAACATTTTATCCCTAACATTTTCTATAAATTGTCACCATGTACTACTAAGGAAAAACTGAATGATTTTATTTCAATTTGTTGTTGTTTTAGAATTATCTATGGATAATCAGGTCAGGTCTGACTTCTCTCACGGGTACACCCAGGTGTACCACTGCCTGGCATTGTTCTGTATGTTGAACATGATGCAATGACCAAAACAGACACAATCTCATGGAGCTTAACTGTGACTTTTTCTAGGACTATAATAATTTTTTTAAACTTGTGATTAACATGTAAAATGTGTACACCTTTAGGTGAGACAGTATAATATTTTAACAGATTCATACAATTTAAACTGATACATCACAAAATCAGCCTCCATGTACATCCTCCATATTTGGAGGTGACCAGCTCCTGTCCTCCAGTTTTTTATGTGGTATATATTATTGTGATCTAGAATTATTCCATTGTATTGCTGTGAATTTTTTTATGATAAAGCAAATAAGTAAACAAGGGGCTGGCACTGTGGTGTAATAAGCTAAGCCTTCGCCTGCAACACTGGAATCCCATATGGGCACTGGTTCGAGTCTGGCTGCTCCACTTCCGACCCAGCTCCCTGCTGATGGCCTGGGAAAGCAGTAGAAGATGGCCCAAGTGCTAGGGCACCTGCATGGGAAACCTGAAAGAAACTCCTAGCTCCTGGCTTTGGAGAGGCCTACCTCCAGCCTTTGTAGCTATCTAGGGAGTGAACCAGTGGATGGAAGACCTCTTTCTCTATCTCTCCTTCTCTCTGTAACTCTGCCTCTCAAGTAAATACATATTTAAAAAAATAAGTAAACAAGATTATTTTGAATACTAATAAATACTATAGAAGGTGACTGGATTGAGATGGGAGTTACTTCATATTTGGAAGACAGAGAACACCTCTTCATAAAGCGGACCTGAATAACAAGAGGGTCTACTTACATGAATACCTGAGTATTCCAGTACAGGGAACAAAAAATGCAAAGACTTTGAGGTTGGAACAAATGTGCTACTACATGAGTAAAGTAGAAAATGATAGAAGTGTCAGGAGCCAAATCATATATAAAAATATTAACTTTCGTTTTTTTTAAAAAGATTTATTTATTTATTTGAAAGAGTTAGAGAGAAAGGAGGAGAGGCATAGAGAGAATTCTCCCATCCACTGGTTCACTCCCTAAATGGCCACAAAAGGCTGAAGTCAGGAGTCTGGAGCTTCTTCTGGGTCTCCTATGTGGGTATAGGGGCCATCTTCCACTGCTTTCCCAGGCTCATCAAGAGGGAGCTGGATGGGAAGTGAGGTAGGTGGGACTCGAAACAGTGCCCATATGGGATGCTGGTGTCGCAGGCAGCAGCTTTACCTTCTATGTCACAATGCTAGTCCCTGAACTTTCTCTTTATAAAAGTCATTTATTCTTAAATATTGCTTGACTTGTTAGTGTGGATTTACCAATTGCTACTGATTGCATTGGGCACCAATGACAACCTTGTGTTATGGAGAATATTGAATCAAAATGAGAAATATTGAATCAAAATGAGATCTTGGCCTCTAAAGGAGACATCACAAAATAAATGAGTTAAACTAGTCTGAAGATGTTCAAAGTATATGTGAGAATTCTGGATAGATTCCCTGATGCTACCACTAAATGTTAGCCTTCATTTGGCCTAATGTACAGACATTTCTGAAGAGTTCTTCAGATGTTTATTATGTAGGTATTCCTTTTCTTTTTTTCTTTTTTCTTTCTTTCTTTTTTTTTTTGACAGGCAAAGTTAGACAGTGAGAGAGAGAGAGACAGAGAGAAAGGTCTTCCTTCCGTTGGTTCACTCCCCAAGTGGCGGCTACAGCCAGTGCACTGCACTGATCTGAAGCCAGGAGTCAGGTGCTTCCTCCTGGTCTCCCATGCGAGTGCAGGGCCCAAGGACCTGGGCCATCCTCCACTGCCTTCCCAGGCCACAGCAGAGAGCTGGACTGGAAGAGGAGCAACCAGGACAGAATCTGGCGCCCCAACCGGGACTAGAACCCGGGGTGCTGGCGCCACAGGCCGAGGGTTAGCCAAGTGAGCCATGGCGCTGGCCAATTATGTAGGTACTCCTTAGGACACACCTTGAGAAACTAGTCAAGCCCAACTGGATGGACTGGATGACTTAAGAATGTATGTCATTTCTAGTTGTGCTATTTTAGGGTTCAACAAGAACTCTTATCTAATGGTATTTGGTGATCCTGAACAACTTCATTATTCTTGTGGATGTATGATACCTCATGTCCAGTGACTTTTATTCCCTCTCCATTTCAGTCTCCACCATAAGGGTCATACTCGACTTTGTTATCACTAGGAGAAGTACTTTACCTCTGAAATTTTAAATTCAAACATTCTCTTCTCTGATCACTATTATCCTTTGAGTTCTTTGACCCACACCCTTTCTTTGATTTCTTCAAGATCCCTAGGTCTTATTGTTTGTATTAGCTATCTATGACTATACAGCAGTTTACCCCAAACTTAGCAATATAAAAACTAAACTTTTATTATCTCCTGGTTTCTGAGGATCAGCAATTCAGAAATAGTTTAGTTAGACAATTCTGCCTCCTGATCTCTAGTGAGGTTGTAGTCAAAATATTGGCTAGAGTCGCAATTATCCGAAGACTTGATTGGGTCTATAGCATCCACTTCCATAATGGCTCATTCACTTATTGGGTTGTTGGGACAAGGCCTCAGTACTTAGCCATCCAATATTTCCATAGGGTTGTTTGAATATCCTCTTGATGTAACAGTTAGTTTCCTCCATAATGAGTGATCCAAGAGAAATTAGAAAACTACAATGCCTTTTTGTCCCAGTCTTCGATGTCACAGTCACTTTAGCCACATTGTATGCATTAGAAGTGAGTAACTAAGCCTACAGGGGATGGGAAGTAGGCTCTAGCTTTAAATGAAGGACTATCAAAAGATTTATATATATATATATATATACACACACATATATATATTATATAATTTATATATATTATATAATTTAAAGCCACCACAACATCTCTCCATTTACACTATCTGTTGGCTTTTCTGGTGCCATTTTCTTTTCTAATTAGCCTAAACATCAGCAGAAGTTAAACAGTCACTTAGGATGAACCTATGCCACATTGGAATGCATGAGTTTATGTCCTAGCTACTCTACTTTCAATTCTGCTTTATGTTAATGTGCACCCTGGAAGCCAGCAGGTAATGAGTGGGTCTCTACCACCAATATGGGAGACCTGCATTGAGTGTAAATCTCCTGACTATGGCCTGGCACATTTGTGGATATTGCAGGCTTTTGGGGGAGCGACGCAGCAGATGGACAATTTCTCTGCGACTGTCTGTCTCTCTGCCTTTCAAATAAATGAAAATAAATATTTTTAAAAGAATGCCTTTAAAACATTTTATCAGAAACTTTGATTAATATGGACTAATTTGGCCGGCACCACGGCTCAATAGGCTAATCCTCCGCCTGCAGTGCTGGAACCCTGGGTTCTAGTCCTGGTTGGGGCGCCAGATTCTGTCCTGGTTGCTCCTCTTCCAGTCCAGCTCTCTGCTATGGCCCAGGAGGGCAGTGGAGGATGGCCCAAGTCCTTGGACCCTGCACCAGCATAGGAGACCAAGAGAAGCACCTGGCTCCTGGCTTCGGATCAGCGTGGTGCACCGGTCGCAGGGTGCCGGCTGCAGTGGCCGTTGGAGGGTGAACCAATGGAAAAGGAAGACCTTTCTCTCTGTCTCTCTCTCTCACTGTCCACTCTGCCTGTCAAAAAAAAAATATGTATAGAGTGGATAAAGAAATTATGAGACATGTACTCCATAGAATACTATACAGCAGTAAGGAACAATGAAACCCAGTCATTTGCAACAAGATGGAGCAATCTGGAAAACATCATGCTGAGTGAATTAAGCCAGTCCCAAAGAGACAAATATCATTTGTTTTCCCTGTTCAGTGACAACTGAGCACCAAAGGGGAAACCTGTAGAAGTGAAATGGACACTATAAGAAACAATGACCTGATCAACTCTTGTCCTGACTTTAGATGTACAATGTAATACTTTATCCTTTTTAGCATTTTTGTTATTGTTGTTGTTCTAATACTAGTGGTTGAACTCTGTAATTAACACACAATTATTCTTAGGTATTTAAATTTTAACTGAAAAGTGATCCCTGTTAAATATAAGAGTGGAAAAAGAGGGAGGAGATGTACAATTTGGGACATGCACAATCAGTCTTGCCCCAAATGGTGGAGTTAGAAATGTGCCAGGGGATTCCAATACAATCCCATCAAGGTGGCATGTACCAATGACATCTCACTAGTCCAAGTGATCAGTTTCAGTTCACAATTGATGGCTTTGATAGGTCTAAGAAACAAAGGGATCACACAAACAAGACAAGTGTCTGCTAATACTAACTGATAGAATCAAAAAGGGAAAGAAAGATCCAGCATGGGAAGTGGGATACACAGCAGACTCATAGAATGGCAGACGTCCTAAACAACACTCTGGCCTCGGAATCAGCCCTTAAGGCATTCGGATCTGGCTGAAGAGCCCATGAGAGTATTTTAGGCATGGAAAGCCAAGACACTCTGGAAAAAAAAAAAGAAGACCTAAATGAAAGATCTCTGTGAGTGAGATCCCAGTGGAAAGAACGGGGCCATCAAAGAAGGAGGTACCTTTCTCTGAAGGGAGGAGAGAACTTCCACTTTGACTATGACCTTATCGGAATAAGATCAAAGTCGGCGAACTCTAAAGGCTTCCATAGCCTTGGCAACTCATGACTAGAGCCTAGGGAGATTACTGACGCCATAAACAAGAGTGTCAAATTGTTAAGTCAGCAACAGGAGTCACTGTGTACTTACATCTCATGTGGGATCTGTCCTTAATGTGTTGTCTAATGTGAAGTAATGCTATAACTAGTACTGAAACAGTATTTTTACACTTTGTGTTTCTGCGTGGGTACAAACTGATGAGATCTTTACTAATTATATACAGAATCGATCTTCTGTATATAAAGATAATTGGAAATGAAAAAAAAACCCTGGTGTTAAATTGGAAATGGCATAGAAAATTAATTAATTTTTAAAAAAATATTATGTAGGATCCCTGTCTTTAATGTGCTGTACACTGTTATTTAATGCTATAACTAGTACTCCAATAGTATTTTTTCACTTTGTGTTGCTATATGGGGGCAAATTGTTGAAATCTTTACTTAATATATACTAAACTTATCTTCTGTATATAAAGAGAATTGAAAATGAAAAAAAAAATATGTACTAGTTTAGCTGCTGTGGCCAATGTTTCTACCGAAGATCCTGGATCCAGAGTTTCTTATATGCTGTTATCTTTTCCCTATCCTTTTTTAGTCTCTGATGATTCCTATGAAGTTGAGTCAGGAAGTACATGGAAAGAAAGTGGCTCTGTATCAGTAAATCAAGGCATGCATGCTTTTAATGTCAAGCAATTGCCAACAGACAAAATTGCAACAAAGTTAAAGATTGAGTTGGCTTTCATTTGTGATTTGTCCATGAAGGCACCCTCCATTCTTTAAAACAAAATGAGCACTCTCAATGAGCAATGACAAAAGAGTGGATTTTGTAAGATTGGGAACAAGAAAACAGAACAATAGAAAAAAGCTGATTAGTTAACATCAAGTTACTGTCTTAGTAAGAGTTATAACAGGGAGGACTTTCTTATTATGCTGACTCAGGTAGACTGGAATCTCCTGTTTTCTGAAAACCTGATCTGTTTGTGGATCTACTTACTTCCCCTTTGGTCTGCCTTGTAGCGACCTAGTGCAGGAGCACAGTACAAAAAATAGCCTCCTGGGGCTGGCGCTGTGACATAGTAGGCTAAGCCTTCATCTGTGGTGCTGGCATCCCATATGGGTGCCAGTTTGTAATCCGGAAGCTCCTATTCCAATCCAGCTCTGCTATGGCTGGGAAAGCAGTTGAAGATGGCCCAAGAGCTTGGGCCCTAGTACCTGCGTGGGAGACCCAGAAGAAGCTCCTGTTTCCTGGCTTTGGATTGGCTCAGCTCCTACCATTGCAACCATTTGGGGAATGAACCAGCAGATAGAAGACCTTTCTCTCTGTCTCTCCCTCTCTCTGAAATTCTGCCTCTCAAATAAATAAATAAATAAATAAAAGCCTCCCATAAACTATGGTTAACCCAGTTGAATAGCTGCTCACAGTTCACACAAGTCAAAGTACAGTGTTTTCCATTCACTCAAAGCTCAACATCAATTCTGGGTATTCCTTGAACATTCCTTCTACCACTGGAGGAGACTGAACAACATCGAAAGGCATTATTCAGCCTACTTGTCTCAATCCTATTTTCTAATTTTTTAATTTTTTAAAAAATTTTTTGACAGGCAGAGTGGACAGTGAGAGAGAGAGACAGAGAGAAAGGTCTTCCTTTTGCCGTTGGTTCACCCTCCAGTGGCCGCCGCGGCCTGCGCGCTGTGGCCAGCACACCGCTCCGATCCGAAGGCAGGAGCCAGGTGCTTATCCTGGTTTCCCAAGGGTTGCAGGGCCCAAGCACTTGGGCCATCCTCCACTGCACTCCCGGGCCACAGCAGAGAGCTGGCCAGGAAGAGGGGCAACCGGGACGGAATCCGGTGCCCCGACCGGGACTAGAACCCGGGTGCCGGCGCCGCAAGGCGGAGGATTAGCCTATTGAGCCATGGCGCCGGCCTATCCTATTTTCTGACACTTATCCCTTCTCATCATCATTATCACAATTTAGGCCACAGCATTCATTACCAGATGCTGGGAAATCTTCACATACCCTCTACCTCCATTCAAAAAGGACAAAGAAAACTTTTGTCCTTTCCTATTCCAGAAAGACATATCCCTGTTGGAAACACCTTCTTATCACAAAAACTTTAAAGAACTGTGAAAAGGCCGGCGCCAAGGCTCAATAGGCTAATCCTCCGCCTGCGGCGCCAGCACCCCGGGTTCTAGTCCCAGTCAGGGCGCTGGATTCTGTCCCAGTTGCTCCTCTTCCAGGCCAGCTCTCTGCTGTGGCCAGGGAGTGCAGTGGAGGATGGCCCAAGTCCTTGGACATGCACCCGCATGGGAGACCAGGAGAGGCACCTGGCTCCTGGCCTCGGATCAGTGTGGTGCACCGGCCACAGTGCGCCGACCGCGGTGGCCATTGGAGGGTGAACCAATGTTAAAGGAAGACCTTTCTCTCTGTCTCTCTCTCTCACTGTCCACTCTGCCTGTCAAAGAAAAAAAAAATTGTGAAGAGTCTGAAATTTTACTACATATAGTCAGGTAACAAGGGAGCTTGTCAGAGTTTTTGTAGATGTTGACAAAAGACATGAGATTCCTATGTCAGAGAAAAGGGAGCTTTTTTTAAAAAAAGAATTATTTATTTATTTGGAAGTCAGAGTTACACGGAGAGAGGAGAGGCAGAGAGAGAGAGAGAGAGAGAGAGAGAGAGAGAGAGAGAGAGAGAGTCTTCCATCCACTGGTTCACTCCCCAGTTGGCCACAACAGCCGGAGCTGTGCCAATCTGAAGCCAAGAGCCAGGAGCTTCTTCTGGGTCTCCCACGTGGGTACAGGGGCCCAAGGACCTGGGCCATCCTCTACTGATTTCCCAGGCCATAGCAGAGAGCTGAATCAGAAGTGGAACAGTCGGGTCTCAAACCAGCACCCATATGGGATGCCGGCACTTCAGGCCAGGGCGTTAACCCACTACGCCACAGTGCTGGTCCAAGGGGAGCTTTTATTCATAGTAGGCAGCATGAGCTTCATGTTCACATCAGTTTCTCCAGCCCACTGGTCCCTTGAGGGTGATGTGGATGTGGAAGTGCACTACACATATTGGTGGGCTTATGTGATAGCTGATGAGACCTATTTTCTTATTAAGGTGATGTGAGAATATATACCCAACCTTTGTCATCAGCGTTGTCATTATCTGCACTATCCTGGTCAAGAAAAAAAGCAATCTACTTTTTACTCCAGAAGGCCCTATAGTTTCTTAGGCCATTTGCTATACAAATATTGTTGAAAATGTAATATGATAAAAAGTTGTCACAAGATGGATAGAAATGCTATGAAAAATTGCTCCCTAACAAAGAGTAAATTGGAAATTGGGCACTTGATCCTAACCTTGGAGCACTTTAATCGATCATTTGACTTCATCTCCTTCCCCCTTGTTTCTTAGCTAATACAAAACAATTCCTTTTCCAATAGTCCTTTCTATTCATAGTATTTTTAGGCATCATTTTTAAGAGTCTCCCGTTTTTAGAATTTAATGACTAGGGTGGGAACATACAATTGTTCACATCACATAGGACATCGATTTATTCTAAATCCTATTTTGTTTTTGTCTGGAAGCTTTTTGAATTTGTTTGGCAAATTGTTAGGGACCTGATAATGAGGCTATTACCCATTCTATGTTTTGTTTGCATATATATCACCAATTTCTGGCAATCTTTTTACAGAAAAAGACTTTGGGGATAGCCAAAAAACAGCTTTTATAAACTGCTCTGGTTTCCTATGCAATTAAGTATCTTTTTTTTTTTTGAACAGGCAGAGTGGACAGTGAGAGAGACAGAGAGAAAGGTCTTCCTTTGCCGTTGGATTACCCTCCAATGGCCGCTGCGGCCGGCGCGCTGTGGCCAGCACACCGTGCTGATCCGAAGCCAGGAGCCAGGTGCTTCCCCTGGTCTCCCATGTGGGTGCAGGGCCCAAGGACTTGGGCCATCCTCCACTGCCCTCCTGGGCCACAGCAGAGGGCTGGCCTGGAAGAGGGGCAACCGGGACAGAATCCGGCGCCCCGACCGGGACTAGAACCCAGGGTGCCGGCGCCACAAGGCAGAGGATTAGCCTATTGAGCTGCGGCACCAGCCTTAAGTATCTTTTAAGTTAAACTCAATACCTTCTTATTCTGTATTTTCCATTTATTTTTTTGATCCAGATATTCCCGCTTACATGTGAATTAATTGGTATTAATCTAAGAGCACTAGAATGCATTTTCCCAAAATTATTTTAAATTCCTCTGTACATTTTTCTATTTTCTCTTAGGCTTTGGAAAGGTTTTGACAATGGCTGTTAGTTCAGAGTGAGATCAGAACTTGAAGTCACAAGAAAGGGAATTTCTCTGTTTTGAAGCATATTGAAATTTAGGAGGTAATTGAGGTTTGGTGGTGTCTGGCTGGAAAAATGGGAAGGGAAATGGATTAGAGGGAGAAATCAGGACAGAGAGAAAAGAGGAACAAAGGATTGGAAAAGAACAATAGTAGCATAAAGGCCATTAGCTCCAAGTTGTGGTTTGGGAGGAATATAAAGAAGAGATCGTTTTTTTAAGTTTTTCATTTTTCTTTTGCTTGAGCCAAGGAATCTTTTAAAGAATCAATTTTTGAATGTGAATTTCTTGATATTTTCTGAAGCCATTAAAATGTAAATCATTTAATGCTCAAAATTCTGTTCTCTTTTTTAATTCTAAGGCACCTCTCAAATATATAATTTTATTCATCTCAAAACTTCTCTGGGCCGGCACCGCGGCTAAATAGGCTAATCCTCCGCCTGCGGCGCTGGCACACCAGGTTTTAGTCCCGGTCGGGACACCGGATTCTGTCCCGGTTGCCCCTATTCCAGGCCAGCTCTCTGCTATGGCCCGGGAGTGCAGTGGAGGATGGCCCAAGTCCTTGGGCCCTTGCACCTGCATGGGAGACCAGGAGAAGCACCTGGCTCCTGTCTTCGGATCAGCATGGTGCGCACAGGCCGCAGCGGCCATTGGAGGGTGAACCAACGGCAAAGGAAGACCTTTCTCTCTGTCTCTGTCTCTCTCTCTCTCACTGTCCACTCTGTCTGTCAAAAAAAAAAAAGTTCTCTGGCAGCAAACAGCACAGCAGTTAGGACACCACTTGGGATGCCTGCTCCCATATTGGAATGCCTGAGTTCAAGTCCTGGCTCCACTCCCAATTCCAGCTCCCTGATATTGCACAGCTCATGATGGCTCAAGTAGTTGGGTCTCTGCCACCCACATGGAAGACCCAAATTGATTTCCTGGCTCCTAGATTCAGCCCGGCCAAATTCAAGATGTTGGAGGCATTTGGGGAGTGAATCAGTAGATTGTTGGGACATTTCTCTCTATCTTTCCTCCTTTAAAATTAAACAAAAAAGAAAACAGTTCCCTGGTGGTAGGCATTTGATCTAATGGTTAAGATACCTATATTGCACATACAATCCATCACCAGCTCCAGATCCTATCTCCAGCTTTCTGCTAAGGTGGACCCTGCAGGGTAGAGGTGATGACTCAGTGAACTGGGTTCTTGTCACCCACTTACATGGGACATCTGGTTTGAGTTCCCAACCCTACCCCCAAACCCCCAGACCCAGCACCTATGCCTGGGCCACTAGGGAGTGATCCAGCAGATGGCTCGCTCTCTCTCTCTCTCTCTCTCTCTCTCCTTCTCCCTCTCCCTCTCCCTCTCCTACTCCCTCGCCCTCGCCCTCTCCCTCTCACCCTGCCCTCCTCTGTGTATATGTGTGTGTGTGTGTGTGTGTGAGAGAGAGAGAGAGAGAGAGAGAGATTAAGAGAAAACTTTTTAAAAGTTCCCTGAACTGTAAAATATTTGATAAAATTATGTCATTTAGAAGTGCAGAAATTGGGGTTACAATATTTTTTAAAAAGACCACGGAGAAGTAGGAGTCTAGCACAGACTTGTTCCAGAATGAGTGCAATTTAGGATTAGACTGAGATAAAACTACGTGAGTCTGGGAACAAATGAAGTGCTGTCTATGCAACTCACATCTCAGGTGTCCCAGCCTAATGCCTGTGCTTTCCAAGTACACAGCCGGATCAAATATGTAGTTCCAGGCAAGACTGAAATGTATGGAGATGGTATCATTTCCAGAACTAGACTCCTATGAACAATATTGAAGAAACTTCTCACAAAGTGACCCATGGCAAAATCCGACTATGAGTGCTGCTCTAAGAAAAAAATGCTGAGCATTTTATGCCCTTGGGACTGAATTGAGGAATAAAATTTGAGGTTGCAATTGTGCTCTTTGTTGTGCACTTTCTCTTATATGAGAGTACTTCAAAAAGTTCATAAAAAATTGAATTAAAATTATACTTATTTTGCTGAAAATGTTTTGAAATGCATGCAAAATCTTCTCAAAATACACTTTTCATGACCTTTTTGAAGACTACTCATATCTGAACAATAAAAATGACAAGGACAGTTAGAAATAAATATTGCTATGAGTAACAAGTAATATTTCCACTGAAGATGAAAGGTTTCTTCAAATGTGGTCTGATTACTAAAAGCATTTATGAAGATGGTTCCTGACTCCAAGGAAACACAGTAAACTCAGCATTTGGAGAGTTTAAGTAAAAGAAACTGAAGTTCCACTTACTGTGAGGCCTCACTCCTTCAAGGTTAGAGAACCTGGAAGCAGGAGACTCAATAGCAGATGGATGAGCACATTGCCTTAGAGTCAAAGGTTTTGGGCCACGTTTATGAGATCTTCATCTTGACTGGGTCTCAGGAAGCTCCCGTGTCCATAGCAATGCCAATTCCTCAAAAAATGTTTCCCTGTTGACAAGGTATTGCTCTGTGTATTGCTTGCTGAGGAAGGAAGAATACTCCTTCAATAGAAAATCATCACTGTATCAGAGGGGCAAAGGCAGAATTGAGATACTTATTGGGATTTTTATAAATAGGCTTTACTTATTTATTTTTTTAAGGGAAAGAGTTTATTGGGGGAAACCTGACAGACTGAAGGGAGCAGGTGAAGAAGAAAAGAGGGAGAAGGAGAGTGTAAGAGACAGAGACAGAGGTCAGGAGATGGAGAGGGAGAGAGAGACAGAGACAGAGAGAGATCAGGAGATGGGGGGGGGGGGGAGCCATGTGTTCAGGAACAGGTCCTTTTAAAACTGCCAGGAGGCAGGCAGGGAAGTAGGAGCAGTGAATCCCATTAGGATGGGGGTGGAGCTTGACACCGGTGGTTGGGTTATGTGGCCACCTGACTTCCAGCAGTGGCGGCAGGGACAAGAGCCTAAGATGGTGTCAGGGTGTAGATTGTGAATAGGCTTTATTTTTAAAGCAATTTTAGGCTTAAAGAAAAATTAAGCAGAAATTACAAAAATTTTGCAACTACCCTTTGCCCTGACACACTCATGGCCTCCCCAACTATCAACATCCAGTACCAGAGCAATATATTTTTAATAAGTGATGAACTTACATTTTCATATCATTATCAACCAAACTTCATAGTTTAAATTAGGATTGACTATTAGTGTTGTACATTCTATGGATTTTGACAATAGCATAATAACAAGTTTCGGGGCCAGATCTCCCATGTAAATGCAGGGGCCCAAGGACTTGGGCCATCTTGTGCTGCTTTCCCAGGAGCATTAGCAGGGAGCTGGATCAGAAGCAGAGCTGCTGAGGCTACAACAGGCACCCATATGGGATTCTGGCATTAGAGGCAGAGACGTAACCCATTATGCCACAGCGCTAGCTCCCATTCCTTTTTATAAAAAAAGATTTATTTAGGGGGCCAGCACTGTCTCATAGAGGGTAAAGTTGCCTGCAGTGCTGGCATCCCATATGTGTGCCGGTTCGAGTCCTGGCTGCTCCATTTCTGATCCAGGTCTATACTATGGCCTGGGAAAGCGGTAGAAGATGGCCCAAGTGCTTGAGCCCCTGCACCTATGTGGGTAACCCAGAAGAAGCTGCTGGCTTCAGATTATCCTGCTCCACCTGTTGCAGTCATTTGGGAGTGAACCAGCAGATGGTAGATTTGTCTCTCTCTCTCTGCCTCTGCCTCTGCCTCTCTCTAACTCCGCCTTTCAAATAAATAATCTTTAAAAAAAATAGATCTACCACTATAGTATCATACAGAAGAGTTTCACTGCTCTAAAAATCCTCTGAGCTGCATCTATTCATAACCTCTACACTACTCCAACCCCAGGAAACCAAGATGTCTTTACTGTTTCCATAGTTTTGCCTTTTCCAGAATGTCATACAGTAGGAATCATACTGTATGTAGTCTTTGTTTCACTTAGTAATATGCATTTAAATTTCCTCCATATTTCTTCAAAGCTTGATAGTTCATTTATTTATATTACTAAATAATCATCCATTGTGTGGATAAACCATAGTTTATCTATCTGTTCACCTAAAGGGAGACACCTTCACTGTTTCTAGGCTATAAACATCTATGAACAGGTTTTGTATATAAATAAAATTTTAACTCTTTTGGGTAAATATCACGAGCTCAGTTGATCATATAGTAAAATAAGTTTTTTTTTTTCCTGTAAGAAAGTGGCAGATTGCCTTCCTGGCTACACACTATTATATTCCCACCAACAATAAATGAGATTTCCTGTTGCCCCACATCCTTGTCAGCATTTGATATTGTCAGCGTTTTAGATTTTGGCCATTCTGATAGATGCGTAGTGGTATCTCTTCGTTTTCATTTGCAGTTTCCTTTTGACATATACTGCTAAGCATCTTTTCATATGCTTTTTTCCATTTGCATAATGTGAGATGTTATTTTCCATTTGTATAGTGTTGAGATGTAATCTGATAGTTTATTTTCTTGTTGTTAAGATTATTTAGAGTTTTAAGTTTAATTTAAGGCAGGTCTTCCAACATAGAGAGCTTAGTTAGGGTTGAGAAAGAATTATAATTGTTTAAGATTAGTGAACAAAGCAAAGTGAGGATTTTGAGGCAAGGAGATCAAATAATCTCTGGATGTTAACTGTCATTTCATACTTTCTTACACAGAATTGGTGGGTCTTTCAGAAATTTCATAAAGTAGAGAATAAAGTTAATTACAGCTTTTATTGTCCTGGGATGTTAGCAGAGGTGGAGTGAAGTAAATATATATCCTAAGTCAATAGGTAATACATTAAATTTGTTGAAGTCAATAGGTATTGTCATAAAATGGTAAAAAAATTAGCAGTATAGGCATATGATTTAAAGTTGATTTTTGAATTTTATTTTTACAATGTTCAATGTTGGACATTCTAGCACAGTGATTTAAGCCACCATTTGAAATGAAATCATCCCACATCGGAGTGCCTGTTTGAGTCACAGCTACTAGGCTGTGATGCAGCTTTCTGCTAATGCATGCTGGGGAACAACAGATGATGGCTCATGTACTTAGGTTCCTGTCACCCACATCAGAGACCCAAATAGAGTTTTGGACTCCTTGCTGCAACCTGGTTCAGACCTGGATGTTTTTGGGCATTGGGGGAAATTAACCAGCAGGTGGAAGATCAATACCTCTCTCTCTCTCTCTCTCCTGCACCCTCTCCCTCTATCTCCTCTCCCTTTCTCTCTCTCTCTCTCTCTCTCTCTGCCTTTCAAGCAAATGAAAAATAAATAAACATTTAAAAAATAAAAATGAATGTTCAGTAATGACAGAATAAATAGCTAAAATATTTTTAAAGATTTATTTATTTATTTAAATGCAAAGTTGAAAGAGAGAAAGAGATATCTTCCATTCACTGGTTCACTCCTGAAATGGCCACAACAGCCAAGGCTGAGCCAGGCTGAAGCCAGGAGCTAGGAGCTTGATCCAGGTTTCCCACTGGGTGGCAGGGGACCAAGTATTTTGGCCATTTTCAGCTGCTTTTCCCAGGCCATCAGCAGGAAACTGGATCAGAAGTAGAGCAGCTGAGTCTCAAACTAGCACTCATATGGGATGATGGCCCCTAACTAAAATACTTTAAAAAGTAGTTGGTTCTGAGAAGCTGGACTAGAGATGAGAGGAAGTTTGAGGGAAAATTCTCACATTATAATAATTGGCTGAATTCAGCTCTGGAAATACATGAGGTCTTCAAAATCTTCATAGAAAATGCACATGGTGAAAAACAACTATGCATGAATTTAAAAACATTTTGTATCAAAACAATCATGTTTTAATTACATTTTCCACTAACATTTTTGCAGTATCCTTTAAATACTTCCTGTTCACTTGTGGCATTTATACATACTTCAAAAATCACTTCAGTTTGCACATTTACATATGGTTAAATGCAAAATATTTTGCCCATCTTAATGCAACCAAAGAGTGAATTAAGAATCCTTTTGCGGGGCCGGAGCTGTGGCTCACTTGGTTAATCCTCCACCTGCTGTGCCAGCATCCCACATGGGCACTGGGCTCTAGTCTCGGTTGCTCCTCTTCCAGTCCAGCTCTCTGCTGTGGCCCGGGAAGGCAGTGGAGCATGACCCAAGTGCTTGGGCGCCTGCACCCACGTGGGAGACCAGGAAGGATCACCTGGCTCCTGGCTTCAGATCAGCATAGCTCCGGCCAAAGTGGCCATTTGGGTGGTGAACCAACAGAGGGAAGATTTCTCTCTCTGTCTCTCTCCCTCACTGTCTAACTCTGTCAAATAATTTTAAAAAAAATTTAAAAAAAGAATCCTTTTGCTTCCAACTCCTAAACTCGAATATACAGCATTTTAACATTTGAGTCTGATGTGTGTATTGCTTAGTAACAGGTGAATATTAAAGGTACTATTTTTTTAAGGATTTATTTATTTGAAAAGCAGAATTGTAGAGAGAGACAGAGGCATAGACAGAAGCAGAGGTCTTCCATTTGCTGGTTCACTCCCCAAATACCGCAATGACAGGAGTTCTGCCAATCCGAAACCAGGAGCCAGGAGCTTCTTCCGGGTTTCCAACGTGGGTGCAGGGGCCCAAGGACTTGAGCCATCTTCTGCTTTCCCAGGCCATAGCAGGGAGTTCGATTGGCAGCGTAGCAGCTGGGACTTGAACCAGAGCCCATATGGGATGCCGGCATGCAGGCGGTGGCTTTACCTGCTAAGCCACAGCGCCACCCCTAAAGGTACTCTTTAATAGGAAGTCTCTTCATAAATTCTCGGTCTGTGTTTGACCTGAACATCCATAGCTATTTGACAGGGACAGCAAAATCACTTTGCTATTACTATTGACCAATAATTGTGAATTGGGATTTTCCTGATTTAGTAGAAATAAAGAATATGATAGGAAATGATTGGGAACCTAATCTCGGGCTTGAGCTGTAGACTTGATGGCAAAGCCTATGAAAAGGCAATTTCATAAAAGGGAATATAAATGATGAAAGTTGAATAAGTTCTTTGTTAAAGAGAAAAATGCAAATTAAAACAGCAATGACATACTGACACTGAAAATACCTGGTACTTGAAAGGGTACAGAGGGCCGGCGCTGCGGCTCAACAGGCTAATCCTCCGCCTTGCGGCGCCGGCACACCAGGTTCTAGTCCCGGTTGGGGCGCTGGGTTCTGTCCCGGTTGCCCCTCTTCCTGGCCAGCTCTCTGCTGTGGCCCGGGAGTGCAGTGGAGGATGGCCCAAGTGCTTGGGCCCTGCACCCCATGGAAGACCAGGATATGCACCTGACTCCTGCCTTCAGATCAGCCCGGTGTGCAGGCTGCAGTGCGCCGGCCACGGCGGCCATTGGAGGGTGATCCAAGGGCAAAGGAAGACCTTTCTCTCTCTCTCACTGTCCACTCTGCCTGCCTGTCCAAAAAAAAAAAAAAAGAAAGAAAGAAAGAAAGAAAGGATTACCCTGCTGGAGGCAGTGTAAATTTGCACAGCTCTTTTGAGGGAGCACTTCAACAACATCTAGTAAAGTCTGTAATATTCATACTACATGTTGTAGCAGTTCCACTTTTATGTGGATATTCTACAGATGTTCTCCCACAAGAGTACAAGGAATACACATGAAAATGCTTATGTTAGCATCGTTTTGTGATACCAAAAAAATGAAAAGCAACATTAATGTAGATGAAATGGTAAACTATTTCAGTGTAGTCATGTCAAAGAATATTAAAAGCATTTTAGAGAATGACGTTCCTCTATATGGGCAACATAAAAAGATCTCAAAGACATATGATTTAGTGAAAATAGCATGGTTTAGAAAAATTCATTTTCCATATTATCTTACATATATAAACATACATAAAACAAAACACAAATACTTCATATTTTCTGTGGACACTTACATAAGTATATAAATGCATACATATAATACACATTAGACTGATAACAGTGTGGTGGGAGTCAGACCAGAAGAAGTGGTGGTCATCAAAAAGGACTTAATTCCTGTTTACAATATTTTGACTTTTATTTACATTAGAGTGTTTTCATATGCTACCTCTGTAATTAAAAACTATAGTATACAGTAAAGGAAATGGAAGGGTTAATTGCCTGCTATGATTGGCGTATGCAGCTGTGTATCTGTGAAATATTGTACCATGCTCCATAAAAATGTACATGTATTTCATAGGAATCCAAAATGTAAAGACAAATATTAAAAATCCATGAAGGGGCGGCACTGTGGAACAGCAGGTTAAAGCTCTGGCCTGCAGTGCTGGTATCCCATGTAGGCACCAGCTTGAGTCCCGGCTGTTCCACTTCCTATCCAGCGCTCTGCTATGGCCTAGAAAAGCAGTAGAAGATGGCTCAAGTGCTTAGGCCCCTGTACTCATGTAGGAGACCCAGAAGAAGCTCCTGGCTCCTGGCTTTGGGTCGGTTCAGCTCCGGCCGTTGCGGCCATCTGGGGAGTGAACCATTGGATGGAAGACCTCTCTCTCTCTCTCTCTCTCTCTCTCTCTCTGTAACGCTGTCTTTCAAATAAATAAAATAAATCTTAAAGAAAATTTAAAAAATAAAAATATAAAAATCCATGAGAATAGAAAGAAAAGGAACTTGACTGGGATAAGATGACTGATGCACAACTCAACCTATAATTGAGCTGCTTTTAGATAATGTCATCAAATATTACAAACTACATAATTCCAATCACTGATATTAAACTATTACTATAGACTTACAAATGTTATGTTATTAATATTTTTAATATTTTTTACTGAACATTGATTATTTTTGTGGGAGGAATTCCTATCAAGGGATCTTGAAGCCGGCGCTGTGGCTCAATAGGCTAATACTCTGCCTTGCGGCGCCGGCACACCGGGTTCTAGTCCTGGTCGGGGCACCGGATTCTGTCCCAGTTGCCCCTCTTCCAGGCCAGCTCTCTGCTGTGGCCCGGGAAGGCAGTGGAGGATGGCCCAAGTGCTTGGGCCCTGCACCCCATGGGAGACCAGAAGAAGCACCTGGCTCCTGCCTTCAGATCAGCGCAGTGCGCCGGCCGCAGCGCACCAGCCGCGGCGGCCATTGGAGGGTGAACCAATGGCAAAAGGAAGACCTTTCTCTCTGTCTCTCTCTCTCACTGTCCACTCTACCTGTCAAAAAAAAGAGGGGATCTTGAGAGGCTGAAAGCATGAGAAACATGACATAGTGAGAGGTAGAATACTCTATATGTAGAATGATATCTTCACAATGCCATTAACATTTCTCAGGCAAGTAGGGAAATAAAAAATTGAGAAAATATAATTTGACATGTAGGAAAAATAAAGAGTGTGGCAAGATCACAGAAGAAAACGTTGGGGATGGCACTGTGGCACAGGAGGTAAAGCCACTGCCTGAAGTGCTGGCATCCCATATGGACACTGGTTTGAGTCCTGGTTGCTCCACATCCAATCCAGCTTCCTGCTAATGTGCCTGGGAAAGCAGCGGAAGATGGCCCAAGTCTTTGGGTTCCTGCTCCCATGTGGGAGACCCCGAAGAGCTCCGGGCTCATGTCTTCAGATGGGCCCAGCTCTGGCCATTGTGGTCATTTGGGGTGTGAACCTGTGGATGGAAGACCTCTTTTTGTCTGCTTCTGCTTCTGCCTCTGCCTCTTTGTAACTCTGCCTTTCAAAATAATTAGATAAGTCTTCAAAAAAAGAAGTAAATGTTGGATCAAATATTATAAGAAGCTATTGGTGACTTTATTGAAAGTGATTTCAGTGGAGGGATGGATGCACAGAATGGATTGCAATGGGTTAAGGAGTGAGTAGGATGCAAGAAAATAAACGACAGTGACTTTGGATTGTTCCATCAAGATGTTTGAATATGAAGAACAGAAAGGATGATAACTAGACACAGGTGCAAACAAAGTCAAAATAAAGTTTTAATTTTCCCCTGAGATCAGATAATTTTAATGACATGCATCCACTGAATAGGATGAGCTAGCCAAAAGGGAGACTGAAGGAAGAGAAAATGATTCTCTGAGGCTGGAAGCAGATGAGAGAGTATCAGTATGTAGAATACATGTGGAGTATTGTGCTCTGGGTAGGAGGCAGCCTATTTCTTCCTTTCAAACTCAAGAAGATGGGGCCGGTGCTGTGGCGCAGTAGGTTTATCCTCCGCCTGCAGCACCAGCATCCTATATGGGTGCCGGTTCTAGTCCTAGCTGCTCCACTTCCAATCCAGCTCTCTGCTATGGCCTGAGAAGGCAGTAGAAGATGGCCCGGGTCCTTCGGCCCCTGCACTCACATGGGAGACTGGGAGGAAGCACCTGGGGATGATCGGTGCAGCACAGGCCGTAGCAACCATTTGGGAGTGAACCAACAGAGGGAAGGCCTCTCTTTCTCTTACTCCCTTTCATTGTCTATAACTCTGCCTCTCAAATAAAATAAATAAAATCTTTTTTAAAAAAAGAAACTCAAAAGGAGATGAAGAAAGGTGCCAATGTACTAAGTTTGTCAGTGGGAGTGTGAAAACTACAAAACCTTAAAGAAAGAAATAGAAGAAGATACCAAAAAATGGAGAAATCTTCCATGCTCATGGATTGGAAGAATCAATATCATCAAAATGTCTATTCTCCTAAAAGCAATTTATACATTCAATGCAATACCAATCAAGATACCGAAGACATTCTTCTCAGATCTGGAAAAAATAATGCTGAAATTCATATGGAGACACAGAAGACCTCGAATAGCCAAAGCAATCTTGTACAACAAAAACAAAGCCGGAGGCATCACAATACCTGATTTCAGGACATACTACAGGGCAGTTGTTATCAAAACAGCATGGTACTGGTACAGAAACAGATGGATAGACCAATGGAACAGAATAGAAACACCAGAAATCAATCCAAACATCTACAGCCAACTTATATTTGATCAAAGATCCAAAACCAATCCCTGGAATAAGGACAGCCTATTCAATAAATGGTGCTGGGAAAATTGGATTTCCATGTGCAGAAGCTTGAAGCAAGACCCATATCTTTCACCTTACACAAAAATTCACTCAACGTGGATTAAAGACTTAAATCTACAACCCGAAACCATCAAATTATTAGAGAGCATTGGAGAAACTCTGCAAGATATAGGTACAGGCAAAGACTTCTTGGAAAAGACCCCAGGAGCACAGGCAGTCAAAACCAAAATTAACATTTGGGATTGCATCAAATTGAGAAGTTTCTGTACTTCAAAAGAAACAGTCAGGAAAGTGAAGAGGCAACCGACAGAATGGGAAAAAATATTTGCAAACTATACTACAGATAAAGGGTTGATAACCAGAATCTACAAAGAAATCAAGAAAATCCACAACAACAGAACAAACAACCCACTGAAGAGATGGGCCAAGGACCTCAATAGACATTTTTCAAAAGAGGAAATCCAAATGGCCAGCAGACACATGAAAAAATGTTCAAGATCACTAGCAATCAGAGAAATGCAAATCAAAACCACAATGAGGTTTCACCTCACCCCGGTGAGAATGGCTCACATCCAGAAATCTACCAACAATAGATGCTGGAGAGGATGTGGGGAAAAAGGGACACTAACCCACTGTTGGTGGGAATGCAAACTGGTTAGGCCACTATGGAAGTCAGTCTGGAGATTCCTCAGAAACCTGAACATAACCCTACCATACAACCCAGCCATCCCACTCCTTGGAATTTACCCAAAGGAAATTAATTTGGCTAATAAAAAAGCCATCTGCACATTAATGTTTATTGCAGCCCAATTCACAATAGCTAAGACCTGGAACCAACCCAAATGCCCATCAACAGTAGACTGGATAAAGAAATTATGGGACATGTACTCCATAGAATACTATACAGCAGTAAGGAACAATGAAACCCAGTCATTTGCAACAAGATGGAGGGATCTGGAAAGCATCATGCTGAGTGAATTAAGCCAGTCCCAAAGAGACAAATATCATTTGTTTTCCCTGATCGGCGACAACTGAGCACCAAAGGGGAAACCTGTGGAAGTGAAATGGACACTATAAGAAACAATGACCTGATCAGCTTTTGTCCTGACTCTAGATGTACAATGTAATACTTTATCCTTTTTAGTATTTGTTGTTGTTGTTGTTGTTCTAGTACTATTGGTTGAACTCTGTAATTAACACACAATTATTCTTAGGTGTTTAAATTTTAACTGAAAAGTGATCCCTGTTAAATTTCAGAGTGGAAAAAGAGAGGGAGGAGATGCACAATTTGGGACATGCACAATCAGTCTTGCCCCAAATGGTGGAGTTAGAAATGTGCCAGGGGATTCAAATACAATCCCATCAAGGTGGCATGTACCAATGCCATCTTACTAGTCCAAGTGATCAATTTCAGTTCATATTTGATGGCTTGGATAGGTCTAAGAAACAAAGGGATCACACAAACAAGACAAGTGTCTGCTAATACTAACTGATAGAATCAAAAAGGGAGAGAAAGATCCAGCATGGGAAGTGGGATACACAGCAGACTCATAGAATGGCAGATGTCCTAAACAACACTCTGGCCTCAGAATCAGCCCTTAAGGCATTCGGATCTGGCTGAAGAGCCCATGAGAGTATTGTAGGCATGGAAAGCCAAGATACCATGGAAAAGAAAAAAAGAAGAAGACCTGAAAGATTGAGATAGTTAAAAACTGATAGCCTTTAACCTTTTCTATAAAGTTCAGGGTTTGGTATTTTGTTTGTCATGATATCCATGAATTAAGGGACCTGAGGGATATGGTGATGGTTTAGGACAGCTGTTTAAATTAGGATGGGCAGAAACCTCAGGTGAAAAGTAATCTATTAAAACCTTCCCTTTGGCTTAAGGTGTAATGTAGTAAATTGACCATAAGAACCTAGAGAAGCTCCAGGCCTAACAAAAGTGTCTTGTCTGGACTTTAACATGAAAAACAGGATATCTTTGCTCATGTGTTATGTTCTGACCAACTTCATTTTACAAACTGAAGCCCTGTAAATGAAAGGCAGGCTAAGAAATATTTAAAAAGGGGCCACCCTTGTGGTGTAACAGATTAAGCTGCCACCTACCACACCAGCATCCCATATGGGCACCAGTTTGTGTCCCATTGCTCCATTTCCAATCCAGCTCTCTGCTAATGTGCCTGGGGAAGCAGCAGAAGATAGCCCAAGTGCTTTGGCCCCCACACCTATGTGGAGTCCCAGATGAAGCTGTTCGCTCCTGACTTTGGTCTGACACGGCCCCAGTCATTGTGATTATTTGGGGAGTGAAGATCTCTCGCTCTGTCTCTCCTGCTGTCTGTTTAACTCTATCTTTCAAATAAATTTTTAAAAATCTTAAAAACAGAAATGTTCTAGAATATTTCTATAATTCTTCAAATATTATTGTATTTTACTTCTAATTCTTCACAAAGTGAGTTGAGCTAGTATAGCCATCCAAGTGAATGAATACTGGAGTAAGTGAAAGAAATATCCACGTATTTCACAGGCCCTGATGTTATACTAATCTCTGAGATTCCAAGTCCTGTGGTGGTCTATGGATTAGGAAGAAGATTATGAGATGGCCTTTAAATACCAATGTCCACTAAAAGAAATTAAAGTTCCTTGGAGAAATCATTGATTCTAGGAGTGCAGTAGGAAAAATACTGGATAAACCTGGAAAAAAATGCTGATAAAAACATGTTGAAATGATAAAATATCAGCCCTTTAGATGATCACACTATTGTGGGCATAAAAAAACAATGATAACAATGGAGTATAAATCATTGAGTAAGATCAGAAAGTCTATGTCTTTTTAGATATTAATAATTGATGAAAAATTAAATGTTTGATAAAAGGGTTAAGGTTCTAAAACCAATGAGAAGTCTGAGGGACTGCTCCAGGTTGAAAGAGTCTAAAGGATAATGACTTGCAACTTCTGATTCTGAACTGGCTCCTTATGCCATAAAGGACACTATTGGGACATTTGGCATAAGTTTGATAGAGTCCTTTAACTGCCTGATTTTGATGATTGTATTGTGGTTACATAGGTACTTGTTCTTGTTTGTAGGAAATACATGCTAAATTGTTCCAGGGCAGTGGTGCATCAGGTAAACTATTTATTTATTTAAAGGTTTATTTATTTTATTTGAAAGAGTGATAAATAGAGAGATCTTCCATCTGTCAGTTCACTCCCCAAATGGTTACAAAGACTGGGGCTGGTCCAGGCCAAAGCCAAGAACCTGAAACTATATCTGCCATCTCCCACAAGTGTGGTAGGGGTCCCAATACTTTGATCATGCTCCACTGCTTTCTCAGGAATACAGAAGGGAGATAGATCAGAAGTGGAGCAGCTGGGACTCCACTGCTGCTCCAATACGGGATGCTGGCTTTGCAAGTGGCATCTTAAACCACTGCTCCACAGCAGCAGCCTCAGGTAAAAAATTTAGTGTTAAATGGTCCAGAAATAACAATACTCTCTATGATATAATTTTTTTAAAATATGTGAATGTTTCAAATAGGAATAAAAACACAGATTCCTGTTACATTCCCATAGACTTTTATTTAGTATTAGGTGCTATTCTCAGAATTTGTTTTTCAACTACTTCTCCAAGAGATTTTTGATGTATTTCAAGTCTGAGAGTCATTACATTAGAGAAAACTGTGTTATTAACAAGTTAAACAGGAGCAATAAATATGAATTGAATTTTTTGCTATGGTTATGTTAGATTGTGGTAGGATTTGATGTCTAGGATTATGTTGCTTTTTAGAGAGAAAACATTCTTCTAATTCTTATACTAATAGATACTGTTTAATATTTGCTCAAGGATATTTTACATAATAACACAATAAAGAAGGCTCTAAGAAGAACCCTTTGTGTGAATACTTTATTCACAGTTAAAGAGTTTTTTCTTACAAGAAAAATGCAATAAAAGTGATTGCCAGTTTGGCTTTTCATGACCACCCTAATTATTTACTCTATTTCCTCAACTATATTATAAGCCCTAGGAGTCTATGTATAGATTTGTTTTTCTCACCATTGTATCTCCTAGTGCCTAGCACAATACAGGTTACATAGTTCGTGCTCACCTGTAGGTTAAATAAAATGAATGAATGTCATAACTCTTTCAATCTTTCTGCAGTAATTTTTCAATGAAATATTGCTATTAGGATATAGATGTTCATGCATTCAGTGTTTGGATTCAATTTATCCCATATAAAATGTTCAGCTATTTAAATCAGAACCAAAACCATTAGCTTAAAACTGGGACAAAGCAATAAAGAAAAATGCCTAGTTTGGTTTGACCTTATTCATCACTGTCTCAACATATTACAGTGGGCATAAACTCTAATATGTATTATATATAATACATATAAATTAATATGAATATATGCTTGTATATACATATTAAGCATATTAATATTATCTCAGCATCCATCCAAAGGAAGGGAGTAAATATGGATCTTCTAGAGTTAGATCTGGTGGATCTCTAAAGTGCTTGAAATCCGCCAAAAGGAAAATTTATCCTAACTACCCCTACAAAGCACACCAGCAGTATTATTTAGAGGTTGGTGAACTGGCAACAGAGATTTTTAGCGAGGTTATAGCTATTGAGACAAGCATTGCAGAATCCTAGGATGTAATGAAACCTTCTATTTTTCTGAAATCCTAAGATTGTTTAACAGACTTGGTTTTTATGTCAGTGTGTTAACAATAAGTTACATGGGATTTAAAATAGTAGCACCAAACTTGTTTGACAATTTATATAGGATTATTTTTAAAATATCTTAAAAATAAAATGTTATTCATTTTTTTCCAACTTGGAAGGCAGAGAGACAGAGAAAAGAGACATGTGTCCATTAGTTCACTCAAACACCCATAACAGCCAGAGGCAGGCCAGGATGAAGCCAAGGAGCCTGGAACTCCATCCACACCTCCTACTCTAATGAATGTATCTTTCTTCTCCTTTCACATCCTGGTTAACAAAAGCTAGGGGCTGATATTGTGACTAATTAGATTGTCTGTTCAGTTCATCAGATAAATAATGCTTTTTGAGAATTCCAGAAACTAGCCTTGAGAAAGCTGGCTGAAGTTTCAAGGTAAACTGGCTTAAGGTCAATATACTGCTGGCTCTATCCTTAGTTCCCCTAGTTCCTGAATTCCCCCTTTAACTCTCCTTTCTGCTGCTTCTAAGGTCTCCTTGCTGATTTGAAAACTGGGAATAGCACTTTTCAGATTGAAGATGTATGTTTTACCTCTAAGATTGCTAGGCTCTTGAATAAAGCTATTTCCTTCATCAATTGTTGTCTCTAGTGAATTGGCTGTTTAGCAACAATTATCTCAGGCCCAATTTTAATGGCAGCAGCAGGGGCCCAAATTCTTAAGCCATCATCTGCTGCCTCCCAGGGTGTGCATGAACAGGAAGCTGGATCTCAAGTGGAGTAGCTGGGACTTGAAACACATTCTGATATGGCATGTGGGCATGTGGGCATCCCAGGCAGTGACTTAACCCACTGTGCCACAACACTTGCCTCTTAAATAACTGCTTTGTGGGGTATGGCTGTATTTTCAATTATTCAAATGCTTAACTCTATTATTATTTGCCTGATGTTACAAATAGTGGAATTAGGGATGTTTATAACACTGAGAAGAATGTTTCTAAAAGAAAAAAAAAAGAGAAAACACAGTATTTAAATGCAGATGACACCATTTATTTAAATATAAATTTACAAATGTTGTTTTTAAAGCAAATGAAAAATTCAAATTTAGTAAGAACTACATTGCTTTCACTATTGTGCCAAATACATATTTTTTCAGCAGATTGATGTGTTAGAAAAAAGACCATTTTAAAACAATTTTGCAGTGCACCTTACACATCATTGTAATGTATTGGAAATATATGCCTAATGAGGACCACACAGTGACATTTACCATCAATAATTTTATCAGACACAAAATATTAACAAGATAATCTGGCATAAATCAAAATGGCATCAATTACAGTAAATATCACAATTTACTTGAAGAGAAGAAGGTAAAGTAACAGCCAACACTTGTATGTTACATAACCTAGAGTACAAGTTTCAACATTGTACAAATACAAAATTTAAAATATTTAGGAGAAACAACATTATCCAGGAGTTGAAATTTAGTTTTCAAGATGCAAGAGGGGAGTGAGTTACTTTTTTACTTCTGTAGCATCAAACATTTCTCATGTTTTAGTTTATAAGGTTTCTAATCAAATTCGTGTTACAGAGAAGAGTTGACTTTCTGAAAAATTGAATTTTAGTGAGATTTGTATAGAAATGAGCTACATGAAACATACAGAACAAATCAAGATTTTCGATCTGGAATCCTGGCAGTTAGTTGTCCGTTTGATTTTTATTTCTGATTAGGAGACAAAGGTCAATGTTTGAAATATCTATTCTACTACTTGCCACCTTAGCAGAAAAAGGTTAAGAATCACGGATTTATATTATGAATGCAGAGAAACTGAGACTGGAGGTTGAATAATCAATTTTAGGAAGATTCAGTCTCTAGTAAAATATACGATAGTCCTTTCAGGGAACTTAAGAACAAAATACATTGTGGTGTCAAAACTCTCAGTGATTAAACTTAAGTGATGATGATAGTATATGTATTTCTTTTGAAGTCTCCTATTATCTCTGTCTCATATACAGTGCATGTTTGCATGAGCATATTCATACACACTCAGTGAGGAAGATCCAAAAACCAAAGTGCCTAAATCATGCCACTGCACTCGAACAGAAGACTTTGGGAATAGATGTAGCAGCTGCATCAGCACATGTAGAAGTAATTTTAATTTTACTTTTGAAAACAATCCTAATAAATCTTTGGTGAATGTTGCTACAGAAATAAAATTAATTTAGTAATTTAGCTTTTAAATGGTCATAACCCCTCTGTAAGATTCTTTATTAGAATTTTAAGATAGCAAGATAATAAAATACCTTTTGTGAGCTTTACAAGATTAAGATAATCATGAATACTGAGCACCAGTTCTATATTCTAGTGCTGTGATAATTCAACCTCTGAATAAAGGAAAATGTCACAACAATCCACACCACACTTTATTTAAGGGTACAATACAGGATCAAGTACACATGTCACAAACATATTAAAATATCACCTTGAATGGCACACTGTTTAAACATATCACAATAGATACTTATTAAATGAGATAGAAGTCAACAATGGCCAGCAATTAATGTCAATACATATTTTTAAAAATCAAACACAGCATCAGTGTAAAATGAAAAATGTTTCACAATACCAGTGTACTTTATTTACTATCCTCCTTTTCTTTGCAAACAAAACCGAGTTTTATCTTTCATTTTCTAAAGGTGGAAAATTTTTTTATCATAATGAATACTGCAATCTTAAGCATTTCATCAACTCTTGCTCATTTTCTTGGATCAGAGAAGAGCTTTTTGTTTTCAAGACAGTTTTATTCTCTAATCACTGGTGATAAATGTGGGAAAAGAGAAATACGGTGTCCCTTACTTGAAACATACTGGACATAGTCACATGAAACTGAAACATTTGGTTTGAGTGTTTGAGGAGTTGTAATGTGTAGAGGTGTTATTACCGAATTTTGACAATGGGTATTTCCAAATTAATACCTTTATGAGCTTTTTCTTCACAGACTTATGATCCCTGTAAGTACTGCACACGTATTGGCATTAAATCTGATTACCTAATACTGGAATGTTAGATTTAAGGAATAAACTTCGCCATTATTATTTTACAATTTTCAAATTCTAAAATTGTTGTGTGTTTATTTTTAAATGACTGGATACATGTATAGAAGAAGTATGAAAACTAGTGAATATCTTCATGGTGATCTTCAAGATTGTTGAGATTTTGGAAAAAATCAACAATATTAAATGTTGGTATTTCTAACACAGCTTAGTATTATATTAACTATTATTTTGAATGTCACTGCGTTTTTAAAGTGAGTTTTATTTTGAAGATGATCTTTTCTTTTATTCTAATATATGTACAAGAATAGAGAATTTGGCTTGTACTTGAGTACTAGTTGTATAAGATAATGAAATCTACTAGAGGTGAGTCAGCTTTAAAAATAAACTCTTAAAATATTCCTTTTTAATAGCAAAAATATGCTCTAGGTAAAGTCACAAAGTGCATACTTTAATTTTTTAATTAACAATATTTTACAATTTAGATGAAGAAATTGGATGTATATCTGTTCATTTACTCAAAGAGCCTAAAATGAGTATTTCTTAAGGAGAGAGGCATTTTATAATATATGAAAGAAGGAAAAATCTGGATCTTTTGAATCAGTTAAAAATTTAAATTTAAAAAAGTCTTGAAGTTACAAATTTCATTATATGTTTTTATAATTGAAAAACTGGCATTAATCAGCCTACTTTCCCCACCAAAAAATTTAATTTGGAGGTACATGGTATTCAGGTCCCTATATTTTGACAGAATAATTTTTACTTGGCTACTTTAATATCATGCATGCTACAATTTGGGATACTTTTATATAGTCTGGAAAAATACAACTTTGAGTTTTTATTTTTATAAATCAATAAAGGTATAAAATAGACAACCTTATTCTATTCATTGTCCTCACTTTAGTCTTTATTCCACCCTGATTTCTTGATGTCAAGATTGTGGGAAGAGTTGAAGGATTAAAGGTACGGTGAGAGTTGTAGTCAAGAAGAGAGTTGGAATAAGTCTCAGGAATAGGCTGAAGGAAAGAGTCATAACAGGTAATGGGATGGAGTGAACAATGGAAAGAGAAAGTGAGTATAGGATGGGGTGATAAGAGGACGAAGGTCAGCAGTGAAGTGAGGATAAGGGATGGAGAAGATATCCAGAATGGGGTATGGGGTGGGGAAAGTGTTAGGGATAAATGGGGGGGATGAGGTTTGGGGGGATGAGGTTTGTAGGTATGGAAAAGAGGTCAAGGATGGGGTGGGGGATTGCATTAGGTAAAGGATAGAGCCAAGTAAGGGTTGGGATAAGGGATGGGAGTTAGAGGATCAGAGATAATATAAGTTTTAAGAATATAAATGCAAAATTAAATTATTTAAGGCTTATTTGTTCACATTGATAAACAAGATGGTAAGTATCAAAAGAGCCAAAAAAAATCCTTTGAAATAATAAAACATCATTTACTTTAAAAGCTACAGTTTTATTCTAATCTTTGTTTTGCTTTTCCTTTTACCTCTCATTTTCCACAAGATTGTCACTCATCAGTGAGGCTCTCTGCTTTTAAAATGTTCACTGAACAAGGCACATGATCTATTAAAAGCACTTTGCTATATTTTGAATTTTTACTTCTAAAACATACTTAAAATATAATCGTTAGATGGAAATCTCCCATGCAATTATTGAAGCTTTCTTGTTAATTAATGGATTTTAAAGTAAATAACCACACTGTTTGTCTCATTCTTAAAAAAAAGAAATAGCACTGTACATTCAGTTACTGTTATATTAATCATCAAGAGGAATTCCCTTGCCACAGTTTTAGATAATTTTTTCTGTAGTTGCATATTTTAATTTTATACTGGTTCTTGATAACTATAGTTTTCCACTACATGTATAAGGACCAAATTCTTCTTTTTTACTTTCCAACTGTATGCAAACAGATTATTTCAATTATTTTAAAAAATCTTTCACAAACCATTAAATTCCCTTTATTCTAACATATAGGTTATGGTTATGTATGGATTATTTTCCTACTCAGAATGCTTCAGAAATATCTTGAATTCAGTTAAATGCTTTGAGAAATATTTTTGCAACATTATGCTTACTGAAATGAAGGGGGCAGTTATATGATTTGATCTCATAAGTTCTTAGAGAGGTGTTTTTGAGATAAATCATTTTCCCCTTAGCCTTGAGAAAAACAGAGATAATAATATATTATTAGTAAGTAAAACTTCTTAAATTCTTCTGCTCATTAACTTGTGAATTAAAAATCAGTGGGCTTATCTGAATTCACATTGTACAATTTAATTTAAACATAACAATCATTTTTGTATAACCAGAGGATTGACTGTAAAATGGTCTGTAAAGTTAAAATTTATCTTGTACTCACAATGGGCAGGGCACAGTTTTATAGAGCCTTACGATAAAAAAAATCAGGCTAATTACAATGGTTAAGTAGTAATTACTCATTATTATTTTCTGATCCACTACTCTTTCTTGAATAGTACATTATTTGGGAAATTTCAAAGTTCTTTCTCCCACCTATGGCATCATAGATTTCAGCAAGTAATTTTCTTCTTACTTTATAGGGTATATATTAGAATATTTAAATACTATGTGTAATTTAAATCTATTTTTATTTGGTAAGAGCAACAGCATTAAAAATAGCCCATAATTTTTTTTCTTCAACACTGCTCCTTAACATCTTTCATGAAAGTATCAGATCCGATTTATGTGAAATTTGTGATGAAGTGTTCTTATTCAATATAGTCTATGCTATTTACTCTCTCTTCTGCAAAATTATGATGATTATTGAGGCATGCTAGGTAAGTTCCCTGAAACAGAAAACTTTAAGAAGATCATAAGAAGATAAATAATGTTGTGTCACTGAAACCTTTGCATTGCTCAGTTCTGAACTAACAATATTTAGCAGAATAAAACCAATGCTATAGGTAAAGTTCTTTACAAGATTGACAATTATCTTCTTAGACCATATTCATATTTGATTCTTTAGTTAACAGTTTCATTCAATTTCTTAAAATTTTATAAAGAAACAAGCAGCTGGCCATTTTACATATAGTTTTTATATTTAAATTTAAAGCCACTAAACACAATATCCAAATATTTATGGATCATAAAGCATGAGGAATTAAACTCACATAGCATGGTTTTGTTATTGGTGGGGGTGGTGTTTTAGTGACAATCTTCAATTATATATCAGTGTCATATATAATTGAGCCCAATTTTGCTGTCTTTCTTTTCACTAGCTTTTTGATAAATGTTAGTTCTTCATAAGTCATCTCTCAGTTTCCACCTTGTATTACTTTTTTGCACATACAAGGTGGTTCCCTTTGACGGTTAGAATACAATAGTTCTGTTTCACAAAGTCGGTATGACAAGAAAGCATGTAGTGTAGACTATCTGTTCAGCAAGGTGAACTGTCAGTTTGGTTTTCTCTGTCAGGCAGTAACTGAAATATGGCAGCCTGTATCCTTCAACAACTTCTGTGGTTTTGCCACTCTATGAAAAATTCAGGTAACTCAAGTCTGAAATGGTATCCCATCTTCTGGGATGGTAAGAAGTAGGAGAAAGAAATCTCACTACCTTTTCTTTTGAGGCCAAGGCCCTGGTTCAGTAAGCACACACTGAACCAAGGGAGAGAGTGAAGAGAGGGAGGCTAGCCAGCCTCATGACCTCTTTCCTCAAAGACCAAATGGATCCTGTGAGTGAGCAAGACTTTGCCCTCAGACCACAGATTACCACCCCTTGCACTATGTGGTAAGGCACATAATAAGGGGTTAGGTGGTATCCTGTAATTTAAATTGCCCTTAATTTTGTAAAAACAACAGCTACCATTATTCAGGAAATTTGAAAATTCAAATGTACAAATTGAATAGTGGCCCATATGCCCTAAAATTGTGGAAAAAATTTATGTTATGTATGAATATAAAGTAATGAGATTACTTTTCCTAATGTAGTTTAATGAGTTAATCTCATTACCTTCCAGTAATACCTTATCTATCTTAAGGAATCTGTTGAAAGAAATATTTGAAAACAAAGCTATAGATAACTGTATTTTTGTAATTTAAATAACATACTGACTATCTGGGCCAATGAAAAGTGGTCATTGTCTCTCTGAGATGGCATTTTATTAAGTAAGTTAGTAAAATATGTCAATGATTTTTCCCTTCTGTCCTATATTTTTATGACAAAATAATTTGGTAGTTGGGAAAATGAACAAAATTAATTTTTAAAATAAATGTATTATTTTAGCATGCAATATTTTAGGCATCCTGTGGTGCTGTTAGTGTTGTCTTATCCATACTATTTACATCACAACCACGTATACTATTTACAGTTCTACAGTTGTTTGTCTCCTTGTATTTTTAAGGCTTCCAGTAATTATTTACAATTTTGTCAGACATGTGTCACAAAAATAATGTAAATAGTTAAATATTCTTGTTAGTGAACTTTCTGCAAAGGTCTTGTCTGGATATTTCAGAGAAGCACTGTAATCAATAATCCTCTCCAAATCTCCTGAGTCTTTAAATTTCAGTCAATACATTTCTTGAGCATTAAGCTGGACTTATCCATACGACTGTTAATAACCATGAGATTACTTTTATTTGCTCATCAAAATATCCAAGAAGACCTTAGGTTATCAGAAGTGTGAAATGGCAATATCATGTGGAGCTTAGTTGCTATTTTGTTTCATGATAGATGGAGATACTGTATCTTATTACCAAGTAGAAATCTGAGCTTGAACAAGTAAGCATGTGACTCCTCTACAACTCATCCTCCCAAATGAAATCACACAAATAATTGATAATTATCGTTAAGGACAAGCTAATAAGTAAATTCCTATCTTGTTCCAAAAATTCTGTTTGAAGATAATCGTAATAAGTGTATGTATAAATTCATTTGTGCATTCTGAAATTAGGTGTCCTATTCGTAATTGTGTCAAATTCAATGCATTTCTATTTTGATGTTAAGTGTCATAGTATGTTCCATAACTATAAGGTCTACTTTATAAGGTGTCATTTTTTTATAATTGGTGTTCACCTATCTTTAAGAGTTCAGTGAGTGGAGAGAAAGCCATACGTCTGGATGTTCCAACATTGTTTCGGAAAGTTTCCATATTACCCATGGGAACTCCAGTACCACTCCCCCTAGGAACTCTACCATTGCCTCTAAGGACTTCAGGATTACCCATAGGAACTCCACCACTGCCCCTAGGAACTGCAGGATAATCCAAGGGAACCCCAACATTATCCACAGGAACTCCAACATTTCTCATGGGGACTCCAACATTAACCCTGGGGACACTGATATTATTCCTGGAAACTCTAACGTTGCCACTGTGAAGTCCAGCATTATTTCCACTAATTCCAGTTTTGCCCCACATTGCAGAAGAATTCTCAAAGCTTGGATTGATAGGAGGATGCTTGCCAGAACCTGACAAAATGGCCTTTTGCCAAGCTTCTTTAATGCTGTCTCTTTCCTTTGCATTTTCTAAAACAAAAAAGCAAAAGTTGTTTTTAACTGATAGAAGATTGATTTATGTATTGAAAAGAAACTGAATATGAATAAGGATGTCCAAATTTGATCCAATTACCTTAACAATTTAGAATCACATGGCAATATCACCACAGTATGCAACCTTGTGTTTAGCAAAATATCTTGAAAAACTGTTTTGGTTGTAAAAGATGGACAGAGAGAAAACAAAGTTCTGACTAGATGGTTCCACACAGTGACCAGGAATTTGCAGGTAGAGGAAAATAGAGAAGTAAGGGAAAGATGGGGTTTAGAGACTGAGGAACTTTGTCGTGAGAGGAGTGCTGTATGGGGAATGTTAGCCAATGAGAAATTACAGAAGTGTTTGGCCAGAGGGTTTTTTAGGAACAAACATATTTAGTATTCAATTCTTTTTTTCTTTTGAAATATGAAAAAACTTATGGAATCAAGATTCCAGTGGAAACATGAAACCATGAGAATGGAAGCACCCAGGAATTTGAAGAAATCTTAAGGATATTGGATGTGAGATTGGGATTGAGCTAATTGAATATTTCAAAGGATGATGTGATCTGAGCTGACTTTGGGTTGTACTTTAATGTCAACAACTGATAAATAACTTCTCAGAGCCCAAAATATGTGTAGGAAAAGAAACAAATTACACAATGGTCAAATTATGACTTCCAGACAAAGTTCAGATTAGATTTCAGATTCTTCTCTGAAATTATTTCAGTGGTTTGGTGGGGCTACTTCTCAGAAAGAGTTTCAGTTGATGACACTGTCTTCATGAAGGTATGGGGGCAGGCTTCTAACATAAATTAGAACCAAAAATTCCTAATACTATTTGAGTATCCATAGGGGTATTTTTGCAAATGTTTAAACAGCTTTAATGATTAAAAGCAAACATTTTACTTTATAGTTAACAGGAAATTTCCATTTAGGATTTTAATATATATTATAAATACTTTATGAAATATATTGTATTAATATAGACTTATATGATAGTTCATTTGTCAAGTAATACTTTGTAGTCACTAGGATGCTCACATATAGGAGAAAATGGAGCTGTCACTTATTTGTTTTTTAACCAACAGGGGATCCTGCACATTATTCCATTCATTTTTTTTTTTTGACAGGCAGAGTGGATAGTGAGAGAGAGAGAGAGAGACAGAGAGAAAGATCTTCCTTTTTGCCATTGGTTCACCCTCCAATGGCCGCTGCGGCCGGTGCACCGCGCTGATCCAAAGCCAGGAGCCAGGTGCTTCTCCTGGTCTCCCATGGGGTGCAGGGCCCAAGCACTTGGGCCATCCTCCACTGCCTTCCCGGGCCATAGCAGAGAGCTGGCCTGGAAGAGGGGCAACCGGGATAGAATCCGGTGCCCCAACCGGGACTAGAACCCGGTGTGCCGGCGCCACAAGGCGGAGGATTAGCCTGTTAAGCCACGGCGCCGGCCTATTCCATTCATTTTCTAATCTAAGTAACTGTTATTTAGTTATTAGGTGATGGATATGTTAGAGGATACATTTTTCTATTATATGGATTATATTCTGTGCAGAGTCAAAATTAGTCATCCTCTCAAGATTATCCATGTACCTGGAAGTCATTTTAAAAAGAGAAAATATAATTCAAACTTCTGAAGTCATGACAATCTTTATATTTTAAGGTTTAATTTCCCAATGATTATCAACTGGTGTTTGATTGAATTATCCAAATTTAAGGTTAGGCTATCATCTCCAAATACAAGGCTTAAAATTGCAGGGCAGTCATCAATTCTATTAGAAAAAGCTAATGTCTTATAGGATAGAAAGAATTAGATTTCCAGGTGGTGATTTGGAGATTAAATTTACTGAGGAAAGTTGTCTTCTCTGGAACATTATATGTAATTTACAAAAGTTGTATAGAAAGTTCAAAAATCTTACCTCCTATGAGCAGATTATGATCAGTTGGAAAACAGAAGCGTGTCTCCTCTGGATTTAATGTTAACTCAGGTGCATTTAGGTTTCGGCTCTTGACATCACTGTATCGTGGTAAACTGTGACTTCGCTGCCGCTGTGGCTTAGATTGCTGGGGTAACAATGGGAAAGGACCTTCCAAACCATGGGGATGATGTCCCTTGGGAGGGGTGATTGCTTGATTCTCCCCCTCTGGTTGTAGGTGATGATAGCCAATTTCTCTGTCCTTTTCTGTGGGAATAGTTTGGAGAATGTGGAGCCCTTCACTGTTCAGTGGTGCCTCTAAAAGCTCTGCCCAGGAACGCCGGAAGATGGATCTTTCTCTAAAAGGATACATGTTTCTTGCTACTTCTAGGTCATCACTTCCTGGGGACTCTGCATTTTCTGGAGATTCCAGCCACAGATTTCTTGGGGTTCCTGGGCGACTGTATTCTGAGGATGGTGAACATTTATTTATTAAAGCCTCCAGGTGTATAAACCCAGTGAATTTCAAAGTTGGAATTTCTGTATCATCTAGCTCCTCCTTTGCAGGCACACCAGCAACAAGTATTGCGGTGCCTTTCCCCCTTTCCTCTGGACTGGCAATTCCTGTAACGTCTAAGCGTTGAGATTCTAGGACCCCTGGAGATTTAATTGGCATTTTCTCTAGGCGAAGAAGCCCTGAAGTTTTTGGTCTTATAAGGGCAATGCTTTCTAACTCTTTTGTTAGTGGGGTGGTGGTAACCATCACCACCTGACTGATAATCCCCAGGTCCCTCTGATGGATACCTTCTCTATTGTGTTGACGGGAGGCCAAAGTTGATTTCTGTTGTTTTTGTCTTCTGGCCTCTTCCCGAATGTCCGCATCAATAGGACGAAAATAGATGAACTCATCAGAAATATTTTGAGCACGTCTGTATTGGAAGTTTGGATTCACAGAAACAATCTGAAAGAAAGTTCCCGTTCAAAGATAACACGTTACCTCAACAAGTATAATACTATAATCATCTATCCTTGAGTACACCTTCCAAGTGTAAACACACTGGTCCAGAGCTTTTTTTTTTTAATTTACTTTATTTTATTTTATTTTTGACAGGCAGAGTTAGACAGTGAGAGAGAGAGAGAGACAGAGAGACAGAGAGAAAGCTCTTCCTTTTTCTGTTGGTATACCCCCAAGGGGCTGCTACGGCCAGTGTGCTGCGCGGATCTGAAGCCAGGAGCCAGGTGCTTCCTCCTGGTCTCCCATGTGGGTGCAGGGCCCAAAGACCTAGGCCATCCTCCACTGCCTTCCCTGGCCATAGCAGAGAGCTGGATTGGAAGAGGAGCAACCAGGACATAATCCGGCGCTCCAACTGGGATTAGAACCCGGGGTGCCAGCACTGCAGGCGGAGAATTAGTCTAGTGAGCCACGGAGCCGGCCTGATCCAGAGCTTTTAACCCCAATCACCTCCTTTATGAGCTCTCATGCTCCAGGCCACTATCAGCCTGCCTGAGTTAGCCTGGGGTGAGGTACCAGACAACTAGAGACAGCCCTTAAACCCTAGGGCCCATTGAAGTTATTCAAACTAGTTAATCCTAAACCATTGTTTCATACAATGGACCTTGGAGCTTCCAGGTGTGCCTTTCCTCCACCAACCAGTGCATGATGCACTCCCTCCTATTGGGATTTGTGAGTAGTATAACAAATGATCTTCTCAATCACAGGTATCTCCTGATCTGCTGGCCTTACCTTATACTTGTATACTACTAATAATAAATAATAAAATGTATTAAAATACATACCACAATCACATTTAACTCACATACCATAACCCATTTAAACAGTGCGCTTCAGTGTTTCTTAATATATTCTCAGTTTGACAGCTATCACTACTGTCTAATTCCAGAAAATTGTTATCACTCAAGAAAAGAAATCCCAGGACACCAGCAAAAATGGCAGAGAAAGCAACCATGAAAATTTTCTTCTCCATAGAAGCAATGAGAAAACAGGTAGAGAATATAAGAAGTAACTTTTTCAGAATTCCAAAACTCAACTAAAGGCTTACAGCAATCTGGGATCATTTCCTTGAGAAAAATAGTTGAATATTGGAAAGAACAATGAGCTTTGCTGCATTTTAATTGGCTCTACTCCCATCACCACACTCTTCCCCCTACCACCCCCCCCCCCAACCCAATTCCATGGTAGACTTGAAAATCAGCAGCCTGCAATTATGGCGAAAACCAGGAACCTGGCAGCCATAGGAGGAGGCACAAGGGACTTGGGCTCCTTCAAAGAATCATGTCTGAAGAATTGTCATTAATTGACCTGTCTGGCAACCACTAATCTGCTTTCTGTCTCAATGGCTTTGCTTATTCTGGGCATCCTGTATATATAAAATCATATAAATTTGTGTCCTTTTCTTTCTGGCTTCTTTCACTTAACACAATGTTTTCAAGGTTCATCCATGTTATAGCATATATCAGCACTTCAAATTATGGTCAAATAATATTCCAATGTCACATTTTGTTTATCCACTCAATAATTTATAGATATGTGGATGTTTTTACTTTTTCACTGTTAGGAATAATGTCACTATGTACATTCATATTTAAGTCTTTGTATGGATAAGTTTTCATCTCTTTTGCTTCAGAGTGGAATTACTGGATCATGGTTTAACTGTTTATCTATTTGGAATTTTCAGATTATGTCTCAAAGTGGCAGCACTGTTTTACATTTCCTAGAAGTCTCTTAAACTTGTGTTTTTTTCCCAAATGTATTATAAAATATAACATTTTTATAGAAGAACTTATAAGCATTTTATGGGAACATTCTTTGGGAAAGTATGTTTCAATTAAAAAAAACATAACCCTCTTCCCATTGTCACCCCAAAAGAAATAAAAGTAGGGTACTGCCAAATGCATATTTATTCCTCCTAAAAATATCTTTCAGTAAAAGGCAAAAAAGTTGGAAGAGGTTTTGTAGGTCCTAAACTCATTTTTCATTTGATAACACAGCCTAGAATAACTATTTTTTTAAAAGATTTATTTATTTATTTTTATTTATTTGAAAATCAGTTACACAGAGAGAAGGGAGAGAGAGGGAGAGAGGTCTTCCATCTGAAGGTTCACTCCCCAATTGGCCACAACAGCCTGAGCTACACCCACTGAAGCCAGGAGCCAGGAGCCAGGAGCCAGGAGCTTCTTCCAGGTCTCCCACGTGGGTGCAGGGGCCCAAGGACTTGGGCCATCTTCCACTGCTTTCCCAGACCATAGCAGAGAGCTGGATCAGAAGTGGAGCAGCTGGGACTCGAACCGACACCCATATGGGATGCCGGCACTTCAGGCCAGGGCGTTAACCCACTATGCCACAGTGCGGGCCCTGAGAATAACTAAATATTAACCTGAAGTACTCAATGTGATGCTATTGCTTTATTCACTTTTTTCTTTTGTTCTGATTATACAAGGATCATATCATGAAAGTTAGAAGAAAAATATTTTTAGTGAGTGTTCTGGGTTTTTCTCAATTTTATTTTATGCCTTTGAAATGTGGATGGAATAAAAAAAAAAACTACCTGAAATAAGGTTATGTAAATAAGGTTATGAGATGATTTTACAAATTACTATCAAAGTATTATGTGAATTAATTTTTATCTCAAGATTACATTCCTTCAGTCCAATTTAGATTGATGCCATTGTTCCAATGTTCAAAGGAAGAAAAATATACATGTGTCAATGTCCACCTAATATATGTCTTTTTAATTTTTTTTATTTCTTTGCATTTTATTTGAAAAGCTGATAGATACAGAGAGAAGACAGAGAAACAGAGAGTGCCTTTCATTCACTGATTCACTCTACAAATGTCTATAGCAGGGATCCAAGTACTTGAGCCATCACCTGATGCTTCCCAGGGTGCACATTAGCAGAAATGTGGATCAGAAGTGTAGCTGGGTTTCAAACTAGTCACTGTGATATGAGATGGGGGCATCACAAGCAGTGTTAAGTGCTGTGCCAAACACTCATCCCAATTATACCAGTCTTGATCACATCAGTTAGTGCAGCAAAATGAATGGGAGACAAACTGTACTCCTTAATCTTTTGTTATTTTCCCTATTCTATTTCCTGGAAGTGGTATTTAGATTTCACACTAAGCATTTTTATTCAGAAGCTGCATTGTAGCATGAATACACTTTTTAAAAACTGCTGAATATGCTTGTAAACAATGGAAAATTTGAGTTTTTTTATTTGGCTGCCACTGACCAATATTGAAATGATGACAATACTTACAGTAGTTGCTTCATAGCAGTTGTTACACCAAATCACAGGAAACTCTCTTTTCAGGGCCAGAACACATTTTGCATAAATCATGGCACCAATACGCCGGTATTCTGTAAGAGAAAAAGAGAGCTTTGGTTTTGAATAATTTATCTGAGGTTAACTTGTAGGTTGGAAAACTCTGTGATAGCCTTAGATATATGCTAGGGTTTAAACAGAGGGAAGGTAATTTTTAAAGGAAACTTTTTAGCCCTTTTTTTCTACCTTTGAGTACATAACAGCCTAGCTAATAATGACAGTGCTGCTATTTTTCAACTACTTTGGAATTTTGGAGTATATGGATAGTCCTACTGCTACATCCAGGATTTCATTAAAAAACTCTATAAACAGAGATAGTTTTTGTTATCCAATAACTATCAATTTTAAGAGCACTAAAACTGAGCTCACCCATGCCAAGACTGTGTTTTTCCACTCTTCTTTGCCATGTATGTATGTGCTTCTGTGTGTTGAAGGAATAGTTCAGTAAATAATTATCTATGAGAAACAGTGATTTTTAAGTAATTTTGTTTCATTTATTTATTCATATTTAATAATGTGCTCCAACTCTACAACTAAGTTGTGGTGTGACTTTTAATCAGTAAATATTGGAATTTGTTAATTCACTTACTTTTTTATGAACATGCAAATTAGTAAAAATGTGTATGTAGTATTTCTGCCTGAGCCTTTTTTCTTTTGTCTTTTTTTCCTCTACTTTCCAGGTAAAATTACATGTAAAATTTAAAAATTATTGGCAGCAGTAATGAATACATGAGAATGTTTTCCATAATAAGAACTTTTGTTTCCTTGGCTCAAAATCACTTTATAAATGATTCTTCTACCAGTGGAAGTGATCCAGTGATATTTATTGTTTTTTTTTAAGGGTACTGAGGAATTCTAGGGATAATAAAAATTAGATTAACTTAATCCTGATTTTGGCCTTTCAGGCATTTATCAAGTAGACAGAATAAAATTATTATATGTAGAATTACAAAAGGGCATAAAAATCTATGTCCACTATATTTAGGATTTGCAGTGTTTGGTGAATAGGCCAGAAAATTGTGCCTTCACTTATATGGTGAGGAAGTCAAGAAGCACTAGGTATAGCACCTGTAAAACACATGTTTCCTAATTTAACAAACTAACTAGCTCTCCAAAAGATTATATAAAACATGGTGAGTTTCGATATCTGTTTCAGCCCAATTTTAGAGCTACACTATTTTGGTGCAATTCAGTATTTATTGAAGATATGTTTGAAAAAGTAATTCTCTTCTTTTAATTAAATGCATTACAATAAATCTTTGGGCAACCTTTACATGATGTCACATATGGAACGATTTGTTATTAATGAGCTTATATTTAAGTTATGTTTGTTTATTTTTTTAAAAACTGCACAGCTCTTTGGAACTTTCAAGTGTTTACCTGCATTAGCAGCTGCATCTCCAAAGGAGGAACCATATGCTAACTGTAACATTTGTCCAACCCAACTGAAAAAAAACATCAAGGAGAAAAGGGGCAACCATTAATATCAGATAATAATTAGTAATGTGCAAGGCACTTTGTCATTTAATAAATCAATCGGAAGAGGTAAGAACTATTATCATAGTTCCCTTTTAACATCACCTGTTAATACAGAGGTTCAAAGAAATTAAATAATATGCCTGAGTTCATGCATTTAGCAAGTGGTATTCTTATTAACCTAGGCAGTCTAGCCCCAGAGCCATAATCTTTACCACTATAGCATATGAATATCATTACAGATATCTTTACCACAGCAACATAATATATCATTAGAGATATCTTAAAATACAGAATGATAAAGGCTGGACAGCAAATGCCCAAGAGTTTCATAAGACAATAATTTTCTTTAGAGAGAAGATTTTAATTACTAATACAGTAATATACAGACCAGAATTGAAACAGATGAAGACTGTATTTGAAGCTGGTATAAATTATAGGAGAAAGTTCTCTAATTATGAGATTAAAGAAGGCTCCGTCATTGATGGTTGGATGTCTTCTATGCTTTCCATATCACCAACATTATAGAGCTCAATACTAGTATCCATCAATCATCCTTGTTTATGGTTCGACTTTCAATGTGAATAAGAACTGCCCTGAGAGTATCTATCAAGACAAAACTCAGTCATGCTTATTTACTCTTATTACACAGAAATCATGATATTGAAAACTGTGCCAAGCAGTAAGCTGAAAGTACTCAATTTTACATTGCATGCTTTCATTCAGAGAGCACCTGCTAGCAATTTTTACAAGGCAAAAGCTGTCTTTGATGCTTGAGATAGAATCTTTTCCCCAGATCATCTTGGTTAAAATGCTTTGGAAAATACTGACAACAGAACAAGACTGTATCTCCTTCCCCTGATCCAAATACAAATTTTAACATTTCGCATTTATGTCACTGACATTTAGTAAGTGGTAGATGAAGACTAACGGAGCAAAATGGAAGTGACAAGTTTGAATAAAAAAGATCATTAAGGGGCTGGCACTGTCATAGTAAGTTAAGCCTCCTCCTGTGGTGCCAGCATCCACTATGGGCGTCAGTTCGTGTCCGGGCTGCTCCTCTTCCTATCCAACTCTTTGCTAATGGCCTGGGAAAACAGTGGAGGGTGGCCCAAGTGCTTGGGCTCCTGCACCCATGTGGAAGACTCGGAGGAACCTCCTGGCTCCCAGCTTCAGATAGGTCCAGCTCCACCTGTTGCATCCATCTGGGGAGTGAACCAGCGTATGGAATACCTCTCTGTCCCTCCTTTCTCTGTCTGTAACTCTGCCTCTCAGATCAATAAATACATCTTTTTTTTTTTTTTTTTGACAGGCAGAGTGAACAGTGAAAGAGAGAGAGACAGAGAGAAAGGTCTTCCTTTTCCGTTGGTTCACCCTCCAATGGCCGCCGCGGCCGGCACACTGCAGCCAGCGCACCGCTCCGATCCCAAGGCAGGAGTCAGGTGCTTCTCCTGGTCTCCCATGGGGTGCAGGACCCAAGCACTTGGGCCATCCTCCACTGCCCTCCCGGGCCATAGGAGAAAGCTGGCCTGGAAGAGGGGCAGCTGGGACAGAATCCGGTGCCCCGACCGGGACTAGAACCCGGTGTGCCGGCGCCACAGGTGGAGGATTAGCCTATTGAGGCGAGGCGCCGGCCAATAAATATATCTTTTTAAAACATCATTAAGTGCTCTAAGCAGAAATGCTATCACCATCTTGATATGGCCATTTTGACTATCACAAAATATCCTGTTGAGATTTCAATGTCAGCCCAAAAATAGTTATTATTTTGTGGGTTTAATTTTCATTTTGAAACTGTGATCTTTGAAGCAAATAATAGAGACAATATAATTAGTAACCATGTATTAGACTATAATAGAAAAGGTTGTAGTAGTGTGAGAACAATTTATTCTAAAAATTCTTGCTATCCTTACTGATGACCTACATATATAATCTTTTTTTAAACTTTAATTTAATAAATATAAATTTCCAAAGTACAACTTTTGGATTATAGCAGCTTCCCCTCCCTCCCCCCCATAACCTCCCTCCCACCCGCACCATCCCATCTCCTACTCCCTCTCCCATCCCATTCTTCATCAATCTTTATAATACATGTTTCTATTAGCTTCTTATTTCTCGTTTAGAGTTCCTTATAAGGGAGCCCTCATTGTGGCATAGGAGGTGAAGCACTGCCTGCATTGCCAGCATCCCATATGGGCCAGTTTATATCCGGCTGCTCTACTTCTGATCCAGCTTTCTGCTATGGCCTGGGAAAAGCAGGGGAAGATGGCCGAAGTGCTTGGGCCTCTACCACCCACATGGGAAATCCAGAGGAAGCTCCTGGCTCCTGGCTTCATCCTGGTCCAGTGCTAGCCATTTGGGCTATTTGGGGAGTGAACCAGCAGATGGAAGATCTCTCTCTCTCTCTGTGTGTGTCTCTCTGTGTGTCTCTCCCTCTCTCTCTCTCTGTAACTCTGACTTTCAGAGTAAATAAATAAATCTTAAAAAAAAAATTCCTTATGTGGTAATGTTTTAACCTCTACAAATATGAAACATATCCTTAACATGTCCTTTAGTGACATGAACAAAAATTTTATTCATTTTTGTAGTCACTTCATAATGTAAATATTTTATAAAAATCTCTTGATAGCCTAAAAACTGAAAAAAGTTTAAAAAGTATTTGGCTGAAACTATGCTATATATATTTTAAAAACCCTGTCAGTCAAAACTATATTTTACAATACATGTTCCTATTAGCTTCTCTGTTCTTAACAGAATTCTCTCCCTCTTTCAATTTCAGGTGTTCACACTGTTGGTTAATGTACTGGATTGTGTAGATAAAGAATATTTCCTTTCTAATAGATTTTATTTTTATTTATTTTAAAAGGCAGAGTTAGACAGGAGGAGTGACATCATTGCAAAACATTATATTAGACAGCCTTGCCTTAATATAGGATAAAAAAGAAATTTACAGCATAGTATCTTTGAGAAAGAAGTCAAAGCTTTTCATATATTTATTGGTTGTTTTAATACATAATTTTAAAAATACTAAGTGATTGAATTTTCCATATCTTTACAAAATTATAATCCTTCAATCTCCCCTAAAAGAATATTTTATAGATTAGATACTAAAATTAACTTCTACATTTCCAAAAGAAAATTAATGAAAAAAATTTTAGCAAAAGATTTTTTAAATTTAAGTGAAAAATTAAAGTAATTCACAAATTAGTGCACTTAATTAGAAATTAAACATTTTTTTCCTCTTGTGCTCTAAGTAGAGAAAATGCTAACATTGTTAGCATTCAAATAGCTTTAAATCTGTAAGAAAGCAGTAAGAAATTAAGCACCTATTTTCCCTGCTGCAGTTATTGGTGTTCTCTTTTTCTTGAAATATTAAAAAATGAATTAAACTTTTTAAAAATTAAAGCTTTAAAAATGATCATTAGCTTACTACAATTATATAATTAATTAAATTATGAAATATTTAAAATGTGAAGATGGTAGTAATCTGTTTATTACAATAATTAATCACCTATGAATGTACAAATTTCAATGGAGGAAACAGACCTTTTCACAAGTATTTTCACAAAATTAATTTTTACCTTTACAACCAAATAGCCCTATGCAATTAAAATTGTTAAGAGTCTCTTTCTCCTTGATACTTCTATACATCTCGTGACAGCATTTATCCTGAACTATCATTTCCAGGATTTTTTAAGATTTAACATAAGGTAAGTTTTTCTACAGATTGTGTTTACTGAACTTAATAATCTGAATTTCTGGCCAGCGCCGTGGCTTAACAGGCTAATCCTCCGCCTTGCGGCGCCGGCACACCAGGTTCTAGTCCCGGTCGGGGTGCCAGATTCTATCCCGGTTGCCCCTCTTCCAGGCCAGCTCTCTGCTATGGCCCGGGAAGGTAGTAGAGGATGGCCCAAGTCCTTGGGCCCTGCACCCGGATGGGAGACCAGGAGAAGCACCTGGCTCCTGGCTTCGGATCAGTGCGGTGCGCCGGCCGCAGCGGCCATTGGAGGGTGAACCAATGGCAAAAAGGAAGACCTTTCTCTCTGTCTCTCTCTCTCACTATCCACTCTGCCTGTCAAAAAAAAAATAATAATAATCTGAATTTCCTTCTACGACTGTTAACACAAAAACTAAAAATGAATCAGTTTGCTTAAATGGCTAAAAGGGGATTTATTTATTTATTTATTTATTTTTTGTTTTTTTTTTCTTTTATTCTGTATCATCACAGCCATTTAAATAAAATGTTTATTTGTAAAAACTGTGTGTTTAATAAAATAGCTACTTATAAATCTATTTGAACTTTTATATGCCTCTTTTATTTATTTATTTATTTATTTATTTTTTATTAAACTTTTATTTAATGAATATAAATTTCCAAAGTATAGCTTATGGGTTACAATGGCTTCCCCCCTCCCATAACTTCCCTCCTGCCCGCAACCCTCCCCTTTCCCGCTCCCTTTCCCCTTCCATTCATGTAAAGATTCATTTTCAATTCTCTTTGTATACAGAAGATCAGTTTAGTATATATTAGGTAAAGATTTCAACATTTTGCCCATATAGCAACATCAAGTGAAAAAACTACCATTGGATTACTAATTATAGCATTAAATAGCAATGTACAGCACATTAAAGACAGAGATCCTACATAATTTTTTTTCAAATTAATTAATTTTCTATGCCATTTCCATTTTAACACCAGGTTGTTTTTTTTTTTTTTCATTTCCAATTCTCTTTATATACAGAAGATCACTTCAGTATATAATTAGCAAAGACCTCATCAGTCTGTGCCCACACAGAAACGCAAAGTATAAAAATACTGTTTCAGTACCAGTCATAGCATCACTTGGCTTTAGACGACACATTAGGGACAGATCCCACATGGGGCGTAAGTACACAGTGACTCCTGTTGCTGACTTAACAATTTGACACTCCTGTTCATGGCGTCAGTAATCTCCCTAGGCTCTAATACTAACTGATAGAATCAAAAAGGGAGAGAAAGATCCAACATGGGAAGTGGGATACACAGCAGACTCATAGGATGGCAGATGTCCTAAACAACACTCTGGCCTCAGAATCAGCCCTCAAGGCATTCAGATCTGGCTGAAGAGCCCATGAGAGTATAGCAGGCATGGAAAGCCAAGAAATCATGGGAAAAAAAAAAAGACCTAAATGAATGATCTCTGTGAGTGAGATCCCAGTGGAAAGAACGGGGCCATCAAAGAAGGAGGTACCCTTCTCCGAAGGGAGGAGAGAACCTCCACTTTGACTATGACCCTATCGGAATAAGATCAAAGTCAGCGAACTCTAAAGGCTTCCATAGCCCTGGCAACTCATGACTAGAGCCTAGGGAGATTATTTATTTTTGACAGGCAGAGTTAGACAGTGAGAGGGAGAGAGACAGAGAGAATGGTCTTTCCGTTGGTTCACCCCTCAAATGGCCGGTATGGCCAGTGCGCTGCAGCTGGCACTCTGCGCTGATCCGAAGCCAGGAGCCAGATGCTTCTTCCTGGTGTCCCATGCGGGTGCAGGGCCCAAGCACTTGGTCCATCCTCCACTGCACTCCCTGGCCACAGCAGAGAGCTGGACTGGAAGAGGAGCAACCGGGACAGAATCTGGCTCCCCAACTGGGACTAGAACCCGGGGTGCCACTGCCTCAGGCAGAGGATTAGCCAAGTGAGCCGTAGTGCGGGCCAAAAAAGGATTTATTAAACATTATGCTTTGGAGCTGTCGTCGTGGCGCAGCAGGTAAAGCCGCTGCCTGCAGTGCAGGCATCCCATATGGGCGCTGGGTCGAGACCCATACGGCTGCTCCATTTCCAATCCAGCTGTCTGCTATGACCTGGGAAAGCAGCAGAAGGTGGCCCAAGTCCTTGGGCCCCTGCACCTGTGTGGGAGACCCAGAAGAAGCTCCTGGATCCTGGCTTCGGATCAGCACAGCTCCAGCTGTTAGGGCCATCTGGGGAGTGAACCAGCGGATGGAAGACCTCTCTCTCTCTCTCTCTCTCCCTTTCCCTCTCCTCTGTGTGTGTAACTCTGACTTTCAAATAAATAAATAAATCTTTTAAAAAGCAAAAACTAAAAGCTCAGTACTAGTTATAGCATTACTTCACATTGGACAACACATTAAGGACAGTTCCCACATAGGATGTAAGTACACAGTGACTCCTGTTGCTGACTTAACAATTTGACACTCCTGTTCATGGCGTCAGTAATCTCCCTAGGCTCTAGTCCTGAGTTGCCGAGGCTATGGAAGCCTTTTTAGGGTTCGCCGACTTCGATCTTATTCCGACAGGGTCATAGTCAAAGTGGAAGTTCTCTCCTCCCTTCAGAGAAAGGTACTTCCTTCTTTGATGGCCCCGTTCTTTCCACTGGGATCTCACTCGCAGAGATCTTTCATTTAGGTCTTCTTTTTTTTTTCCAGAGTGTCTTGGCTTTCCATGCCCAGAATACTCTCATGGGCTCTTCAGCCAGATCCGACTGCCTTAAGGGCTGATTCTGAGGCCAGAGTGCTGTTTAGGACATCTGCCACTCTATGAGTCTGCTGTGTATCCCACTTCCCGTGTTGGATCGTTCTCTCCTTTTTAATTCTCTCAATCACTATTAGCAGACACTGGTCTTGTTTATGTGATCCCTTTGACTCTTAATCCTATCATTATGATCAATTGTGAACTGAAATTGATCACTTGGACTAGTGAGATGTCATTGGTACATGCCACCTTGATGGGATTGAATTGGAATGCCCTGGCACGTTTCTAACTCCTCCATTTGGGGCAAGTCAGATTGGCTAGCTCCTAATTTTTAATTTTTAAAAGAGCTTTATTGTGGTATGTTCCTATAGCACACAGTCTTGGAAGATAGAGGTCCCTCCAGGACAGAGGGTAGATTTGTGTTTCCTGACCAGGTTAATAAGAAGGGTTTGGGGGACCGGTGCTGTGGTGTATCGGGTAAAGCTGCCACCTGCGGTGCCAGCATCCCATATGGGCACTGGTTCTAGTCCTGGCTACTCCTCTTCCGATCCAGATCTCTGCTGTGGCCTGGGAAAGCAGTAGAAGATCGCCCAAGTCCTTGGGCCCCTGCACCCACATGGGAGATGGGGAAGAAGCTCCTGGCACCTGGCTTCGGATTGGCGCAGCTCCGGCGGTTGTGACCATCTGGGGAGTGAAACCAGCATATGGAAGACCTCTCTCTTTGGCTCTGCCTCTCTGGAACTGACTTTCAAGTAAACAAATACAATCTTTTTTTTTTTAAAGAAGGGTTTGGGCAGGCTTGCTAGAAGCCTTCCTTCAAGATTGGGGGATTCCTAGGTTTGGAGTTGAGTGGCCATGAAAGTCAGTGTGTGCCACACCTACCTGGTCTGCTTTCCATCTCCCACTTGGAACTTGGAGGGCAAGGGAAACTGATGACCATGAATCTGATGCTCCCCACTGCACCATGGATATTGAGAAAACAAGTGAAGTTAAAGCTAGTAGATGTGTCCTGAGAAGACACATCCAAGCCAAATGATGGGAGAGAAGAATGGGCAAAATGGTGGGAGTTGAAGGAGTAGGTAGTGTTGAAAGCTGGAAACAAAATCCATTTTATTTTGCAGCAATTGCTAACCCATTTCATTTTTGGTCAGTTAAACCTAGACATCAACATAGAGTGTATCAGTTAATATTAATTTTGATCAAAAACAAAACAGCTGAGGCTACAGGTTCTTCAGTATAAAATTAATCCTTAACTAGCTTTATAATCTACAGCCAGCTTTTCCTGTTTTCGCTTCTAGATGACTCCACATTAAAATTTTTCCCACTGCTTTGTGCGACTGCTCTTTCTCATCATAAAGCCACCACCCCATGGTTCTTGCTGTTTCCCAATCCCCAATCAATGAAGAAATCTTTTAGTCAAAACTAGATTAAAATGGGTCTCTTTGTCTTAGACTCCACTCTGCCCCCAATCCCACATCCCCCTCACCCCCAACTTCCACCTCTACACTTAAAGTTGTAAGTGTGCTCAGAAGGATGGGGGAGACGTTGCCTCATAAAGTAATCAAAAGAAAACCAGTAAATTGAATGGCCAGTTCATCTATGTTTATTATTAAGGTGATGGACTTTTATTTTGAAATCACATGGCATATTTCTGAGTCCATTCTCGAGCTATTCGCTCATACTTGGTCCGGTCCTTTCGGTAGATCTTCGCAATTTCTGGGACCAAAGGATCATCCGGGTTGGGGTCGCACAGCATGGAGCAGATGGACAGCAACACTTTGGAAATGGTCAATGCTGGCGACCACTCGGACCTAAGGATGTCTAGACAGATACTTCCATTTCGGTTGATATTCGGATGGTAAATTCGGGTGGTGAATGCGACCTTGGGTGGTTTGAAAGGGTAATCGGACGGGAACTGGATGGTTAGGAAGAAGACGCCTCCCTGGTAGGGACTGTCATTGGGCCCCATGATGGTAGCCTGCCAGTGGAAGATGTCGTCTGCCACAGGACCCGCGGAGCACTGGGCCGGGGGGTCCCGCGTCAGATCGAGGAGCTCCTTCTGGATGCGTTTGAGCGCCATCCTTCGCAGCACCTAGGCTCGGGATCCCAGGTCTGGAAAAAGGCAGAAAGCCGCGATCTGAGGTGGGAGGAATCACGAGCCGCTGGGTATGCGATGTGGACTGAGGGCCCCCCGCCGAGGGTGTCTGGGGACGTCGGGGGAGGCTGACTGAGGGTAGGGAGGGTAAAGGACCCGGGGTGTCGGGGTTTCCACCGCACCTTTAGAGCTTCGGGACACCTGTGGCTCCCGTCGGTGGCGGCGACTGCCCCCGCCGCCGCTGTCTCCGAAGCCGCTGCGCTGTCGGGAGCCCGGAGGCTGGGCCGGGCTATACCGGAACCAGGTAGTGGAGGATACCGTAGCCTCGTGGCGCCGCGGCTTCTGTCCTAGCGAGGAGGTTCCTGCCGCTAGCCCTTCAGTCCATCACTGGGGCCAGGGGCCAACGGAGATGTGTTGTGAAGTCACAGAAGCCGCGCCGCAGGCGCAGCGCAGCGTCACCTAAGGGCGCGTCGCAGGGGGCGACGAGGGGGAGCAGGGGAGGGGGTGGGGCTGCGGGCTCCCCGTTGTGAGGGCACCGCCCTCACCCATAGTTATCTGAACGTAGGAGATCGCGTCAATGACCAACCCCTCCATCTCAGCACCCCTCACACAGTCACCTTCCCCAACGTTTTACCCTACTGGCTTTCACGTAATCTCTCCTCAGTCCCTCACTTCGCCTTTGGTGAACATTAGTAAACTTAATATCAGCGCAAGACTTTTAAAAGTAACTTTTGCTAACGTTTCGGTCAATTTATACTTTACAAAGATTAAAAACTTCAAAAAGTTTGGTTTAGGATAAAACCGCTTTAAGTTTTTAAGAACTTTTGACACGACAGAACAAAGTGAATGGGAGAGAGGAAGAGAAGTAAACCAGTAGCCCTTCTGGTACATCTATGCATGTTAGTTATGTTTCTTTATTAAAAAAAATGTGTTTGGAATCGATTCTTCCAATAATACATGTAACTGCAGAACAGAATGTCATTCTTGAGACTTTCCAAAATAGCTATGATTCACATTAAACTCTATTTGCCTGGAAAAGCCAAATAAGTACTATCCAAACAAAATGATGTTTGCTATATCAATTATTTTACATTAATTAATAAATTAGGTTTTTACATTTTAATAAGAAACTATATCATTCATGGTGAGTCTGTTTATGATACTAGGTATTCTTCAATTATGAAAGTTTCCTTGCTGCAAAACTAGTTAGCTAATATACTTATTTGACCAACTTAAAAAGGCAAGATGATTATTTGACAGTACTTTACAAGAGGGGGGAATGTAGTTAGTTGTCTGAATGGGTCTTCTAGTAAGATAAAAATGTCATAAAACTCATTGGAAGGAACTTTTCCAATTAGGTGATATCAAAGAAGCATATGGCATGTGTGCTTCTGAACAAATAAGCTATTCATGTGACTGTGGTGAATATCAAATTTAAAAATCTTTATTTGAGATAACTTTTTATTTATTTATTTATTTTTATCTTTTGACAGGCAGAATTTAGACAGTGAGAGAGAGAGAGAGACAGAGAGAAAGGTCTTCCTTCCGTTGGTTCACTCTCCAAATGGCCACTACGGCCGGTGCACTGCGCCGATCCGAAGCCAGGAGCCAGGTGCTTCCTCCTGGTCTGCCATGTGGATGCAGGCAGCCAAGCACTTGGGCCATCCTCCTCTGGCTTCCTGGGCCACAGCAGAGAGCTGGCCTGGAAGAGGAGCAACCAGGATAGAATCCAGCGCCCTGACCGGGACTAGAACCCCGGGGTGCTGGCGCCACAGGCAGAGGATTAGCCAAGTGAGCCGCAGCACCGGCCTTGAGATAACATTTTGTAAGAAGGTTTAAAAAGAAAACAAGGGCCAATTATTTATGGAGGAAGTATACATAACATTGCAAAAATTTAAGATAAACTTCCAAATTTATTTTTTCCCATGAAGATGACATTTGAAAATTATTTTTCAAGATCAGATACCATTAACTTCAACCTTTTTATGGTTTGGACATCAAGACCATGTAATCTTGCATAAGTTCTCTATAGGAAAAAAGTATGGTCATGATCCCCACATCCTATCTGTGATCAAATCGTGAGACTATGCCTTTTTCATCTATATGCACTTCATCCCCAGTTGTGACTATTATCATTTAGGATGTAAATGTTTGTCAATAGACTTCAATAATATATTTTTAATGAGTGTCTGTGCTGCCAGTCTTGCTGTTTTCAAATCCATATTCAGCATTGCCATGTAGAATGACCTCTCCAAAGCATAAATCAATTCCTATCATAAGCTGTACTTGAAAGTTAGGCCGGCGCCGTGGCTTAACAGGCTAATCCTCCACCTTGCGGCGCCGGCACACCGGGTTCTAGTCTCGGTTGGGGCGCCGGATTCTATCCCGGTTGCCCCTCTTCCAGGCCAGCTCTCTGCTATGGCCCGGGAAGGCAGTGAGGATGGCCCAAGTGCTTGGGCCCTGCTCCCGCATGGGAGACCAGGAGAAGCACCTGGCTCCTGGCTTCGGATCAGTGCGGTGCGCCGGCCGCAGCGGCCATTGGAGGGTGAACCAACGGCAAAAAGGAAGACCTTTCTCTCTGTCTCTCTCTCTCACTATCCACTCTGCCTGTCAAAAAAAAAAAAAAAAAAAAGAAAGTTTTCAGTAACTCTCCATTACCTGCAGGGTGAGTTCTAAGTTTCAAGGCTGTCCTATTAAGTTGTCCGCACAGAGATTTAAAATTCACTCTATTCTGCTATACAGAATCTTCTGTGTGCCTCCGATATAGCATGTATTATATACTGCATTGTTATTATCTATTTAAAACTTCATCCTCGTAGCCAGTCTGATAGCTCTTTTATGAGACGATTGGCCTTCATCATTGTTGTTCTCTTACTGTCTAGTGCATACTGGGTATTCAATATTTTTTGGATGACTGCATGCATTCAATAAAGAATACATGACATAATTTATACACAGATATATAAAAAGGTTATAGTTCTCACTTTCTCCATCTATCCTAAAATTTAGGTCAGAAACAATACAGGATACAAGATATTATATCAAAATAAAACCAGAAAACAGTATTGTGGGAATACACTGTTATTCTTCATTTGACAAGGCCTAGATGACAGTTCAATGCCACTTTAACTTTTATCTGACATAATGTAACAATTCTCATACAGTTTAGTAATAAGGACATATTACTTTCTTCAGATACAGTCACTATTACACTTTCATTATAGATAATGAACTGTCAAATTTTAGGAATAAAAATGATACAAGCATCCTTTCAATGTGATATACCATTGCAACACATATTTAATTTCACAAAAAGCCTTACTTTGTTGAGCAGGGCAAATCCTGTCAATGCAAACCTGGCTCTCTTCTATCTCTTTCACTGTTCATATCAATTAAAGGTCATTCATAACTTTAGAATTCAGGTTATAAATATGTGGGATGAAGTAGATTAGTATCTATCAACTGTTCTTCATTTTCCATCACTCTGTCTAGCTGAAGTGTTCCATTCACTTAGCCAAGGAAAAAAAATCACAGCTTAGCACTGATTCTTTAATTTTTCATTGCTGATGTTGTCTCTCTCTCCTTGATGGAAGTTGACACAATTATGAAGTTTTCTTCTGCTTGTGTCACAAAAGTCATAAAAAATCACTATAAGTTTAATGATGTGATTGTATCTAAAGCAGTGTTTCTAAAACTTGAGCTTGCATCAGTATCATCTGGAGGGCTTGTTAAAGTACAGATTGCTGCACCCCTGCCCCAGATTATATGACTTAGTAAGTCTAGGCTGGGGCCCCCAAATTTGTGTTTGTAGTAAGTTCCAGGTGATGCTGATGTTGCTGTTCTAACGACCATGCTGTGAGAATCATTGGTTTAAACTAAATTAATACAACTGGCAGCAAAGATCAGAATTCTTGCTTTTCAAGAGAGAATCTGGGATTTAAGGATAATTTATTTTATACTGACTTTAAATCTTGAAACTTTGCAAAAATCACTTATTACAGGTAAATTTCATGTAGATTTGAACAGGGTTTCTACATAGACACTCAAATCATCTTCAGATAAAGACCATTTTGCTTCTCCCTTTCCAATCTGGATCACTTTTAATTCCCTTGCCTGATTACACAGGATAAAACCCCAAGTTGAGTATTGAATGTAAGTGATGAGAATGAACATCCACACTGCTTTCTTGATCTTATGGTGAAATAATTCAGTATTTTAAGATTGAGTATGATATGATATTAGATGTCCACTGGTGCCATTTATCAAATTAAGGCAGCTCTTTTTATTCCTAGTTTGCTGTGAGTCATTATCATAAATATATTTTGTCATATTTTCTTGCTTCTATTGTGATGTCCATATTTGTTCATTTTAAATTTTCTAATATGGTGCACAAATATTTATAAGCATCATATCATCTTGGTGAATTGGCCCATTCATCCTTGTGTAATGTCCTTCCTGTCTTGGCCAAAGTTTTTTTTTAATATAAGTGTGACCATCTCTGTTCTTTTTTAGTTATCATTTACACAGGATACTTGTTTTGTTTCTGTTTATGTATGTCCTTATAGCTATGGTGAGTTTCTTATAGACAGAATATAATTAGATGTTTTTAAAAATCCATTCAACCAACCTGTCCTTTAATTGTGGAATTTAATTCATTTGCATTTAAAGTAATTACTTATATGGAAAGATTTAGTATTGACATTTTGTTAATTGTTTTCTCTATGTCTTGTAGCTTTCCTCCCTCCTTTCTTCTCATACTGCATCCCTTTGTACTTTGTAGATATTTTTTTGTTGTAACAAAAATGTGGTGGAATGAGAAGGCCATGCCAAGATGGCCGCTGGCAACAGTCAGCCTGGCAACAGGCTGTGATTGGATGGTTTCGGAAACCACATGACACTGAAGTCTGCCTGGCAACAGGCTGTGATTGGATGGCCTCAGAAACTGCCTGGCAACAGGGTGTGATTGGTTAGGGCATAGACCGCCCCTTGACCGGATTGGCTGCCTTGGCTATATAAGCTGTTGTAGCAACTGAAATAAACGAGTCTGCAGGCTGCTTGCCTCAGGCCTGCTTTCACCCGACTCTCGGGGTCTGTGTGGTGACTCCGCACCTCTTGCCCCCACCACACTCTTCCTCTCAGAAATGAATCCACCACAACATCTGGTGCACCAACTTGACTGAGAGACAGCATGTTGGACTCGGCAAGGTCCCCCCTGGATTTCGGCAAGTAGGCCCCTTGGTGTTTTGTGTGCTGTTCGGTTCTGTGAGGGTGAGCACAGAACCCCCTCCTACGCCCCTTTCCTTGTCCTTGTCCTCGGTCTAAGTGACCCCAGGTTAGGCACACGCCACCCAGAAGCGCAATGCCGCTTCTCGGCTCCTCCTTTTATTTTCGGTTCAACCGGTGAATTCACATAAGGGACTGATCATCCCAGAATTCGGAACCAAGTCATCTTCCCTCACTCGAGAGAGGTGACACTCCGGAGACACCGTGTGGGCATATGGCCTTGACCTAACGAATCAAGGAAGTCCCCCACTAAGCACAGGACATACGTACAATCTGATACACCACTGTCTGTTCGTCTAAGGTAGGGAACCCCCTGCATAATGCCATCAACCAGTGAGGTGCTAGGAATTTGCATTGTTATGGCAGCAGTGCTGTGCGTGTCTTTCCTTTGGCTAGAGTTGGCGTCACGTGCCGCTCTTAAGTGCTCAAACATGGGAAAGATACCCCCCTCTCAGAATCCTGCACAGATTACCAAACATGGTGAATCTGTGAGTGATAAGAGCCTGTCACTCCAGGTCCCTGTATCACAGACAACAGTTGCTGACTTAGAGAGCTCTGACAGTGAAAATGCCTAGTCAGCCACCACCCAAATACCCATGGGATGAACTTAGACGACCTCGAGGCAATAACCCATGTGAGGTCATCCCATCTGCACCCAGTGAGGATCCCCACATTTGTGGCAGTCCCCAGGCACCCCAGGCTCTCAGGGAAGCTGCTAGACCCCATCCCACCTGCATGTTTGCCGTTAATGTAGGAGTGGATGCAGAATTCAGGCCCTGGATTCCAATGCCCATAAAAAGGCTTCTGCTAACCAAGGGTTGAGGATATGCTTGTGTCTTTCCAGAGAATGCGGGACAGCCCATTTGGGTACCAGCCAGAAACATCAAGCCTGCAACTGACAGCCAACCAGAACCAGCTGAACAAGACTGAGAGTCCGCCTTGTTAGCAGATGCACCTGCCCTATCAACCTACCCAGAGAAACTGCCCATAGCCACATCTGTTACTGTTTTATACCCCACTAGCTCTGGTCAGCCACTCGAATGGCCCATAGCCTGTGTGCAGTCATGCCATTCTTGATTACCACTATTCCTCATTCCTACCCCCATCTGAGCAAGCACTCTTATGGTCTCCTGTTTTGAGTGCTGGTTAGTCAACGACAGGTAAGATCCCCTGGGGGACAACCTAAGACAGGCACAGCTGCGTATGGAGACCACATGGAAATGGGATCAAAAATGGTATAGCCAAGAATCATGCCTCCCGTTGCTCAAAAATAAACGAAAAGGGGGAAATGTGGTGGAATGAGAAGGCCATGCCAAGATGGCAACTGGCAACAGTCTGCCTGGCAACAGGCTGTGATTGGATGGCCTCAGAAACTGCCTGGCAACAGGGTGTGACTGGTTAGGGCATAGACCGCCCCTTGACCGGATTGGCTGCCTTGGCTATATAAGCTGTTGTAGCAACTGAAATAAACGAGTCTGCAGGCTGCTTGCCTCAGGCCTGCTTTCACCCAACTCCCAGGGTCTGTGTGGTGACTCCGTACCTCTTGCCCCCACCACACTCTTCCTCCCAGAAACGAATCCACTGCAACATTTCGCTTCTCATTTCATTTTGTAAGTGTTCTGTAAATATTTTCTTAATGGCTTTCATTGCAATTGGATAAAACACCTTAAAGTTATGATATTCTATTTTAAATCAATAACAATTTAATTTCCATCACAAACAAAAGTTCTAGTACTATACAGCTTCATATTGATCTTTTTGTTATTGATACCAAAATTGTGCCTTCATATTAAATATCTATTAACATAGATTTATCATTTTAAAATATTTTGTCATTTAAAACTGTAGAAAAATTGAAAGTCAATTTATGCCCCCCCAAATTACATTAATATAAATTTTTCTAGTCGTCCATGTATTTACCTTTACCAGAGAACTTTATATTTTCATGTGGGCTTGTTATATTGCCAAGCATCACTTTCTTTCACTTTAAAAGTCTTCCTTTAAATGGCATAGAAAATTAATTAATTAAAAAAAATTATGTAGGATCTCTGTCTTTAATGTTCTGTACACTGTTATTTAATGCTATAACTAGTACTCCAACAGTATTTTTTTTTCACTTTGTGATGCTATATGGGGGCAAACTGTTGAAATCGTTACCTAATATATACTAAACTGATCTTCTGTATATAAAGAGAATTGAAAATGAATCATGATGTGATTGGAAGGGGAGAGGGAGCGGGAAAGGGGAGGGTTGTGGGTGGGAGGGAAGTTTTGGGAGGGGGAAGCCATTGTAACCCATAAGCTGTACTTTGGAAATTTATATTCATTAAATAAAAGTTTAATTAAAATACAAAAAAAAGTCTTCCTTTAGTATTAGTATTACTAATGATAGTAAACATTATCAGGTTTGTCTATAAGAGAAGCTCTTAATTTCTCCTTTAATTTTGCAGGGTAAATTTCCATATACAATACTCTTGCTTTACCAGCACTTGTCCTCACCCTTTTGGCCTCCAAGGATTCTGCTGAGAAATCCACTGCTAATCTTATAGAAACTTTTTTTGTTTGTGAAAAATCACTTTTCTTTTTCTGCTTTCATGATTCTTTCTTTGTTTTGACTTCTGACACTTTGATAGCTTGATTATGTTTCTGCATTTGTGTGTCTTCTTTGATTTATTCTTGATGTAGTTATTAGAACTTCTTGACTCTATGTCTCTTTCTTTCCTATCCCTCATCTTTGTGAAGTTTTCAGCCTTTATTTATGCTCCTTCCCTTTTCTCTCTCTAGTTTCCTTTTGAGATTGCAATAATGAATATATTGATCTGGTTGATAATTATATCTCTTAGACCCCTTACTCAATCTTTTTTCTTTTTTGTTTTTGCTCCTCTGACAGTTATTTCAATTCATCTGTCCTGAAGTTCACTAATATTTTCTTCTGCCTGAATGTCTTCTGTTGAACCTCTATATTGAATTTTTCAGTTCACTTTTTGCATTCTTCAGCTTTAGAAGTTCTATTTTATTCTTTTTATATAGCTTCCACCTATTTTTCACACTGCCATTTTGTAAATGCATAATTTTCCTAATTTCATTTAGCTTTACCAGAGATAAATGTGTTTTCTTTTATCTTCTTTGGCATATTTTTAAAATATTTATTTATTTATTTAAAAGTCACAGTTATGCAGAGAGAAGGAGAGGCAGAGAGAGAGAAAGAGGTCTTCCATCCTCTGGTTCACTCCCCAATTGGCCACAGTGGTTGGAATTGCACCAATCTGGAGCCAGGAGCTTCTTACTGGTCTCCCATAGGGGTGCAGGGGCCCAAGAACTTGAGCCATCTTCTACTGCTTTCCCAGGCCATAGCAGAGAGCTGGATCGGAAGTGGAGCAGCCGGGTCTCTAACCGACACCCATATGGGATGCGAGCACTGCAGGTGGCGGCTTTACCCGCTATGCCACAGCACTGGACCCTTCTTTGGCATATTTATTAAGACAATTTTAAATTTTCTGTCAGACAGCACCTAGATATGTATTTTTTAGGGTCAGTTTCTGGCATTTTATTTCTTTAGTCGAATGTGCCATGTTCCCCTATTTATTTGTAGGCCTTGTATTTATGTGTTTAGACCTGGGCATTTGAAAAACCAATTACCTTTCCCAGTCTTCACAGATTACTAGAGATTCTAGGGCCTCTGATACTTTTCCTGTGGATATCTCTTTTCTGAGCTTGTGTGTGTATCTTTAGTGCCCTCATATTCCCTAAAAAACTTGTTACTGATTTTTCTCAGAAGCCTATAGTGTCTTTCTCCTGTGCCTCTGCCTGTGTAACTGTATCTCTAATGCCTAGTGGTTATCTGTGATGTTTTTGTAGCTTCCAAACAAGGCGGCCCATCCCCTCTGTGCCTTAAGTCAGGCAAGGCAGTTTTCAATTCCTCAGGAAGTCCCCAGAATAACAAGAATATTGAATATATGGTTTACTCTTTTGTTTCCAACTGAGAGAGGATTCTATGTGTGAAAAGTTCTCTGCTAGTTTTCTCCTAGTTGTGCCACAGAAGGTTGGATAGGGGAGGGGCACTAGCATACATGCAAAAGTCCATGGTTTCTTTTCACCCTTTTCACTTAACTTGCTTCTCAGTTTTACATTGATCTAGGTAATGTAACTTCTCAACTAATCTCTCAAGTTCTGAGCAAAGGTAATCCAGTGCATATATTGTTACTAAATCAGTGTGTTTGTTGCAGAGCAAGAGCTTGAAGCTTTGTAGTTCATCATCTTGCTGATATCATTCTCATTGTTTTTTAATGTTCATCCAAAATTCGACTTAGTCATGATGTATTATTTTTGTACTTATATATTCCTGAATTCAATTTGATAAAATTTCATTAAGAGTTTTCACATCCCTGTTCATAAATGATAGAGAATTGAGAACCCAGAAATTAATCCACTCACATACAGCCAACTGATTTTAGATAAAGTTGCTAAGAACATATACTGGAGAAAGGATAGTCTTTTCAATAAATGGTGCTGGCAAAATAATAATATATCTGTAGAAGAATGAAATTAGATAAACCTAATTAGATAACCATACCTCTCACTACCTACAAAAATCAACTCAAGATGGATCAAAGACTTATATGTAAGACCCAAAACTGTGAAACTGCTAGAATAAAACATAGGGGAAACACTTCAAGACATTGGTGTAGGTAATGGCTTCTTGGATAAGATCGCAAAAGTATAAGCAACAAAAGCAAAACTAGACAAATGGGATTATGTCAAACTCAGAAGTTTCTGCACAGCAACGGAAAAAATTAATGAGTGAAGAGTCATCTGACAGAATGGGAGAAAATATTTTCAAGCTACTTATCTGACAAAGGATTAATATCTAGAATATATTAGCCACTCAAAAAACTCAACAACAAAAATCACTACCAATCCAGCTAATAAATGGACAAAGGACCTGAACAAAAATTTCTCAAAATAAAAATTATAAATGGGCAAAAATTATATGAAAAATGCTCAATATCACTAATCATCAGGGAAATGCAAATCAAAACCACAATTAGATATCACCTCACCCCTGTCAGAATGATTATTATCAAAATGACAGAAAATAACAAATGCTGGTGAGGATGTAGAGAAAGGAGAATTGTAATATACAGTTGGTAGCAATGTAAATTAGTACATTCACTGTGGAAAGCAGTTTGCAGATTAAAAAAAAAAAAAACTAGGAATAGAACTGCCATATGACCCAGCAATCCCACCACTGGGTTTATATCCAAAAGACATGAAGTCATTGTTTCAAAGAGATAAAGACATGAAGTCATTGTTTCAAAGAGATACCTACTCCAACATGTTTATAGCAGCACTTGTTTGAATAGCTAAGATATGGAATCAACCAACCTATCCAACATCAGATGAATGGATACAGAAAATGTGTTAGATAAACCCAATGGAATATTATTCAGCTATAAAAAATGAAATCTTGTCATTTGCTTATTAAAGATGGATAGAACAGGAGGGTATCATGTTTGGTGAAATAAGCCAGACTTACATAAATATCACATGTTCTCCTTTAAATTTGGGAGCTAAAATGATAAAAAAAAAACAAACCACAACTCATTCTATAGATAGAAGGATAAAAGTTTGGATTAAAAAAGGGTAAAACTGGGTATAATTTATTAATTGTGATAAATATACTAATATAAAGTTAATAGGGAAAATGCGATGAGAGATTTATGAGCACTCATTGTATACTATGTCACAAATTTTGTTTCATAAATTTAAAATTAGTAATAAAAATTAAAGATTTTTGGCATTTCTGTTCATGAGGCTTAGTGGTTTATTGTTTAACGTTCATATCTTGGTCTGGTTTTGGTATGAAGGCGATGTTGGCCTCATAAAATTTTTCTGGAAGAGTTTCTTTCAAATGGAAGATATTTCTTCTTGAAATGTTTAGAAGATACCAGTGAAGCCAGCTAAATCTGGAAATTTTGTTGTAGTAATTCTTTTTTTCCTCTACAAATTCAAGTTCTCTAATAGATGTAGGATATTCATATTTTCCATTTCTTTTTGAATGAACTTTTATAGTTTTCCTATTTCAAGGAAGTTTTCAAATTTATTAAGTTGTTAAGCATAATCCATCATTATGGTTTAAATATTCATATATATTGGTATTAATTCCTGATATTGTTGATTTGTGTCTTCATTGTTTTTCTTTCACTAACCAATTTTATTGATCTTCACAGAGAACCAGGTTTTGGTTTCATTAATTTTCTTTCTTTCTATTTCATTTATTTTCCATCTTATCTTTATTATTTCCTCCTTTGTGATTAATTTAGGTTTTTACTTCCTTTCTTTTTAGTTTTTTTTTTTTAATGGTGGAAGCTGAGGTTCCTGAGTTGAGACTTTTCTTCATTTCTAATAGGAATTCATCTACCTAAGTATTTTTTTAGTGGTATCATGTAAATATTGATATCTTTTTATTTCATCCAATTCAAAATACTTTCTAATTTTCAGTTTTATTATCTTTGGCTCAAGGATTATTTATAAGTTATTTAGTTTTGAAATATTTGAAGATTTTTCCAACTATGTTTCTGTTATTTATTTATTTATTTTTATTTACATTGTGTCCACAGAAAACAATTCTATGACTCAATTTTTAAAAATTCTGTGAAACTTGTTTTATTGCAAACAGTAAGGAGATATTGATAATAATTCCATGTGTATATCATGCATTTTGAAATTTCATTTTTAAGTACCTAAAGGGTTAGGACCAATATATCTTTTTTATGAGTTTGTCACTTTTCATAAATTGATGATTTAAACCTTTTAATTTGCTTTGGCATGATTTACCTTATTCCATTCATTTACTTTTAACCTAATTGTGTATAAAGAATGCCTACAACTCATCAATAACAAGATACCTAGTCAGTAACCTAGTCTGTAACTGGGCAAATGAGTTGAATAGACATTTCTCCAGAAGTCAAATTCACAATATCTAGCCATCAATTAAAAATGACAGCATATGCAAATAAATGGTAAAATATGATTCTTAAGAAAAAACAATCAAATCCAACTGAGAATTCATACATGTTGTAATTAGTAGACCCAAATAAATATTGCCTGCAAGAAACTCTCTTTATAAATATAGGAAATCTTCACAAAATTCATAAAAAATGTATTTTCCAAGAAAAACTATGCATGGATTTGAAAGTTTTTGCACCAAAATAAATTTATCTTTTACTTCCATTTTTCTTTATATATACTAGGTAATAACTCCTTATTAGACAAATTATTTACAAATATTTCCTGTGATTACATAAAGTTGCCTTTAATCTTGTTAATTATGCCCTTCGTGAACAAAGGCTTTTAAATTTGTATCATCCTATTTGCTTATTTTTGCTTTCATTGCCTGTGTTTTAGATGTCATATCCAAGAATTTTTGCCTTAAGTTTTGAAATCTTCCCTTTGTTTTCTTCTATAAGTTTTATATTTGAGTCTTATGTCTAGGTCTTTAATCTGCTCATGGTGCAACTAATATCTTGGTCTGGTTTTGGTAAGAAGGCAATGTTGTTTATCATGGAGTAGTTATAGACTTTCTGAGTTTACTGTGGAGTTTACCATGGAGTAGTTATAAATTTCCTGAGAGATATAGAAGTAATTTAATAAATTAAATACAACAATATAAAAAGCTGCTAAATAAATGCAAATAATCAAGTCTTTGTCTACATGTACCAATAATTCTTCTATTTTGATTGAACTTAACATCAGATTGGTCAATAATTAATGCATGTAAGTGGTTTTTCATATAATTCGTCTATTTGTAATTACGTCTATTTATTAAGCCATCATCAATTGTGGTGTTTAAAAAAATTGGACAACTTATTGGTAGAGAACAATATGAATATTTCTGGTTCTAAGACTGAGAGAGTTAGAACACCCTGAGTGTCATTTAATTCTAAAACATGAATTTGAGAAACTATACCTTCATGTTTTTATTTAGAGTAACATCCACAGTATTTATTCTGTGGTCTTGTATTTTTTTTTTTTTTTGACAGGCAGAGTGGATAGTGAGAGAGAGAGACAGAGAGAAAGGTCTTCCTTTTGCCGATGGTTCACCCTCCAATGCCCGCCATGGGCGGCACACTGCAGCTGGCGCATTGCGCTGATCCGAAGCCAAGAGCCAGGTGCTTCTCCTGGTCTCCCATGTGGGTGCAGGGCCCAAGCACTTGGGCCATCCTCCACTGCACTCCCGGGCCATAGCAGAGAGCTGGCCTGGAAGAGGGGCAACCAGGACAGAATCCGGCGCCCCGACCGGGACTAGAACCCGGTGTGCCGGTGCCACAAGGCGAAGGATTAGCCTATTGAGCCGCAGCGCCAGCTGGCAGTTTACTTATATTCTAGGTGTTTGGTGATACAAGAGCTCCGATTTTTTTTTTATATTTATTTTTTATTTTTATTTGAAAGATAGAGTTACAGAGAGAAGTAGAGACAGAGAGAGAGGTCTTCCATCCTCTGGTTCACTCCCCAGTGTCAGCAATGGCCAGAGCTGCGCTGATCTGAAGCCAGGAGCCAGGAGCCTCCTCCGGGTCTCCCACACGGGTACAGGGGTCCAAGGACTTGGGCCATCTTCTAGTGCTTTCCCAGGCCATAGCAGAGAGCTGGATCGGAAGTGGAGCAGCCAGGACTCAAACCAGAGCCCATATGGAATGCCGGTGGGCGCTTCAGGCCAGGGCTTTAACCCGCTGCGCCACAACGCCGGCCCCTTTTTATATGTTGCTTCATCATCATGTCTGATTCTTTCCTTAATTGCCAGAATATTTTTCATCATGTATTAAATACAAAAATAAAAATTTATTAAGGTATCTTCTACCGCCTTACTGCTACAAGAATGTAATAAGAATTTTTAGCATAGAGGGTCCCAGTGACTAAACAAGCTTTACTCACAGGGGACAGTAGCTTGTACCTGTAACTTCCAACTTATTTTCTGTTTTACTGAGAGGAAAATTATCATTGACCTTTAAAATTGAAAAAAAGATGCAGACATTCTATAATGATTTCATATATCCAAACAAGTCAACTCTTAAAATCAATTGTAACTGCTACAGTTGCTAAGTCTTTATAAGTAATGCCACTCAGAGATCAAGTACTTGCTCTGATTTGTTAATTTAATATGATTCTGTTCACTTTTCATCCAATATCTAATTAGATTTGTGAGATAAGTAACAGATGAACTTGTCTCAGATGTCCTAACCATTGGCGACTAAACATGACTATCCATGTTTTTTTTATATGTGTGAATCTTTCTTCTTTTCTATGTGAATGACAGGATTAAAAACAAACCCGTAACTCTGTCAACTCTATGCAGAGTATTACTTCTCTAGCTTTAAGTTTAAATTGTTCTGTGTAATTAATGAACAATATTAATAATTTTGTATTACATAATGTTCAATGGTAAATACTATATTTTACTGAAAATATTATGCACCGTCTTATTAAAAATGATATTCATGAAGCAGACAATCTGAGTTGATTATACAAAATCTTAAGTATTCTAATAGAGGTTGCCAGATTTAGAATACATAGTTAATCCAGTGTCTCAGATTTCATATCTATTAAAATGAAGAGATGAATACTCTTATATAATTACATTTTATATTTTTGGGAGGTGAAAATCATGCTGGTTATGTTTTATATTAAAGTAAAATCATTTATTTTATAAGCCTTTTCTTTTTAGATATTAATGTATAACAGCTTAGATCACAGAAACTACATTAACTTAAATGACAATTTAGTCATGATTTTTTAAACTCAGTGTAGTTGGAAATTTATATTTATTAAATAAAAGTTAAAAAAATAAATAAACTCAGTGTAGTTTTATTCACCAATTAGTACTATTTTCAAATTATGCAGTCTCCACTTTCAAAATAAAACAAATTTATTCTCAACTATTTAATCTTCATTTTTTCAGTTGTGTATTTAAAATTAATTATAATATTTCTTTGTAGATAAAGGTTTATTTTAGTTTAAACAATTCTATATTCCTCTTTCACTTGCCCATTGAAAGTCACTAATTTCAGACCTTTTTCAAAGAAAATATGATAGACTATAGTTACTTATTTTTAACTAAATGAGACAGGATCAAATTTTAAGTTACATAAAATTCCTGGAAAAGGGTTAAGAACAACTTTAGGTTCTTGTTTTATATTTCAATATACTAACTTGCATATTTCAAATTCAACCAACAAAGATTTATCATAGATTAATTCTCACATTTCTTCAACTAGAAGAGAAAATAATTTTGATTGCAAGACCAAAACATCATTAAGATTCTTTGACTCTATCATAATTTTAGTACTGGCTTTCTGACGAAGGAATGCACTCACTTAGCTTGTGCTTGCTCACTGAAGGTTAAGGAGAATGAATGAATCATCTTGGCTTCTGCTTTTGCTTTGAACCATTCATATTATATCCGCTGTTATATTGCTATTAGTGCCAATAGCAAATGTCTCAGGTTTAGTTCCCTTATTGAGATTGAGTGCAATGACACATTTTAACACACACACACACACACACACGTATATCATCTCAAAAGTCTTTAACATATTTAACTCTTTCAGAACACCTTGCTTCCTTCCACATAAAGAAAATCAAGAGGCCAACAAACATGATCACTCTTAAATCCCACCCCTTCTGCAAACTTGCCTGCATCCATAAACCCATCCACACTTCTTTTACTCCTTTTTAAAGTTATTTACCCATATATGTCCTGTCCTCGTTCTCATTCCCTTTCGCCCCACTTTGCTTTATCAGCTGCATCTTTTATCAATGCATCTTTAATCCCTTCCTCTCTACTGATTCCTTCCTATGAGCTTGTAAACATATTCATATATTGTCCCATATATAAAACAACAACACTCTACCTTTAATACTGATTTTCTCCCAGATGCTAAACAGTCTTCTTACTTTTCTTCTTAATGGAATAGAACACATTTATTGTTTCCATGTCAGCGTACCCTTCAATATCTTTCCAGGGGGTTTATAGCTACACTTAGCATTATGCCCTTTCCTGGGAATATTCACACGGCCTCTCTGATACTGTCAGAATTTTATTTTCTTCTTGTAACAAGTTATTACTTCAGTGCTGTCAAGAAAGAAATTATTTTTTCCTCAAGACAGTAAGAATGTTTTTGTGCTTTGGTCTCAGAGGCATAAATTATAGACAGTAGCATTGTGACAGGATTAAATTCAACATAATTAAAATTGAGAATAGGCTATATAAACTCACTAAGGGAAGAACAACTCTTCCTTCTGGCATGTTGAATACAAATGAAAGCAATTTTCCTTTTGAAATTGTAGGTATTTTAATTTAATTTTAATTTAAATTAAACATGAACATAAAGTCCCATTATAGTCAAAGGCTCATTTATGATGCTAGTCAACACACTTTAAAATCTGTGTGGTGTATTTCAAAATATCAATAACCTTTTGCCTTCCCTAATTGGAATTAATGTTTTATAGAGTATACTTCATTTTATTTTGGAATTTATTATGTATTATTATTATTCATGTGGAATAGTTTTGTTACAAAAGGAAAAATGCATCCATCAACTTTCATAGAGACCATGCTTAATACACAAATGGATAAAATATTATCTACTCAAAAGGATGACAAGCTTTAAACTAACTTGTGGCTCACAACTATAGTCAGCTTATAGATAGCAGAATAATCAAGATAAGCAAGAAACGATTTGTCAATTTTCTCACCCATTCTTTTAAAATTCAAGTCAATGTATATAAAACTATTCGGATAATACATATTTAATCTTCATAGAAAGCAATGTTGGCCTGCAAAACGCAGCCCAGTATCCACTTCAATCAAGGCAATTAGTTCTAATCATTCTTCAAGGCTTTCCAACAACATAGGACACTGGTATATAGAGTACTTTCTTGCTCATTCTATCGCCTTAAATTTCCATGAAAGTGTAGTGATTATTGATGAATGCTAAGTTAATATATTGTGTAAGAGGTCCAAAGCTATCATGGTTTTTAGTTTTAAATTGAGAAACACAACAAAATGGATATCAGCACTAATTTAAAATATTTTTTGTCTAAAATAAGGCACATTTTAGACCAGAAAATTTTGTGTTAAAGGATATGGGGTTTTAGACTTACATACACAAGTATTTACATATATTATCATACTAGAGCCAGTATCTTATATGTAAATAAGTTAGAGGTACAAAAACAACCCCTGCTTCATTAAATGAAACATATTGCCTTCCTTAAGGATAAAGTAGTGCATATTGGCTCAACTTCAAAAAGTTCATGAAAATATGTAATTAAAATATGTTTATTTTGGTACAAAAAATTCTGAAATCCACACATACCCTTTTCTTTTTTTTTCTTTTTTCTTTTCTTTACTTTCTTTTTTTTTTTTTTTTTGACAGGCAGAGTGGATAGTGAGAGAGAGAGACAGAGAGAAAGGTCTTCCTTTTTGCCATTGGTTCACCTTCCAATGGCCGCTGCGGCCGGCGCATCGTGCTGATCCGAAGCCAGGAGCCAGGTGCTTCTCCTGGTCTCCCATGAGGGTGCAGGGCCCAAGCACTTGGGCCATCCATCCTCCACTGCCTCCCCGGGCCATAGCAGAGAGCTGGCCTGGAAGAGGGGCAACCGGGATAGAATCCAGCACCCCAACCGGGACTAGAACCCGGGTGCCGGTGCTGCAAGGCGGAGGATTAGCCTGTTAAGCCACGGCGCCGGCCTACACATACCCTTTTCATCAATAGATTTCTTTTACTTATTTGAAAGGCAGAGTGACAGAGAGACAGGGAGACACAGGGAGAGGTCCTTTATATTCTGGCTGACTCCCCAAATAGCAGTAACATTTGGGGCTGGGCCACACTGAAACCAGGCGCCAGGAACCCCACCAAGTCACCCACATAGGTGGTAGGGGTCCAGCTACTTGGACCATCTGCTGCTTTCCCAGGCACATTAGCAAGCAGCTGGATTGGATGTGAAGCAATCAGGACTCAAACCAGTTCTCCGATATGGGATGCTGGTGTTCACAGGAAGCAGTTTAACCTGCTATGCTATAACACTGGCCACTTTATATGAGTTTTTTGAAGATGAATGGACTTAATTTTTTTGTATCAAAATAAATTTATCTTTTGATTCCATTTTCCATTAACTTTTAACAAATCTGCATTAGTGAAATATTTGTATGTTTTTTATGGAGTTCAGTACCATATTCTAATACACAGCATAACAAATCATATATACAGCATAAACAAATCATACCAAGCAATTAGTCTTTCCATTTTCTTTACCACAGATTTTTTTAGGTATTCTCATGCACTGTCTGCTGCAGAATTCTTCTTCTTCTTTTTTTTTTTTTTTGACAGGCAGAGTGGACAGTGAGAGAGAGAGAGACAGAGAGAAAGGTCTTCCTTTTTGTTGTTGATTCACCCTCCAATGGCCGCTGTGGCCGGCATGCTGCGGCCGGCACATCGTGCTGATCCGAAGCCAGGAGCCAGGTGCTTCCTCCTGGTCTCCCATGTGGGTGCAGGGCCCAAGGACTTGGGCCATCCTCCACTGCACTCCCGGGCCATAGCAGAGAGCTGGCCTGGAAGAGGGGCAACCGGGACAGAATCCGGCACCCCGACTGGGACAAGAACCCAGTGTGCTGGTGCCGCAAGGCGGAGGATTAGCCTATTGAGCCGCGGCGCCGGCTTTGCTGCAGAATTCTAAGAGTGTATCAAATAATTATGCTATAATAGCACTGCAATTCTACCTACTTTTCTGGATTTTCATTATTTCTAATTTGCAGGCCCTCCTCAGACATTAAATATTATCATTCTTCGGTGTTCTCACTCTTATGCTCTTTCCCTTATCAGATGTTTTCAGAATCCTGGGAACATCAGAATCATCTTAATCACCCAGAGGCTTGTTATATAGGTAAATTCTCAGCTCCCAAATGAGACCTATTGAATCATAAGTTCCTGGGATGGACACCAGCAATTTATGTTTTTAATGTGCCCTCCACTTGATTCTGATGTGCACTCAGGTTCAGGAACCACTGTCTTAGCTGCTTCTCATGGATGACTATAGCTTCAAATATGACACCAATGCAGATGACTCAAATTATACCTCCAACTCCGTACTTTTCTCTGAGCTCTAGACTCAGAGGTACTGCCTATTTGAAGCCCACAATTTGTCTCAAAGGTACACCAAACTTTACATGGCCAGACTAAACTGACAATCTTGTCCCTTTATCTTTCATTATTCCCTATCCCTCTGAAAATAATAACGAAATCCGTCTTATTATGCAATCTAGAAACCTAATTCTTGACACTTTCCTCTCCCTTAATTCCTATACCCCAGTGTGTTGGTTTTATGCACAGATATCTTGAATATGACTGCTTGTTTTCTTTTTCACTGCCACCACTCTAACCTACATGAGCTTTTTCTTATCTATCTCTTCACAAATCTCCTCAATCTCTTCTCTATCTGATCCAGTCACTTCTGAAAAGCTTTTAGTTGCTTACCTTTGTTCTTGAAATAGACTAAATTTGTTAGCTATTGGCTTATATAAGGACTTCAAGTTCTGGTTGATACTTGCTGATGTAGCCTCATTTTAAGTCATGCTACTCCTTCCTTTCCACATTTCAGCACACAGGTTACCTTTCAGTTCATCTTCATTTCCCCAACTACACTAAGTTGTACTGAAATAATTTTTTTTAAAAAGCCATTGTTTTATCTGGACCTAGTATGGTCCCTGACATACAATGAATGCTTAATAAATATATATTCAATGAATGTATGAACAGGAATGACTTACTAATTCATCTCATCTGAGCACTCAGCAGCAAAATAGAAATTCTTGATTCTTGCATGAGTGGCTTGAAAAGCACTAGAGGAAAAAGACAGAAAGCAGAGAATTTAGTTTTCTTTTTAACAACCATTGAAGCATTTAGTACTATAACCCCAAAAGGGTCATAGCAACCATCTAGAACAAACTTCGTTTTGCATATAAGTGAACTAAAGTTCAGAGAGATTAAGTGACTTGCCAAAGGTAATATGTTAATGACAGGACAGAGATTTAATTAGACATTGATTTTAGTCCATTATTCTGAGAATGTTATGTTTGTTTATTAGAAGATTAAGAAATCTCTTGTTTTAAAATGAAATGTCATAGTATGAAAGGGATGAATATGATATTTAACAATAGCTGTATTTTTAATCATATTATATTTCTATAGAATGATGAGGTTAACTTTCTTTCAAATGACAGTATTTTTCAGTTTCAATTGGCACCTGCACACATAGGTAAATATGGCTGTCCTCATTCCATGGGATTTTGTATTATCAAAAGCAAATTATCTATGCTTATGGAATCTATCTATCAATCCATCCATCCATCCATCCATCCATCTCTCATCTATCATATATATATATATCATCTATCTATATCATTGTGGGGGAGAGGGAGAATTTGTACTGATATTTTTCAGTAGCAATATAAGATGTATTCTAATAGAAAAAAACATTGTTTTTGTTTATTATCATCTATTTCTGAAGATCATATCTCCCTTACTTCACTCAAGTGATTGTTCCTTTGAGATCAATTGTAATTGCATGTGAGCACAATCCCAATGTCTTGTCTCCTACTTGCACACTAGGGATTCATGCACTTAAATGTCATTAAAATTAACAGTAAGTTCTACATGAACCTTCAATTCATATGTGAATGCTTTCCTTGGGTTCAAATTTTCATAAATAAATAAATACTCTCTAGAGGAAGAATGACAGAAATTCAGACAATGTACCAATATTTTTTAAAAAGGTTTGGCAAGACAGATACCTCCAAGGACATCTATTTCAATGTAATTAATATACTAGATTGTCACCTGCAATATTAGAAGATTTATTTGTATTTTTAAATTTTATTTTTTAAGAATTTTTTAAAATTTATTTTGACAGATAGAGTTAGACAGTGAGAGAGAGAGACAGAGAGAAAGGTCTTCCTTCCTTTGGTTCACCCCCCAAATGGCCGCTACAGCCAGAACTATGCCCATCGAAAGCCAGGAGTCAGGCATTTCTTCCTGGTCTCCCATGCAGGTGCAGGGGTCCAAGCACTTGGGCCATCTTCCACTACCCTCCCGGGCCACAGCAGAGAGCTGGACTGGAAGAGGAGCAACCGGGACTAGAACCCGAAGCCCATATGGGATGCCAGCGTGGCAGGCGGAGGATTAACCAAGTGAGCCATGGCGCCGGTCCCTAGAAGATTTTTTTTAAAGGTTACATTTCTGTTTTGATCAAAAGCTGAACTTATGTATAATACTTAAGATAATTTTTTAAAGTAAATACAACGCTGCTTTTGATCATCTCCCTAATAACTTAAGCTCTGAGGGGCTCTCTAGTGAGTATTACAAGCCACTTTAAAGTGTGAAAATTTGTTATTATCCATTTCCATATAAGAACAGTTTTGTGGGTTTTTTTTTTTTCTGTAACTGCCCTGTTCCTATAGTTGCACTTCACTGTAGAAAGGAAGGAGAATGTTGACACTAATATTTGTTATTAGGACATTACTCTCAGCATTGTGTGAATTCCCAGTTAATTCAATACAATTTATTTTAATGTGTATACACACACACACACACACATATATATATGTTAAATGGATGCTATATACTAGACACCTAACAACTCTAACATTTATCTGTAATGTAGAATTGATCAGGAAAGTATAGCACTAAAATTTTTATGAATCTGTAAGTATATATAATAGGTTAAATAATGGGACCAGCTGTGGTATAGTGGGTAAAACCACTGCGGCGCTGCCATCCCATATGAGCACCAGTTTCAGTGCCAGTTGCTCCACTTCTGATCCAGCTCCCTGCTAATGCACCTGGGAAAGCAGCAGAAGATGGCTCAAGTGCTTGGGCCCCTGCACCCATGTGGGAGACCCAGAAGAACTCCTGGATCCTGACTTTGGATCGGCCCAGCTCTGGCTGTTGTGGCCATTTGGTGAACTAACCAGCAGATGGAAGATATTCTCTCTCTCTCTCTCTCTCTCTCTCTCTCTCTCTCTCTCTCTCTCTCTCTCTCTTCCCCTCTTTCTCTAAAACTCTTTTTTTAAATAAATAAATAAAAAATAAGGTAAATTAAAATTACTTCCTTGAAGGGAGGCCTTAATTTTTCTTTAATTAAGGATTATATATACACACATCCCAGTAACATGAGTTGGAGTTAGGAACTCAACCTTTGGAATCAATGAGGCTTGGACTCAACTCCAGACTTTGGCAGTTACTAGCTGACTGACCATGGGCAAGTTAATTTAACTGCTCAATCTTCTCATCTGTAAAAGTACAAAAATGCCCCCATGAAGTTGTAGTGAGTATTAAAGGACACAGTGTATGGATAGTGCTTAGTACACAGTACCTGGCACAGAGTATGTGCTAAAGTAGGTAACAATAATCATGGAATTTTAGCAATCAGAATTTTTCCACTACTTTTTAAGGACAGCAATGTTACATAAAAGACTATTAATTTATCAGTTCAGGAATGTCATTCATTAATTCAAATTGGTTTTAAGTCTTCGTATAAGCTTCTGTTTATAATTCTTTGAAATGCTCAAGAATAACTGCCATACATTTAAATTAGGCTATGAGCTTTCCATTAAAGAAAGAAAAGGCATAGAGGAAACACTAATCACTTTTCCCTCTGCCTCTGTCATTTACCTAATTCTGTAGGATTTTCCCTTTCTGTCTTTTAAAGATTGATTGATTGATTGATGATTTGAAAAGCAGAGCAACAGGAAGGGGGCAAGACTGAGAGAGAGCGAGAGTGAGAGAGAGAGAGGGAGAGAGAGAGAAATTTTCTTTTCACTGGTTAACACCCCAAATGACTGCAACGGCCATGTCTTTTGTGGTTAGTAACTTAAATTTCCTTTTACTGCTGCCTTTTTAATTTCTGAAGCTCTCTCACCAGCCTGTGATAGGGATGCTATACAGTTACCTGTATACTCTGTGATGAATTTTTTGGGTTGAGGCTTTTATCTAGATGAGTGCTCATTTATTCAATTTTAGAACAAGTTCATATAGTATATTTGTTGGAATATCTTAGTTTTCTTCTTGTGTGCAGTGATGGAAAGAACTTTAAGCAGATTCTCTCTATTTGCTTAAACGAAATTACTACAGAGCTTCTGTTAATATAATTCTGCTTGTAAGTTTTCAGGAAATAAAAAATGATCCTTTAATATTACTTGAATAAAGTTTATGCCTGAAATTTCTTCAAATTTACTTCCTTTATTAATGTATCTCATGATAAAGGATGGGATATGGGGGATAAGGCTAACGCTGTGGTGTAGCAGGTAAAGCCGCAGCCTGCAGGGCTGGTATCCCATATGGGCATTGGTTCGAATCCCTGCTGTTCCACTTCCAATCCAACTCCCTGCAAGTGCGCCTGGGAAAGCAGTGAAAGATGGCCCAGATCCTCTGCACCCGCATGGAAGACCCGGAGGAAGCTCCTGGCTCCTGGCTTCGGATTGGCCCAACTCCATCGCGTTGTGGACATTTGGGGAGTGAACCAGTAGATGGAAGACCTCTCTCTCTCTCTCTCTCTCTCTCGTTCTATCTCTATCTCTATATCTCTGCCTTTCAAATAAATAAATATTTTTTAAAAGAATGAAATATAGAGATAGAAAATGATTTTATTTTGTTCTTAGTTTGCACATTCCAAATCAGAGGAAGTTGTTTAACAATATCCATCAAGAAGGCTTATCACAATTTGGCAAATAATAGGGTTCCTAGTTCATGTGCATCACTCACTGACCTAACCTTTTGAAGCCTAGCTTTTTTGTAGAACAATTCCAGTAAGCATTAAAAGCAACTTAAAGAGCCAGCGCTGTGGTGTAGGGGGTAAAACTGACGCCTGCAGTGCCAGCATCCCACATGGGCGCCGGTTTTAGTCCCGGCTGCTCCACTTCCAATCCAGCTCTCTGCTATGGCCTGGGAAAACAGTAGAAGATGGCCCAAGTCCTTGGGCCCCTGCACCCATGTGGGAGAGCCAGAAGAAGCTCCTGGCTTCTGGCTTCGGATCAGTGCAGCTCTGGCCATTGCGGCCAATTGGGGAGTGAACCAGCAGATGGAAAACCACTCTTTCTCTTTCTGCCTCTCCTTCTCTCTGTGTGTAACTCTGACTTTCAAATAAATAAATAAATCTTTAAAAAAAGAAAGCAACTTAAGGGGCTGACACTGTGGCATAGTGGGTTAAGCCTCCGCCTATGGCACCAGAATCCCATATGGGCACAGATTCAAGTCCTGGCTGCTCCTCTTTTGATCCAGTTCCCTGCTATGGCCTGGGAAAGCAGTAGAAGACGGCCCAGGTGCTTGGGCCCCTGCACCCGCGTGGGAGACCCAGAAGAAACTCCTGGCTCCTGGCTTTGGATTGGCTCAGCTCTTGCCATTGCAGCCATCTGAGGAGTGAACCAGCGGATGGAAGACCTTTCTCTCTGTCTCTCCCTTTCTCTGTCTGTAACTCTACCTCTCAAATACATAAATAAAATCTTAAAAGAAAAAGCAACTTAAAGCACAAAACAATTGCATAGAGCAAAACAATATTATTATGTAAGTACTTCTATAGCTTACGCTAATATAAAAGACCATCTTCTGGGCAAATACACAATTAAACAGTACTTTCCTCAAAAATTCTGCTTCCTGCACAAGCATTGGCTTATCACATAAATACATCCTCCTATAATTTACCTAGTTCTGGAATCCAAAAGAAAAAAAGGTTTTGCTACATCAACAACAATGGACCTTTATTACTCAGCAATTTTCTTCTTATGCATTCTGTGCCATTAGGTCAAACATTTGATGCACAGTATTCATTAATCTTGGTGTGAACCTGTTTGACTTTGTTGCTACTAAAACAAAGAAAAAAAATCCAGTGACTCATGTAAGGATACACTCTGTTCAACCACTTTGTATTTAGAACAAATTCAGTGAATGTTCTTTTTTTCAGTGTTTCAACATCTACATAGTCAAATTTTTTAATGTCTCAGTGTCCCTATTTCATAATTTTAGGTATTTTACAACACTAAGTTCTCAAGCTTTTGTTTTCCATAATACATATAAATTTGCTGTAAGGACTTATCCAAATACTGAATGTCTATTAAAATAGAGGAATTCAGCAATTAGGTGATAGCCCAGCAATGTAAACCCACAGTTACTCTTATAGTTTAAGGTACTCGGGGTGTTTTCAAAAGGCAAATGGAATTAGTATGTTAAAAATTAGATACAGGCAGGTATTTGCCCTTGCAGTCAAGATGCCCACATCCCATATTATAGGACTTGGGTTTGAGTCCTGACTCCATGCCAGATTCCAGATTCCCGCTACTGCACACCCTCAAAGGCATCAGGGGATGGCTCAAGTAATTGAGTTCTTGCCACCCACATAGGAGACCTAGACTGAGTTTCTGGCTCCTGGTTTTAGCTTGGTCCAGCCCTAGTTACTGCAGGCATTTGGGGAGTGATCCAGTGGAGCAGATGGGAGGCCTCTGTCACTTTCTCCCTCTGTCTCTCTGCCTCTCAAATAAATAAATAAAAATTTTAAAGATTAGATAGATAATTCAACATAACATTCTAGCTCGAAGGTTTGTCTTATAAAAAAATTGGAGTTGAATAAAACAACAGTAAGATAAATAGGGGTATCTCAGTTTATGCAAATTATCAATTAAAATATGCTATAATCCTTGCACTAAATGTATTTTCAAAAGATGTGTGTCATTCCTATGTATATCTGTAACATAATTTTAACTGAGAAATTACTTTGGAAATATTTTGTTTAAAAAAGCTCACTTTATAAAAAAAAGTCTGAAGTAAGGATTATGTTGTAACTATTTTATCATGTGAATTGTCAATTTGTAAATTACCTGTTTTAAAATAAAAATTCTGGCCAAGATTATGTTGTGGCGGATTGAGCTGGTGCCTGCAATGCTGGCACACCATATAGGCACTGGTTAGAGTACTGGCTGCTCCACTTTCAATCCAGCTCTCTGCTAATGTGCCTGAGAAGGCAGCGGAAGATGATCCAAGTGTCTGGACCCCTGCACTCATGTGGCAGACTAGAGGAAGCCCTGGCTCCTGGCTTCTGCCTGGCCCAGCCCTGGCTGCTGCAGCCATTTGTGGAGTGAACAAGCGGCTAGAAGATCTCTCTCTCTCTCTCTCTTTCTCCCTCTCTGTGTGTCTCTCCCTCTCTCTGTATTTTTACCTTTCATATAAAAATATTTAAAAAATAAAAATTTCTATGTATTAAATATGTATACATTCAGAGACTTTTTTTAAAAATATTTTTTATTTATTTATTTTTTTTATTTTTGACAGGCAGAGTGGACAGTGAGAGACAGAGAGAAAGGTCTTCCTTTTGCCGTTGGTTCACCCTCCAATGGCCGCCGCGGTAGCGTGCTGCGGCCGGCGCACCGCGCTGATCCGATGGCAGGAGCCAGGTGCTTCTCCTGGTCTCCCATGGGGTGCAGGGCCCAAGGGCTTGGGCCATCCTCCACTGCACTCCCTGGCCACAGCAGAGAGCTGGCCTGGAAGAGGGGCAACCGGGATAGGATCGGTGCCCCGACCGGGACTAGAACCCGGTGTGCCGGCGCCGCAAGGCAGAGGATTAGCCTAGTGAGCCGCGGCGCCGGCCTACATTCAGAGACTTTAAAAACCTGAATAGAAATACTTTCTTCCCTACAGTTGCACAATATTAATATCATAGAATCAATATATTTATCCATTTATAAAGTCTTTGATTGTATGGTACTTTAGTTGTAACTAATTTTGACTTTTGACTTTCCTTAAACATTTGTGTCAAGAAATTGAGATCTTTTCAATAGTAAATGGTTTGTCATCTCTGGTATAAGAATATATGTGTGTGTGTGGGGGGGTGTGTGTGTCTAACATAAAAGCAATGTGCTTATTCTATTTTTAGCTACATATCCTCACTTAATCCTATTGTTGACATAAAAAAGGAAGCGAATCCAAATTAGAGGATACAAATGGAGCAAGTAATCTCCACGAGTTCTCATGTGGGTCATTTGAGCAATACACATAGGGAATATTTGAGAACTGTGAGACAGTATGAGATCTCTTAGTGTTCCCAATGTAAATTATGTAGTTCATTTTCCTTACATAGACTTAAATATATACCATGGAGGACAAAATATCCCTCAAGAAAGGTAATAAAGAGTCTGGCACCATTTTTGATATTTATCTACTAATAGTTTGCAAGCTCTACTTTCTTGCCTGTCCCTGTTCTGCTGGCTGCTTAGCACCAGCCTCAGCGCCTAACCGCCAGAAAAGCTAAGCCACTCTCCCTTCCCTGCTCTCTCCAGCTGTTTTTGGATCAGCTTGGGAGACCTGCCTTGCTTTCTCCAGAAAGCCACATTATGCAAATAATAAACACTTTCTTATTATCCTGGTGTGTGTGAGTGATGTGTTGACATACATTTAAACCAATTTCATGAGTGGATGGATAGTGATTCATTCCATCCCTGTGAGGTGAGCATAATAAGAAACACTGCTTTCAAAGGAAAGATTTATTTCTAACCAAAATATAAAGGAATATAGTACTACAACTGATTTAACAAGTCCTGTAATGATTTGATTTGTTTTCCAAACCCAAAAGAATAGGTAAGAAATGTTCTAAAGAAATAATCTGATGGTATCCACTAGATGGCAGATTCCAACTTTTATTCCCAAGAATAGACTGAAACATTTTCAGAGCAGGGAGCCATATGTTAACAATATACATGGATTTGAGGGTAAATCATTAAGAGATGGGATCCCTAAGACAGTTTATTCTTTTTATCACCTCGTGAATCACTAAAGGTAGAAAGTGACCTGGTCTATTGAGTTGCTTATCTCCCATTTGAATGTAGGGTTGGTTTTCTGCCTTCATCTGTGTCATTGATAGATAAATTACTACTACCGCACAGGCCAGATGTGGAAAAATTATGCTTTGTTTCAGGGCAATACCTGACACACTCTTAAGTCCACACTAACAGAAAGTTATGCTATCTTACATTTGTAAAGTTATGTAAGAGGGCAGTTTACTTCTATTTACTTAAGACTTGAATATTTAAGCCTCCAGGTGGCAATTATGGCATGTTCCTCAAGAGAAAACATTTCATCTTATTAGATAGTTTAAGTTCTCCTGCTTCAACTTAAACACATATTTTTGTAATTTTCAAATTTCCAACTGTCTTTGCACATTATTTAAAAAAAGTTACACTTGATAATTACATCACTCTACCACTAAACCAAATCACTTTCTATTTCTTAAACATTTACTTATTTATTTATTTGAATGAGTTACAGAGAGGCAGAGGCAGAGAGAGAGAGAGAGAGAGAGAGAGAGAGAGAGAGAGAGAGAGATGTTTTCCATCTGCTGGTTCACTCTCCAGATAGCCTCAACAGTAGGAGGTTAGCTGATCCAAAGCCAGGAGCCAGGAGATTCCTCCAGGTCTTCCACATAGGTGCAGGGGCCGAAGGACTTGGGTCATATTCTACTGCTTTCCCAGGCCATAGCAGAGAGCTAGATCAAAAGTGGAGCAGCTGGGACTAGAACTGGTGCCCATATAGGCAGCAGTTTTACTTTTACCTGTTATGCCACATCGCCGGCCCATCATTTTCTTTCTTTCTTCATGGAATATATTTTTATATCCCTTAGCTTGGATTTATTTCTCTCCCCCAGACCTTTCCAAATATCTTCTTTTCTTATTAAGTGTGGTAAAAAAGATACACAGCAATAAGAATCTGACTAATATACAGGAATTCCAACATCTAGTAATTTATAATTTGCTTTCAATGTCTCCTATATATATAATGACATTGCTCTAAGACCTTAATTTTACATCACTGATACATACCCTGAATGCATAGCATTGGTTTGTTTTCTGCTATTTAATGGTGGTAGATTTTTTTTTCTTTAAGTTATTGGACTGGGTTAATTTCTTTAAACATTGATAGAATCACTAACCTAATTGATCAAATATATTCTAGAATATTAGCCAGAGCAGAAGCAGGAATCATTATATTTTATTTCAATTAATTTCATGGTTTCCTGTAAGCCCTCAGTTTATAGAACTAAGCTTATGTATGTGGCTTTATTAGGTCAACAAAAGGAGAGGGAGCAATTTGATGCTGACTGATTCTCCTTCTCTTAAACTTGCTGATTATTTTATGTGTGCAGTCTTTCATTGTAGGAATCAGACAACAGGAAGGATAATGCATCATTTAAAGAGCATTGTAGAATGGTAGTCATTGTAATACAGAAAAAGACTTTGTGAAAAACATTATAATTCTCTACCCAAAGGAAGATAACAGGTATGATCAATATCTAAATAGCTAAAGTGAAGGAAATGTGATAATTTGAAATATGTTAATTTGAAAGTACTAGAACTATTTTGTCAGTATTGTGAAATCTATTAGTTATACATTTCAGGCACAGTATAATATATTTCAAAGGATCAGGAATGTGACCATTAGGAAATATAAAATTATTTGTCTTGAACTATTTTTCTATTGTATAGTGCTGATTTGGACCCTAAACTTAAGGATCTGCTACCACTTACTGGTTTCTTCTGCAATGAGGAGCCAGGTCAATTCGGAATTCAGGTAGGTATATAAAGCCATCAGCCTTGGTATCCTACGAAAAAATGAGAAAAGGAAAAAATGAAAGACTGTAAGGAAAAGGCTTAGAGATAATTAGACCTTGAAATGAAGAGCCAAGAGCCAGGTCAACAGGATGGTAATGAACAACATTTTTCTAGTTTGCTTGCTAGAGAATGCAGATTTGCTAACATGCACTTCAATAAGCTTTCTGCAAAGCGAATGGACCGTGCATTTATTAAGTCAGCAATGATGACATCAAACTCTTATGTTAATGATTTTAGAGTTACTTCAAATATGCAAATAGCTTTCAACATCATTAGGGCATTCAAAGCAGACAAACGATTTATCAACAAAGGCCAGCAAGACAATGGTTACAGCAACATTTACCGCGTTTCTAAGTTTTAAGTTGTCTAATATAGAATGGCAGTTATGTATACTAATTATTTTCAATTCCAGAGCTTTTCATAAATATCTAATAATGAAATTGCTAAGCAATTAGCATATGGGCATCAGAGAATACTATTTGGAATATGATCTTTATCACCCCATGTCTTTCTGGTCTTACCTTTCTCTCCCTCTCTATGGTATTACATGCAATACATCAAATTTCTAAGAAAGTGTCATGAAATGACACAAGATTGGACATCTCTTAACTTACTTATAGAGCTCAGTAAGGTCGGCTCATTGTCATTCTACCAGTGCTTACCAAGTCACTTATTCTTTCTGAGTCACAATTTCTTTAAGAATAAAAAAGTGGAACAGATTACAGATGTTTATAGCATGAATTACAATTCCCAATAGAAAAATTCTATAGAAGTATTCAAGTTATATAAAAATATAAACCTAGTGATGACTGAATTGAAAAATCAAATCAAAATCTCAAACATTTAATAATGATAAGACAAAAGGTCACTTGGAAAGATACTAACAAAAATAGATATATCTAAAAAGCCACCCGAATTTTGATTCAGCTTGTATCAAGCTAATTAATTTTAAGAATATTTTGTCAATGAAATGAAAACATAGTGGATAGAATTTACTATTTCTCTGTTTAATTTGGACAGGGATAAGCTGTATGATATTAATCATGTGGGGTTACAAAAATAATATGAAAATATTTGATATTTTATAATTTCTTCAAAAACTTGCATTTGAAATAAAACATTTCTCACATTGGTACCCAAAGAGGGAAGAGGAGATAAATAGAAAGTAATATTTATTAAGAACTTATGTGGCAGGCACTATGCAAAGAAACTTTACATATTCTCTTATTTAATCATCATAATTGTTCATTAATTCAACCAATATCTATACATTATGCCAGGTGCTAGGGATAAATTGTTGAAGTGTTAAAGATGGGTATGTATTGATGAGAGAGACAGAGAGAGAAAAGAAGAGCCATGGGTGGTGGTGGGGAGATAGACATCAATGCTAGAGTCACAAAATAAAATGTAAAATTGTAAGTGTACTAAATGTTATGAAGGAGAAGTACATGATACTATGAGAGCTGGTAAGAACTAATAAGTTGCTCAAAGGGGTCAGGATATGCTTCCCTAAAGCAGTGATGCATTCAAATGAGATCTGAAGGAAACTAGGCATTAACCTGGTGAGGAAGTCATGCATATTATAGGAATATTGAATGGCAGAGGCAAAAAATTCTGTGGAAAGATGCAGCACAGTACATAAGAAGAACTAAAAGAAGGCCAGTGTAGCTGAAATGTAAAATACACAGAGGTGCATCATACAAGATGTCACTGGAGAGGATCCAGGCAAGGCCTGGTAGTTCATGTTAAGGGTGTGTGTGTGTGTGTGTGTGTGTAAGAGTAATGGGAAGTTACTTACATCTTCTAATGAAGATAGATAGGAAAGTTTAATGAAATGTGATAGTTGTGAAATGATCAAATCTATATTTTTTAAAAAGAATCCTGTGATGAGAATGGTAGAACAAATTTGAGGAGGCCAAAGTGAATGTGTGGAGACAGGTGAGACACTACTGAAATTGTTCAAGCAACAGATGATGATAGATAGGATTAGTGTGGAGGCAGTGACAATGGAGAAAAATTGAGGAATCTGAGAGATTTTTTAGACCTAATACTGGCCAGACTTAATATGGAAACTATAGGCGGTAAAAGAGTGGAGGACTTGAGAATGACTGCTTAGAGAAAAGTCACAGTAAGGAGACACCATTTTGAGGATACCAAGATCATGAGTTTTGTTTTGTATATATTTAATAGGGTAGTCCTGTTGAAATATCCCAGTGGAATGATCAAGTGAACTTAATAGTACTCAATCTTAGATGAGATTTTGGGTGTATAGGTATAACATGTGTGACCTCTGTCTATAGATAGTAATTGATAACATAGACATGAGTAAAATAATCTAGAAAAAAGTTAACAAGAAATTCTAGAACTGATCCCTAAAAAAATCCAACTTTTAAAGATCTGGGAGAGTAGATAATCCTCAAAAAGTGACAGCAGGAGTGGTAGGAGATATAGGAAGAAAACAAGGAGAGATTGGACTTAGTCACACAGAGGATCATAGTAACCTTCTAAAGTTATTCTAATGGAGTAATGGGGATAGAAGAGAGGTTGGAGAACACTAATTGAAAGCAAATATAAAGAACATCATCAATAATTCTGGCTGTAAAGGACAAAAAGAGCTAAAGGAAAAGCTGGAGATTTCTTCTAAGTTCCAGATTTGCTCTTTCCACTGGGATAAATTTAACAGCGTCTTGCACTGAGCATGTACAAAATAAAATTCCTAGCCTTGTTCCTTCTGCCCCACAAAACACTGAACTTTTTCTCTAGTCAAACCTTTATTTAAATGGAAATACATCAGCACATGTAAAAGTATATGAGATGGAGGTGGCTGAGAAGGAGAGGAACAACATATAAGAAAGAGAGGGAGGAAAATGCTTGACAAGTATTATTACTTGGCTGAAGAAAATGAAGGAAATGAGTCTCGGAGAATTTAAGTAACTTGCCCAACTTCTTGAGGATAGTAAGTAAAAGAGCCTGGGTTACAAATCAAGTATTTTTGGTTTCAAAACCATTAATTACAATGCCTTCCCTATAAATCACTTTTTAGTAAGAAGTAACAACAATGGCTTAGTTCCTAACATTATATATTACGAAAATCCCTCTATGTCAGTAATGTACTTCCTTAACACAAATATTAAAGACTATTCTGTCTCAGTGATGACAAACTTTCTTTCCTTCCTGGTGCACTTACATTCAGGTGTGAGAACCAGTAGAGAGTTGAATGTTTCAAAATAAACCAGTATCTTTTCCAATTAAAAAAGGAGATTCCTCTAGACTCTCTTTTTTTCCAAAGCCATCCCTCGCATATCCCATGGCCCAATTCAGTACAGGCCACTGCACAAAACCGAGTTCTAGACCAAACATATTGGTCTTCCTCAGAGAAAAATGAGATCAAGACCTTTCTAAACACAGACACTGCAAAAAACAAACATAGGAATAAAATGTTAATTCAGATACAACAGTGTATAGTTTAAATGATCATAACATTTTCACAAGCTTACATTAATCCAACAATCCATTAATACTGAACATAACTTTTCTTCTCACTACAAATGGCAATATCATCATTTCTTGTTTATTTGTAGCCATTCGTATTTCCTATTTTGTTAACTGTCTTCTAGTCATTTATTTTGTTTCCTATAGTTCTTTTATGCTTTGTTGTACCGATGAGTATATTAAGGATATTAACCTTTTGTCTGTCATATATATTTCAAATATTTTCCCCAATATGTCTTGCTTTTGACTTTTATTTGTAGTATTTTACATATACATATTTTGGCTATTTACATACACATATTTGGCTAGTATATGTAGGATTTAAAAATATATAATGTGGTGATATAGTTATATTTCTTCTTTGACAGTAGCTTCAAACTATCTTTTGAATAACCCATATTTACCTTATTGATTTGAAATCTTCCTTATATACTGAGTTATTTTATATATTTAGCCTGTTTTCAATTTTCTAATTAGTTTCATTAAAATTTTCACATATTTTTATTTTTGCAATATAACAATATATAATTACACATTTAGAATACATTTTGGGATTTATGGGAGTATATTCACTTAATTAACCATAAAATCTTTATTCTTGGATCTCTACCACATTTTTTTCCTAGAAAGGGTTAGGATTAATTTTCAAACAAATCCCTTTAAAATTTTAATTGAAATATTATTACACTTAAAGTTAACTTGAGATTCATTGTATTAATAGTATTCAGTGAGCTAAGCCAGGAACATGGCCATGCGACTCAGCATTTATCTATGACTCCCCTTTATAAACTTTTGTATTTTTCCCCATGTATGTCTTCAGGTTTCACATCTGTTGTTATTTTATAAACAATTCTGTCTCTTGGTTATCATTTGATTGTTGCTGCATAATGGGTGTCCTAAGTGGTTTTAATTTCAACAACTTAGGGACTCTTGTTCTATTGTTAGGCAAGTAGCCTAAAACCATGGAGATCTATCTAGAACTTAGATACATCATAGTTTTAAAAAAAACAGCCATTACTGGACACAAAGCAACTCTTATTTATGCTAAAGTGAACAAGATTAAGAATATGATTTAGAACAGAACTTAAATCTCCTTTTATCCCTTCAAAGCATCTCAATATAATAAATATGAGAATTTTGTCTCATAGTATTTATATGTACTACATTCCCCTTCAATGCGTGTGTTACTTTTTTTAAAAGCCAAAGGCAAATTTATTTAGGCATTTTCTTTTAAAAACCAAATTGCTGTTATTACATTGATTATAAAATTGATTACATCTATATACTAATGTAAGTTTATGGTTGCACTTTTAAAAACTCGTCACTGCAGAGTTCAGCTTCTAAAAATTATACCAATTATCAAATTACTATTGTTTTATTCTAGACTATCACAGTGTTCTAATAGGAATAAATTCTCCAGCAAGTTTCAATTGTTACTTTCATTTGAAAAGTTTATGCCCACAAAGCGAAACAAGCTATACATTTTTCCTGTGGTCAAATACCTTGTGACAATGCATTACTAAAGAGAACATTTTACCACAGAATTCTGCAATTCTGAGTGCAGTGGGCCACTCTTTCATTGTGTGAGTTGACATCAATGCAAATATGTGGGAAGAACAGAGCCTCTAAGATTGAAATAAGATTGCAAAATTGCTGCCACAAATTATAGCCATGGCCTTTTTCTTATACAGGAGAAGGGAAATTTTTTCCTAGAGAAATCTTCCTCCAACACATTAGAACTATAGATTTTTTTTTTACCTGGAATGGAATTTAAAGATAATCTAGTTTAATCCTTTCCTTTGTTGATAGAAAAATAAAACCAGCAGTAGTCAAGTGATTTGCAATGTCATTGTTAATAGATGACAGAATTTGACCACAAATCCAGATCTCCAATTATACCAACTGCCTGTGTTTGCCCAGTAGTCTTCAGTGAGATTGCTTAGGATCCCTTTACTTTAAGAGTTTGTACTAGCTTCATGTTAAAGATAGATGTTCTAATAATTTACTAAAATTTCACTTTTGAAATGCAGGTCTTTTTCACTGAAGTTTGGTTGGGTAAAATTATCATGACAGCAAAAATCCACCCAAATATAGGGAATAATCATGAGCTTCTTTTAAGAATGATTCCATCACACATGTGAAAAAAACCCCAATGTCTGATAAAGAGATCCATCTTAAATGGAAAGGAGAAAAAGAGTTATCCACTTGTGAATAATCTGCGTTTTCCAGATGAAAACATCAAAGATTATGAAAAAGTATGGTGGTAACTAACATGAAGTTTTAGTATATATTTCATTCTTCCACTACTTGATGATTGTTAAAATTTAATTTGCCATCACATCATTTCACTCACTTTAATTGATCTAATTTATTTCCCCACATCTTAATTTAATTATATTAAGATAAAGACACACTTTAATTATATAAAATTTCTAATGTAATTAGCTGGTACAAATGAGCTAGTAGTCCGATAAGGCCAAATCATCTATCTGTTGCTATCACTATAGATGTTTAAGCCCCATCAGAAAACATGACAGATCTAGAGAAATGAATAGTTGCAGCTAGTAGTAATTGCTAATACAATTTGAAAGTATTCACCGTTAATTCCAGTGAAACTACTGGGGGTAGTTTGAAGAATGACTGACAAAAGGAAAATATACACACTCAATTAAAGTTTGAGTCATGTCCAATTCTTAGACTTTAGGTGTATGCACTTCTTTGGATTAACAATTGCTATCAGGAAATTTTCATGTGGCATGCACACATATACATAACTATCTGCTCACATGATCTTTCTTTTACAAAAATCTGTAACATTCCTGAGATAGAGTCAAGTGTCAATTTTGTGCTTTAGCTCCCCAATATAAGCAACAGTTGAGAGAAATACATTTACAGGAAACAGAAGGGAACAAAGCCAATGAATAGAAACTTACAATCGAGCCAGTTTTGGGCTTTTGACTTCATGAAAAAACTTAAAAAAGCCTATAAAGAAAAGGACATGCAAATTAACTAATTAATCCATCAGACTGAGTGTTTGTAATAATTATGGTGCTATCTCAGACTTTGCAGTAATGCTTTAACTTCACTCAAAATTATGGAAGTAATATATAGACATAAAGCAATAAAACACATGAGTTGTTTTCATTTAAATCAGGAATTTCTATGAAAGGTATTGAATAACTTTTCTACATCTATAGAGTTACTAATATGTGGATTTTCTTCTTTAACTTTAACGTGATGAACTAACTTCTAATGCGATGAATTGACTTCTACTAAATGCTCCCTGAGTTTATGAAGTAAACTCTATTTTGGCATGTTATGCTATTAATTTGTAACCATCTTGGTGGATGCTTCTTTCTTTTGTTTTTGGTAGCAACGTTGTGCTATTTCAAAAAAGCTTACACAGTATTAGAATAATCTACCAAAGTATAAGAATATATAGCTAATCAAAAACTTTTGTGCTAGTCTCCTTTGCAGGAGGTAATTCTGAAAATTTTTAAATTTCTTCTATAGTAACTGGTCTATTACTATTTTCTGCTTTTTCTTGAGTCATTTTTGGTCTTTATATTTTTCATAAAATCTTTCCATTTCATCATATTTATAGTTTAATGATAACAAGGATAACAATACCATCAATAAAACCTAGAATTATACTCTCACATACCCATAACTGAAACCCTTGCTCTATGCAAGTTAATGGTGTTAATAGTTTCTACTTTTAGTTCTTTTGGCTTTCTTTATACTCTAGCATATTTTGCCTCTGGCCTTGACTCATCAACTCCATACAAGATCTGTTGATTTTTAATCTTGCTACAAAAGAGAAAGAATACAGCACATTTTCATTACCATTCCTCCCTTCATTTCTCCCCCTGCAGCTTTTGTTAGCTATGCTACTATTTTTAATTTCCTCTAAATGTTGCTCTTCTTCTAAATGCTTTCCACTATGAAGTTTTCCAAAATTTTTATATATTCAGTACATGAGCAAATTTCATCTGTATTTGTGAAGTTAGATTTGCCTGCAGTTAAAAAAAAAGTAGGGTAATTCGCTATACTGCTCATAATATTACAAAAGCATTTGTTGGTTAAATGTAAAAATTCAGAACTGCGAGTAAGGTTTTACCATTTTTAAAGAACTTTAGGAAAATGCCATTTTCTTAAAGAAATAGAAGCAGTTTCATGCCTTAAGATATCTGCTTCCCATTTTTCCAGATATTTCTGCATGTTTATGTAAGTAATGTCTTTTTTTTCTTTTTGGAAGGAGACACAATTTAATTATATAAAAAATTTTAATTAGCCATGTATCACATAATTTTTGTATAAAGTTTCTAAAATAAATATAGCCATTTTCATGTTCATTGTCTCATTTGATCATCGAAAAAACTAAGGTAAGTAACAGATTATTCCCATTTTATAGATGAGAGAATACTTTCAGAACGATGCAGTGATTTATCCAAGATCACAATTAAGTGCAGAATAGGAAGACCTATTTGCCTCATAGATCAATATTTCTTGACCTCTATCTGAGTGACTTCTTTTTGCCCAGTGACTTTACATGTTAGCATGTTATAGGACATCACATTCATAATGCACTTTGTATGGTGAGTAGCACAGAGCAGGTACTCAATAAATGATGGCAATTAATGTTATTATTATCCAAAGTTATAGCAATCAGTAATACAAGATAGATAAATCAAAACATAAATATATCAAGATAGAAAGCTCAAAGATATTTCAAATTATTACTGAGTTTTTAAACAACATACATACATATTATTTCATTATACCATTATTTTGATATTTGTAGAGCTCTCAGACTAAGGTGCAGCTCCTCATCTCTCTGTGAGTGCCTTAAAGTACCTTAAAGGAAAATTTTTGTGTCATGGTACTCATCACATTCTGTTTAAATTTATGTACCCATTTTTAGGATATTAGTTTTAAATGCATGAAATAAAATACATATAATTTAAAAGGAAATCAGTTATCTTGAAATATGGTTCTCAAATTACTGAAAATAACTGATAATTGAATGACAAAATCTAGCCACAAGTCTAATAATTATTGTAAGTTTGAAATAGTTGTGAATATAAATTATATTTTGAGATATTTAAAACAACTGTAATGTGATATAAAATTTTGATAACTGGTTTATGGCTTACTTCATTCACAACTAAAAGGAATGCTAAATTTCAGATAGAATTTAATCAATATATGATGCATTTTTTTGTTTAGCTCTTCAAGTTCATAAAATCCCTTGAATTCTATCCATGATAGAATGTCTTTGGACCTGAGTTTGAGAGCTCTTATCTAAAAGAGAAAAGCCTGTTACTCATCAATAATCACCCATTAACACAAGAAACAAAGAAACTATTTCTGTTTCATCAGTACTAAATATAAAATGTCAATTATATTGTTGTTATGCTGCTTTTACTTTTTATTTTTGGAAGGAGGCATACCTGTCCAAACAGAATGGAAGAAAAAGACCAAGATAGATAGAAGAGTTGACCAATTGTATTTGTAAAACATTGATAGTCTGTTGTGAAGAAGGAACAATCAAAGACCAAGAAATAATTCTTGAAAATAAGAATTGCAATTTCTGAATAATTGAAGGAAATCTCTCAGAGTTCAAGAAAATATTGGGCTATATTTTACTAGTGGTCCGAATCTAAAATGGCAGACACTCTATGCTTCCTTTCTTTGCGGTTCACTTTTTCCATCAGATGCTTAAAGAAGTCCTAGACCTTTTGGACAGGTTTACAACTTCCTTATTATGTCCTCTGGTTCCACTGCAGTAAGTATTTGACAGGTAGGAAGTAGAAAGCATCTTTTAAGTTTCCTACCCTAAGTCAAGTACTCCAGCACAGTTATCCAGTGAGAATTGAGATATGTAGCTGGACATATATTAAGAGCTTGCCCATTATTAATCAAGTAGTATTTTTTCCCACTTGAGGTTTTATTTCCCTGTATATAGAGCTTCTTTGATCAGTGATTCTCAGCGTTGGGCAGTTTTGGTCCCTAAAAGGACAGTTAGCAATGCCTGCAGATACATTTGACTGTCATAACTTGGGGATATACTGCTGACATCTAGGTAGAATCCAAGGATGCTGCTCAGACATCCTACAAATGCATAGGACAGCCTCCCAGAGCAAACAATTATCTGGCAATGTCAGTAGTGCCCAGGTAGGGATTCCTGCTTTGTTCAAGGGCGATAAAGGGAACAACAGAGTGGAAAAATTGCCATACCATACTCAAATTCATAATAACAGTCATTTTTCATTTTACAATTAGATTAAAATAGAGACATCTATTTCTGCTTCCTATTCTTTGAGAAGTTCAATAATCTATTTTTAATATACACAAACTATTTTAATGTTGTAGATAGTACTTGATGAACAAACATCATGGAAATTTCTTTCTCCACATTGTATAGATTATATCTAAGAGATAAGAAAGCAATTGCTTGATTGAATTTTTCATTACTTGAGTTGTCTGTTTTGACATTGTATAGAGACAGAAATAAACTGAGAATATGACAAAACATCTCGGAGGGGAACTGAAATACTGATCTTTGCTCCACTTTTATGATGGAGGAATTCCTTCTGAAATATTGGAGAAAATATAGAAACATTTCATTTGGGAAATTAAGCCATTTATTTTATCAAAACATTTAATTTATTTTAGAACAATTTCCCTGGAAGACAGCCAGAGAGGTTTAATTTTCAATTAAAAATTAAAATGGGAACCTCTGCCATTCTATGAAATATGCCTTTTAAAAGTTTTAATCAAAACATGTTTTAATTACATTAGGAGTTAGATTTACCATTTCTCTTTATTTTTCAAAATTATAATGTAATTAGCTAGATATATCAACACAGTGACAAGCTAAAGAATTATATTTTAAAAACTTAGATAGTGGGGGCTGGCGCTGTGGCATAGTAGTTAAAGCCACTGCCTGTGGTGCCAGTATCCCATATGGGCTCTGGTTCCAATCCCAGATGCTCCACTTCCTACTCTGCTATGGCCTGGGAAAGCAGTAGAAGATGACTCAAGTCCATGGGCCCCTGCACATGCGTGGGAGACCCAGAAGAAGCTCCTGGCTCCTGGCTTTGGATCGGCCCAGCTGCAGCCATTGCTGCCATTTGAGGAGTGAACCAGCAAATGGAAGACCTCTTTCTCTCTCTCTCTCTCTCTCTCTCTCTCTCTCTCTCTCTCTCTCTCTCTGCCTCTGCCTTTCTGTAAATCTGCCTTTCAAATAAATAAGTAAATAAATCTTTAAAAAAACTGAGATAGTAAAAAATTGTGCTAAAATTTTCACTTCAGATGTTTATCCTTCATTAGATATAAACATTTCTAACACAATTTCAATTAGGATAAAAAAGGAAATTACAAGGAAAATTGTAGATTCTGTAACTAAATATCATTTATACAATAAAAGCACAAGTTCTAAAGATGTCAGAAATACTCTGAATGTACCTAATGTGATCATAATAAGAGCAACTGTTTAGGAAAAATGTTCCATCAGGAATTAAAATCCTGGTCTTGGTACCAGTACTGTTTCTAACTTGTTCTGTGAGCTAATAACTTTGGTCTGCCATCCTCATGTTGCTTCTCTGTTAGGAGTGACTTCTATTTATCACAGTATATACAGCCTAGAATAATATTTGGGGAAGTAGTTATTTGTTGAAGCAATGTTTAACAACAGTTCCTAAAACAGGACAGAAAACAGTAGCTTTCTTTACTTCCGGAGTTAGTTCTACGTAAAAGTGGGAGGTAGTTTTCCCTTTCTTTGCCTCCCTTCCAGTTCCAGGCACTTGTCTATCTGTAGTGCTGATGGTCCTACTTTATTTCCCTTTCTTGTTCAAAGCGCACCCTTGCTATTCTGCCACCCTTGTTTTTGCTCAATGCTTTTTTTTTTTTCTCACAGAACAATAGTTTCCCCTAACAGTTTTTCAAAGCTAACATGACCGAATTAAGCCTGACCGGCAAGCCATCTCTTTCTGAAACTTTAATCTCGACTTGGAGGTAGATCTGGAGATATTTTGAAAACTTCAATTGTCAAATTTCAGTCACCCTCACAGTGCGATAGCAAAATTTTAAGAACGGAGCATGATGAATTTTTCTTTTTAAATAATTTGTTTCCTTTCTTCTTTTTCTTTTTTTTAAAGATTTATTTACTTATTTGAAAGGCAGAGTTATAGACAGAGAGAGGAAGAGAGAGAGGTCTTCCAATTGCTGGTTCACTCCCCATATGGCCGGAACCACAGAAGCTGGCCTTATCTGAAGCCAGGAGCGAGGAGCTTCCTCTGGATCTCCCACGTGGGTGCAGGGGCCCAAGGACTTGGGCCATCCTCTACTGCTTTCCCAGGCCATAGCAGAGAGCTGGATTGGAAGTGGAGCAGCCAGGACTCGAACTGGTGCCCATATGGGACGCTGGCACTGCAGGCGGTGGCTTTTACCCACTACACCACAGCGCTGGCCCCAAGGGCATGATGAATTTTGGCACCCCTGTAATTCTACTACATAAACAGATGCCTGTTTTAAGAACGATTTTTGGTTTTCACTTTATAGATCTGATGTGATGATAAGAATGAGATTATGTTGATTTGAAAGTACTTTGAAAGCATTTAAATGCTATGTCCACAAAAACTGTTATCATGATCATGTTCCTTAGATTTCATCTTAGATTTCTGTAACCTAGCCCTTCTCAAGCCAATCCTGGCTTCCTCACATCCCAGTGAAAAAGTGGTAGTCTTATCAGGTCAGTTTTCTTGTTGTCACTGCATTCATCAACTCTATTATAAAATTCTTGTTTGTACAACTCTGCCTTCTGAGATCCCTAATTATAATATAGTGCCTTCCAGCCACTTCTCCCATTCTGTCATCTAAAGTGGTGTTTTGTTGTTGTTGTTGTTGTTTCTTAGTCTCAGATTTATAGCCAATTGCCTCAGTTATCCTCTGAGGTATCCACTTTCAATAGAGGCTGGATTTCTAAGATTAGCACTCCTGAAGGAGGGTTTTTCTTGGGGGGGGGGGAGTTATGCCAGCAAGTGAATGATAGCATCTAGGCCACAGCTATTAAATGAGGAGCCTAAACAGAGTTTGAATATACATGGCTTACAGATACATACAGTAATATGCTTTTAAAGTGGTTTATTTACAGTTTTAACTCCTGTATTCCATTAATGGTTCTTACATTGAGAGTGTAGAGAACACATTTTTCCCTCAGTGCTTAACACCCATTGTTTCTTGCATTAAATTTATTCCTTGAGAGAATATTAATATAGTAACAAAAAGAAGGTCCTTTAAAAATTTCCATCCTGGGGCTGGTGTTGTGGTGCATCCCATATTCAAGTGCTGGTTCGATTTTCAGCTGCTCCACTTCCAAGCCAGCTCCCTCCTAATGCACTTGGGAAAGCAGCGGAAGATGGCCAAAGTGCTTGGGCCCCTGCCACCTATGTGGAGGACCCGGATGGAGTTCTTGGCTCCTGGTATCAGCCCAACTCTGATCTGGCTATAATGGCCATTTGGGGAATGAAGCAACAGCCCTCTCTCTTTCTCCTTCTCTTTATGTCACTCTGGCTTTAAAATAAATAAATAAATAAAATTTTTTAAAAACCCTATCCTTTTGGGTTTTAAAAAGTAAATAGTGTTAATATCGCAGTATGAAAAGACTCCAATTAATGTTAACCCATATTTATTGAAAGTCTATAGCCAGGCTGTGTAATATTTGTAAAAGCCAATAAGACAGAATCCCTACTCCCAGAATACTTATGAAATACCTGGCCAGCATCTGTACTGACATGAAATCTGAGATGTTTGGAAATCTGAGACAAATTAGTTCCATCACTTCATCACTGAGGATTGGAGAGCTAAAATGCCTTGTCCAAGGTCATATACTTTAATAGGAAAAAAAAATCTAGAATGTGTGTTCTTGGATTCCTGACCAGTGTTCTTTTCCATGTTACTAACTGATATTAGGCCTAGATACAACAAAGTAGACATTGTATCTTTGACACATGTTCCCTGAGTTTCCCTTATCTAGGAACCTATCTTGGGACTAAGTATCAAGCAGCTGGTCTCTTTCTTGGTCTACAATGCTTATAGAAGAGTTTCAGGAAGATAGAGGGCAAATTGTCTGTAAAACGTTTGCATGTACATGATCCATCAACAATGCTCTACCTCTTCTCAATCTGTGGGAAAATATCTTAACAAGATGAAGATAGCTTCTTAACTCAATAATTTTAAAACGAGTGTTTTTAAAACTTAAATATGAATTGCATATACTACCACCATGTTGAGAATAGAATACACAAAGTTATTCTCTGCTTGTGTGTCTTTCTTTGCCTTCTGTTATGTACATCTTACTTAAAGATATGTTTTAGAATCTAATGGGAAGCAGTATGGTCAATGATTTTAGATAGAGCAGGGTGAAGAGTTCATTAAGGGTATCATCACTTTTATTTGCAGTGTTTATCACTGTACCACCTGAGTTTCAGCACATCTCTTAGTTTTTAATAACAGTTTCTAGAGAGATATCTTAATGAACTTTGAGTCTGACCAGTTGACAGAATATTAGCTTCTGGATAAACACTTGAGTATTGCTTTCAGAGAAACTTTCTGATAACTATTCAAATTCATTCTGATTATATGTCTGTTCAAAAAATATGGCATTATCTTGGGGATGCAAGTATCTTTGAATGTGAAAGAGAGAACAATTAAACAAGTCTGTGCTTGTCATTTATGAGATGATATGATCACCTAAGTTTTCAGAAATACATATGAGTTGTTTGAAAGGCTGCATTAGAACTGGCATATTTTGACTACTTACTTAAAAAAGTAGCATGAAAAGTAAAAAATAATTACTGAATTCATTGTATACTAAACATTTTTACCGGTACATTTGAATGAAATAAAACAAAGCTCCTTTTAAGGTTTTAAGTTACATCTTTTATATATTACAAAAACAAAACAATGCGGCTTTTGAATTCTGCCCCCAAAAATGGGCAGAATGAGGTTCTAAAATGGTTATTTGGATTTGTTTAGATGTATCTCATTCCATCTATGCTGTTGAGAAGTTTGGAGAAAAATCTGGAATCACTCGTTATTTAGTTTACATTGTTCTTCAACTTTAATATTTTATTTTATACATGTAAAAATTGATCTATATAAGTCCCTGTCTTCCATTTCTGTATTATAGACTACATATCACTAAATTTGTCCTTATTAAACCCCATTTGCTGTTTATATTTAGGAAAATCATTTCTGAGCTTCTGTTTTATAAACGTAGTTCCTAAATATTCATAAAATTTATGTTAATAATTATTTATTAGTAGTTGAAGCATTGTTATCTTAGAGATATGATCCTATCGTTTCCCCAATTAATCCATAATAAGTATTACAACCACAGGCAGAGAAATTTAAAGAGAAAGGCCATAATTTCACTAAAATGAAATATGAGCCATAGATGTAAGCATATAGAAACCCAGGGGGCCAGCACTGTGGCGCAATGGGTTAAAGCCCTGGCCTGCAGTGCTGGCATCTCATATGGGCTCTGGTTCAAGTCCTAGCTGCTCTATTTCCAATCCAGCTCTGTACTAATAATGCACCTGGGAAAACAGTGGAAAATAGCCCAAGTGTTGGGCCCCTGCAACTACGTGGGAGACTTGAAGAAGCCCCTGGCTCTTGGCTTCAGCCTGGCCTAGCCCTGGTTGTTGTGATCATTTGGGGAGTGAACCGGCAGATGGAAAACCTCTCTGTGTGTCTCTTCCTCTCGCTGTAACTGCCTTCCAAATAAATAAAAATAAATCGTTAAAAATAAAGAATATCCAGGAAATAGATATATGAAAGATTTTCAAATCATGTTAAAATTTACACTGCATTCAAAGAATGCTAGCTTCATCCTTTGAATAGTTTACCCATTCAGTTGATAAGTACTTCCCAGATGACTATATATGCCAGACAATTTTCACTTGATCTTAGCCAAAGGCCAAGAAGTGATGCCAGACAATTTTCTAGGTGCTGGAGACACAGCAACAAAAAGATGAAGTCTCTACTGTTATACCCTGAAGTTTATATTTTAAAAAGGAAAAGAGGGTGCTGGCTCACTTGGTTAATCCTCTGCCTGCAGCGTTGGGATCCCATATGGGCGCCGGGTCCTAGTCCGGGTCGCTCCTCTTCCAGTCCAGCTCTCTGCTGTGGCCTGGGAAGGCAGTGGAGGATGGCCCAAGTGCTTGGGCCCTGTACCCGCATGGGAGACCAGGAGGAAGCACCTGGCTCCTGGCTTCGGATCAGCGTAGCTCCGGCCGTAGCGGCCATTTGTGGGGGTGAACCAAAAGAACCTCTGTCTCTCTCTCTCACTGTCTAACTCTATCTGTCAAATAAAATAAATAAATAAATAAATAGTTAACTGTAATGTAAGTTTAAAATATGTTATCTCAAAAACTAATAAAAAAGACAAAAAGAAGAAAGGAGGGTGGGAAAGAGAGAGGGAAAGGGAGGGATGGAGGGAGGAAGAAAGTATCATGTTCGTAGAACTATATAAAAAAAGGAAAAGAGACAATAAGTTAGTAAATAAATATATGACTTGATTTCAGGTAATGATTAAGTGTTTTTTAATTTTTTTTTAAATTTTTTACCTATTGCTCTCCTTCCTAAGTCATTCTGGTGCCAATAATCTTCAATTGCACTCTTCCAATGAAAAATAATCATTTTATCAAACTATTTGAGATCCCGTTAGTCTTTTGTGACTAATAATGGAAAGTATTGCATCAGAAGCACCATGTCCAGGAAATGCCTGAAGCTGCTCTCAGAATTCCTCACTAAAAAATCAATCGAGGCTGGCGCTGTGGCGCAGTGGGTTAGAGCCCTGGCCTGAAGTACCGGCATCCCATTTGGGTGCCGGTTCTAGTCTCAGCTGCTCCTCTTCTGATCCAGCTCTCTGCTATGGCCTGGAATAACAGTGGAGGATGGCCCAAGTCCTTGGGCCCCTGCACCCATGTGGGAGACCCAGAGGAAGCTCCTGGCTCCTGGCTTCGGATCCGCACAGCTCTGGCTGTTGCAGCCATTGGGGGAGTGAACCATCGGATGGAAGACCTCTCTCTATTTCTACCTCTCTCTGTAACTCTGTCTTTCAAGTAAATAAAATAAATCTTTAAAAAACCAATCTTCAGATATTGATTGCAGATAATGGCTTTGTATTGATCCCTTCCAGAATTATGGAGATTTTCATGTATTTAGTATCTTAACCTTACGCATACAGATTTGAGGTACTTTTTCTCATCTCTCCTCCATTCCTATCTCTTCTTTCTTGCTTTATTTGAACAAATATTAAATGCAATCTTAAAAATTAGTTATACAAAGCCAGTTTGACAGGCATGAAGGATGAAGACATAGTTGACTGGTATTTCTGGTTTCTAGATCTTATTTTTAATTTTTAAAAACAATTATTTATTTAAAAAGTAGAAAGAGACAGAGAGACAGAGAGAGAGAAACACTTTAATTCGTTGATTCACTCCCTAAATGATCACAAAATCCAGAGCTGAGCTACACTGAAGCTGGGAGTCAGGAACTCAATCCTGGTTTCTCACATGGGAGGCAGGGACCCAAGTTCTTGAGCCATAAACTGCTGCTTCCCAGGGCGAGCACTAGCAGGAAGCTCGAATTGGGAGTGGAGGCAGGATTCAAATCCAGACACTAATATGGGATGCAGGCTTCCTAAGTGCCATCCTAATCAGTGCACCAAACACCTGACGCTTATCTTTTATTCAATGCTTATGAATATCCATTGCAAGCTAGATGATAGCGAAAATAAACAAATGAAAATGCCTATAATAGTTTTAATACTTTCCTATTCCAAACTCTTACTTAGAAAACATCAGGAGCCATTTGGAATTTGTTCTAACAGGTAAAATCAAATATCCTTCAACCCAACATCATTTGAAAAAATATTTCTAGTATTCTCAGAAATGGTTTACCTATCCAAAGTTATTTATAAATTCTTAATTGATATCAGCAGTTACTGAAGAAACAGTGTTAGCCCAGTATACCTCACAGACTCATTTCACAAGAAGAAATTGCTTGTTTGCCCTCAAATATAAGATCAATAAAACACTAGTTTGGAAGAGTCCTTCTGACCCTCTCCCAAAAGTAGAAAAGTGATCACTCATTTGCTGGCTTTTGATTAACTAGTGAAGAGAACACATTGAGTATTGTGTTGTATTCTAAAACCAAATACTGTTAGACAAAAAGGCACTTTCAGAAAGAAAGTTATCAGTTATTCTTAGTTATCAGTCTCCCAAAAGAGTAAAAGCAGTGACTTCTTGAACATAATATAATAAAGATATATTACTTTAATCATTAATAGCATCTCTTAGACCCTAATAATCCCTCCTTAGAAGATTAGCTGGGTTATTCAAGTTAATGAGGTACATTAAGAGTCAAAAGTCAATCTGGATAAAACAAAAATGATCTTATTTTGCAGGCACAGCCAGGTTGCTAGTTTATCAGCTACATATACTTATACACAAATAACTCTTTTTCCTCTCTTGTTCTTGACCAGATTTGTTATCATCAGTATTTAGTAGAACTATGAGAATTTATGGATGGCAACTAATAAAAATAATTTTAATACATGATTTAATAGGAGTGTTTTTGGTCTCCTGCAAATCACTTTATGCACTGAAACTAAGTCTAGAAATATTAATAATGGACTGGTATCATGGCTCAGTGGGTTAAACCAACACCTTCAACACTGTCATCCCATAGGAGTACCCATTCAAGGTTTGGCTGCTCTGCTTCCAATCTGACTCCATGCTAAAGTGTCTGGAAAGCAGCAACAGCAAACTACCCAAGTGATTTGGCCCCTGCCACCCACGTGAGAGATCAGGATGGAGTTCCAGGCTCCTGGCTTTGGCCTGGCCCAGTTCCAGCCATTGTAGCCATTTGGGGACTGAATCAGTGGATGGAAGATCTCTCTCTCTCTCTCTCTCTCATCTTTCCTTCTCTGTCACTCTGCCTTTCAAATAAATAAATAAAAATCTTTAAAAATGGATAGGTGGGACCGGCACTGTGGCGAAGCAAGTAAAGCCACCACTTGCAGCCCATATGGGCACCAGTTCGAGACCCGGCTGCTCTACTTCCAATCCAGCTCTCTGCTGTGGCTTGGAAAAGCAGTAGAAGATGGCCCAAGTCCTTAGGTCCCTGCACCCATGTGGGAGACCCAGAAGTTCCTGGCTCCTGGCTTCAGATAGGCCTAACTCTGTCTGTTGCGGCCAGCTGGGGAGTGAACCATCGGATGGAAGATATTTCTCTCTCTCTCTCTCTCTCTCTCTCTCTCTGCTTCTCTTTCTTTCTGTGTAACTCTGACTTTCAGATAAATAAATAAATCTTTCAAAAAATTAAAAAATATGGATAGGCATTTCAGTGCCATGGGTTAAGCTACTGCTTGTGATTCTGGCATCCCATGTCGGAGTATAGATTCAAGTCTTGGCTGCTCTGCTTCCAATCCAGTTTCCTGTTAATGAGCCTATGAGATTGGTAATGGAACTCCTGGCTTCAGCCTCATCCAACCCTGGCTGTTGTGGCCATCTGGGGAATGAACCAGCAGTTGGAAGATCTCTTTCTCAGCTCTCTCTGTAGCCCTGCTTTTCAAATGAATATATAAGTCTTCTTTAAAAATAAAATGTTCATAACTGAGGAAAGTTTTGGAGGTAATTTCAGGCAAGTGAAGTAATATTTTTCCACCTCAAAAATGGCATGCACTTCCACTACAAATGCAAAAAAGATGGTTTTGACAATGTCTGGGTTTAGGATGTGAATGCTGTAATGGAAGAGTGAAGACTAGCATTTGTTGTACTAATGGCACAACTGAAGAAATGAAAGTTGAGGAATGGTGGTAATTGTGTGGCAGAAGAGGAAGTTCTAATTGCTTCCTGAATGCAGATGTCTTGGAGAGAAGGAGCATATCAACTGTGATGAAAGGTAAACACCAAAAGGGTGTAAGGCATAGAATGAAGAAAAAGTACATTGCTTTCCAGTTCTAAGACATCAGTCTGTATAATGTATTAAAACTACACTTGATAATCTCTTTGAAGGAAAGGATTATGCCACCTTGTCTTAGATTTAGAATACTTTTTTTTTTTTACTTATTTATTTGACAGGTAGAGTTATAGACAGTGAGAAAGAGAGAGAGACAGAGAGAAAGGTCTTCCTTCCGTTGGTTGACTCCTCAAATGGCCGCTACGGCTGGTGCTGCAGCAATCCGAAGCCAGGAGCCAGGTGCTTCTTCCTGGTCTCCCATGCAAGTGCAGGGCCCAAGCACTTGGGCCATCCTCCACTGCCTTCCCTGGCCACAGCAGAGTGCTGGACTGGAAGAGGAGCAACCGGGACGAGAACCCGGCGCCCATATGGAATACTGGCTCCACAAGGCGGAGGATTAACCAAGTAAGCCACAGCACTGGCCCCAGATTTAGAATACTTTTAAAATATCCTTACTCCTATGGAGTTTCTAGATTGACTGATAAATAACTGGGAGAGATTTATGTATGCAGATATCCAGGTACATCTCAAAATTACTGAAAAATAGATATTTTAACATATCTATTTAATTTTTTGAAAGATTTATTTTATTTGTTTGAAGGAGTTACAGAGAGAGAGAGAGAGAGAGAGAGAGAGAGAGAGAGAGAGAGAGAGAAAGGTCTTCCATCCGTTGGTTCACTCTCCAAATGACCACAACTGCCAGAGCTGAGCTGATCTGAAGCCAGGAGCTTTTTATGGGTCTTCCACGCAGGTACAGGGCCCAAGGACTTGGGCCATCTTCTACTGCTTTCCCAGGCCATAACAGAGAGCTGGATCAGAAGTGGAGCAGCTGGGTCTCGAACCCACACTTATATGGGATGTCGGCACTGCAGGCCAGGGCTTTAACCCACTGTGCCACAGCACCAGCACCAGCACCATCTATTTAATTTTTATTTTGCTATTTTTCTGTTATTAAATTATAAAATCAAAATATTATATTTTTATTATATGAAATTAAAATATTCAAGACCATGGACTAAAGGTACTGCTGCACATTTTCAAGTACTGTCTTTAGAATCCACACTTTGGGTCAATATAGGAGAGGATATAATTTTATAACTAGTTCCTATTGATAACTTTGTTACCTAAGTTCCCTAAAATTGCATTCCAGATGGCCCAGAATGTAGAAAATACCAATAAATGATGTTTACATTAGATTCTGCTACACTATTTTGTATTTGGTGGCCTAAAGTGCCTTTTTAAATAACAAGTCATCTGTACAAACACCCAAATATTCTTAATTTTCACAAGAAAACTCACCCTATCTTATTTGATATTTAGTATCTTCCATTTAGTATTTTGTGTTAATGATTTCAATTTAATTCAACATAATTTTGTATGTTTTTTTTTTTTTTGCTCTCTGAGGCACACATGAATCAATCTTTCATCTCTTGAATAAAAGGTTAAGAGTAGGAATGATACAGGATAAGACAGTTAGTTAGATTAAGGCCACAGACTGGAAGATACACCTCCCTGCCTCATGTAGTCCTATCTGCCAACCCGTCAATCAAATGACCTTTTCCCCAGGATGCACCTCCCCTTAACTGGGGGCAGTACCCTATAACCACCACGGCCCTTTCCAAGCTATAAAAAGCCTGGAACAGGGAGGGGAGGTTCTCTCCTGCTCTTCATGAAGACACAGAGGAAGCAGCATACTGAAATCTGTTTCTTAACTTTTCTTTTCAGTGCCCATTCTTCCTGAACAATGCCAATGTATGTGTTTTTCTTACCTTTTAAATAAACTTTATCACTTTGTAAATTGTATTTGTGTCTGTACTTAGAATGCTCCTCTAAGTAAGAGGAGAGAGACTGGAATAGGAATTTAAACTCACTTAACCCACAACAGGAATAGTAGATAAAATCTCAAAAGATCACCTAATTTCTAATCCTGAAAACAAATGGGCAGTGGGCAGAGTATTATTTGTGAAAAGGTATTTTGAACACTAATGTGGTACACAATTTAGGGGCAGAGGGAGATTTTAAACAAGCCACAGCATATTCTAGGGATTCTAGAGAGTCTGGGGAGATTTCAAGCCCTGATTTAAATATGTGTGACCTTGCAAATGTAGGCTCTTTTTCCCCCATATCCAGTAGTTCAACATTTATATGCCTACTTCTTTAAAAAACATAATTCACTCAAGATTTTCCTCAGTTCATATTCATCTTATAGGCTGGAAATTGATTTTATTTTTTTATTTTTTATTTTTTTATTTTTTTATTTTTTTAATTTTTATTTTTTGACAGGCAGAGTGGATAGTGAGAGAGAGAGACAGAGGGAAAGGTCTTCCTTTTTGCCATTGGTTCACCCTCCAATGGCCGCTGCGGCCGGCGCATTGTGCTGATCCGAAGCCAGGAGCCAGACCGCTTCTCCTGGTCTCCCACGCGGGTGCAGGGCCCAAAGACTTGGGCCATCCTCCACTGCCTTCCCGGGCCATAACAGAGAGCTGGCCTGGAAGAGGGGCAACCGGGATAGAATCCGGCGCCCCAACCGGGACTAGAACCTGGTGTGCCGGCGCCGCAAGGCGGAGGATTAGCCTGTTAAGCCACAGCGCCGGCCTGGAAATTGATTTTAAAGTGATTGAACAATAGCTTTGCATGTTATAACAATTAGATAAAATGTTAATTTCATTTTGTAATATTTGAACAAATATATTATGGTCCAGACTTGAACAGCAAGTGTCCTGTTTTTTAAAATCGTCTATTCAGTTTCAGTTCCTATTGCAGCTATTGAATTTCTTCTGTAACCATTTTTAAAATGGTTTTATTAATTTCATTTGGAAGGCAGAATAACAGGGTGAAACAAAGAGACAGAAGAAAGAGATCTTCCATCTGTTTATTCATTCCCAAAATGTACGCAACATCGAGAGCTTTGCCAGATTGAAACCAGGAGCCAGGAATTTCATGTGGATATACCACGTAGGTGACAAGAACCCAACTCTGGCTATAATCTGCTGTCTCCATGGTGCATTAGCAGGAAGCTGGATTGGAAGAATGTACACGTGCAGCCCATACTCAAACCAGGTACTCTGATAAGGGATGTGGACATCCCAGTGGTGGCTTAACCCACAGTACCACAATGCCCATCGTTACATTTTGATTATCTTATATTTAATACTCCCAAAGTTACATTATCACCAGAATACAGAATAAGCTCTTTATTGTTGAGAATTTGGTGGAGCAGATTTTACAAGGATTGTACTCCGATATTACAAGCTATCTGGCCGCTGAGAGTAAAATACTCTAAATGTTTTGCCACATACATTATCTTTTCTGGCTACTCACTGAACAAGAAATACATTGAATATACTGAGCTAATGTTCATGTTCAAAGATCCAATTCACTGAATAAAAGGAGATGTGTTCACTCCTCATGATGCATTTAGGAAGGAGAAATATTAATGGTTAGTTGCGAAGTAAATATGTTAATTAATCTTTAGAAGCATGCCAGAATGTTTCTTTTTAGGTTTACCTCTTTCAAATCACCTGTAGGCTTTATTTGTAGGTATAAAGGGTCTGAGATTGCTTTCAAAAGTAGAAGGACTTATATTCAACAACTGGAAAACATTTATGAATCTATGCTACTTTGCTTGATATTCATTTTTATTTATACTCCAGGGATTTTAACTGAGGTAAGCAATAGTAAACAATCTGGAAGCATGTTCACAATAACCTATTTGAACTTTTTATTACTGGACTGGCAAGGATGACTAAGTTGTCTAGACTCAAATTAGACTTTGTATCACCTTTCACATGTCAAGTTTAATTTCCAGGAAGGAACTAATATAAATCACACCCCTTTTTATCTGGTTTTTAAAATTACTGTGTATTTACAACTCTAAAAAATCAAGGCTATGAAAGAAAGTTAATTACTCAATTGTAGCAGGCAGCATATTTGAAATGTGAGGTATTATATGACATAGTCCCAAGAGTCAGAGGGGTAAAATGGTCGCTGCTTAACAAGCATGTGATTGTTGCTCTTATATCATTACACAGGTTAAATCTAGACTTTAATTGGTTGCAGAGATAGGCACAGTGCCATGTGCATATTTAAGCATGGTTCAGCATTTCAAGTAAAAATACTGAGGCAAAGATATTATCGCCTATTTTAGTTAAATAGCAGAAGATAAAACATTGAAAAAAAATGTGTTTTAGGGAGTTACATGGCACTGTGTCATTGAAGAACAAATTGAATTGAAGCATTAAACATTAGACATTGGATTTTTGTCTATCATTTACAATAGCCTAAGAATTTAACATGAGGCTTCTGTGAAATATTTCTTGGAGATTAAAAGTTTAATAATCCAAATCAAAAGTTTAGTAGAGGGAATGAGTAGTAAAATATGTAGACCAACAAACTAGTGAGCTAGAAATTCAAGCTCAACGACTTTTCCAAATCGTATTACCAAATAATAAAGTAGTAGAGAAAAATGTTGACATAGATCCACACAACTAATTAATCAAGTATAAAAGGAAACTCTGAGGGGGCTGGCACTGTGGCATTAGACCTTTCTTAAACAAATTACTTATGTATACCCCATTAAAAGAAAAGTGGAGCAAAGAGAAAGAAAGATGTGTGATATGAGAAAGTATGCTAGGCAAATAAAAGCAAAACAAAGCAAAAACACTAAATCATAGAACCCAATCTAAATAATTTTTGATAATACGGACTTGAAGTTTATGATAATTGTTAATTAATATTTTGGAGGTAATGAAATAATGTAAAAACTCTAGTAACAAATTAAAAATAAAATTCCAGTGTTTCCAGTGAAATATGACAAGTATCTAGAGTTAACAGGAAAGTAAAAGCATGTTTATTAGATAAGAATATTGATATTAGTACATGCTGATTAGAAAACAAACAGGTTAACTACAAGTACAGAAATCATGAGTACATTTTCCAAATCACCAAGGGGAGAAAAAACAAAAATAAAATCTGATCAATTCAAGGAAAAAGAAATCATCAAATGAAAAATAAAATATCACGAGTAAACTCTTACCAAAAATACATGAAATGGGTTTTATTCTTCTATAATAGGAAGCTCAGTACAGTACAATGTTTCCACATTTTATTCTGATGTTAAATGATCAAGTCCTTAGTCAAATTCAACTCAGATTTGTTCATACTGAGTTAAAAATAATATTGAGGATAATGAAATGTGATAATCTGCCTGTTTTGGTGAATCTATTCTCTCAAAATGTAGAAGAGACTTTTCTTAGTATGCACATCTGGAGATAAGGAAAGAGGCACTGCCTAAATTCAACAAATAAGAATATTTCCTAATTTCTTTACTATGTTAATGAAGGAGCTGCTCCTAAAATCTAAGAGGAAATCAAAACTTTCCATTTCTATTAGAAGTTAATTCATAGGAAATTAGCTCGAAAGTGAAACAGATATGAGTTTGAATCTAAGATCTTTCATTTGCTCTTTGGTGCCTGATGGTTAGTCTGTCCCTAACTCAAGTAAGTGAGGATTATGTTAACTTTCCAGTATTAGTCAATTTTCACATTCACTTACGTTCTATATATCTGCCTATTTCTATCGTATATGTCCCTATCCTTGCCTGCCTCCTTTCTTCTTCTCTCCTTTCTTCCCCTCTGCTGGATCTACCTTCCTAAGTGATTTTTAAAATTTATTTATTTTTTATTTATTTGGCAGGTAGAATTACAGACAGTGAGATAGAGACAGAGAGAAAGGTCTTCCTTCCGTTGGTTCACCCCCCAAATGGCCGCTACGGCCGGCGTGCTGTGCAGATCCGAAGCCAGGAGCCAGGTGCTTCCTCCTGGTCTCCCATGCGGGTGCAGAGGCCCAAGCACTTGGGCCATCCTCCACTGCACTCCCGGGCCACAGCAGAGAGCTGGACTGGAGAGGAGCAACTGGAACTAGAACCTGGTGCCCACGTGGGATGCCGGCGCTGCAGGTGGAAGATTAACCAAGTGAATCAAGGCGCCAGCCTAAGTGATTTTAAATACAGGAATCCCTAGTTCCTTGGCCGTCCATCCCCTCTTCATGGCTTCTCACTTGTTTGCAGCCTCCTCCTTCACAGCCACTCTCTTCCAGCACTCTCCACAGAAGTTAAAAACCTGAGGCACTCATCAATCACATCCCCTCTTCTTTCACTCTCCATTCCAATCCATCACTCAACCTAGCCATTCTTATTTTTGTATCTCTGCAACAACCATCCAGTTCTCTCCATTTCCACTGCTACCACCATTGTTCATTCTCCTATCACCATTTGACATAGATTCTTCATCCTATCACATCAAATTTGGCCTCCCTCAACTCCAAGTTGTCACTTGAGCCAGACATAATTTTATATTTTTATTTTATTTTGAGATGATTATTGATTCACATGCAGGTTTAAGAAATAATACTGAAAAATCTAATGTACACTTTATCCAATTGCCTCCAATGATAGCATCTTGCACAACTAAAGCATCAAAGCCAGGATATTGGTATTGATACAATCAGATATCTATCACTACAAGGATTCCTCTTGTTGCTCTTTTATAATCACACCCTCTTTTCTCTGCTGCCTTCTTTCTCCACCTCCATCAAATCTGCTTTCCATTCCTATAATTTTGTCTGTTCAAGAATATTATATAAATGGAATCATATTCATTCAAATTTTGGGTTATCATAATTCCCTTAACATAATTCTCTAGATATCCATTCAAAATGTTGTGTGTTTCAAGGAGATGTATATTTTTTCTACATTTGATCTATTGTATATATAGGATTAGCATGCAGGTTTTTGTGTGAATATGAATTTTAATTTTTCTGGAAGAAAGCCCAAAAGTGCAATTGCTGGGTCATGTGGTAGTTAGATGCTTAGCTTTTAAGAGACTGAAAAATGGTTTTCTGGAGCAGCTGCAGCATTTATGTTCCCACCAGCAAAGCATGAGTGATCTAGTTTATCCATATTCTCATCAGAATTTCATGTTGTCACTACTTTCGGTTTCAATCATTTAAGACTTTAGTGAAATTCCATTATTATTTTCATTTTCACTTTCCTGATGCATAAATATCTTTTCATGTATTAATTTTCCATTTGTATATCCTCTGACAAAATATGTTAATATTTTCCTGTCATTTTATATTGGATAATTCAGGTTTTCTTTTCTGTTGTTTTAAATGTTCGTTATATAAGTCTAGATTCCCCCATACTGTAGCTTAGCTTTTCGTTCTCTTTACAGGCTCTTTCACAAAACAATTTTTTCATTTTAAAGAAGTTTAATTTATCAAATGATCCTTGTATGGACTGTGCCTTTTGGTCTCAAGTTTAAGAATTCTTTTACTGGCCACAGAAACCAGTTATTTTCTCTTCCATTTTTTTCTAAATGTGTTATATTTTACATTTAAATCACTCATGAATTTTGTATTAATTTTTACATAAGGGATGAAGTTTAGATTTTTTTTTTTTTGCTTATAAATGTTCAGTTACTTACATTTGTTGAGTGGTTTTCCTCACACCGTGAATTGATTTTGGATATGTTTTTACAGATTTATTTTGAGGTTTTTGTTTTGTTCCCTGATCTATGTGTATTGATTACTATATATGTCTTGGTTAAGATAGCTATATAATTACTCTTGAAATAGGGTAGGATGATTTCTCCTACTTTATTCTTCTTTTTCGAATTTTTTTTAGCTATTCTGGTTCCTCTGTATTTCCATATAAATTCTAGAATAAATTCCACAAAAATTCTTGATGGGATTTTCACAAGTATTATATTAAACCCGGCAGGCGCCGCAGCTCAATAGGCTAATCCTCCGCCTGCGGCGCCGGCACACCGGATTCTAGTCCCAGTCGGGGTGCCGGATTCTGTCCCGGTTGCCCCTCTTCCAGGCCAGCTCTCTGCTATGGCCCGGGAAGGCAGTGGAGGATGGTCCAAGTCCCTGGGCCCTGCACCCCATGGGAGACCAGGAGAAGCACCTGGCTCCTGCCTTCGGATCAGCGCGCCGGCCGCGGCGGCCATTGGAGGGTGAACCAACGGCAAAGGAAGACCTTTCTCTCTCTGTCTCTCTCTCACTATCCACTCTGCCTGTCAAAAAAAGAAAAAAAAACATATATTTGGGGAGCATGTCCATGAGCACAATATGTCTCTGCATTCATTTAGATCTTTGATTTATTTTGCTGGTGTTTTGCAATTTTCATCATTTGGGTATTGCATATGTTATGTTAGATTCACACCAAGTATTTCATTTTTGGGCAATTGTAAAAACTGTTATATTTATAAATTTTGGTGTCCATGTATTCAATACTACTTTATAGAAGCAAAACTTATTTTTAAAGTGTATCTTCTTTCCTGTAAACTTGTTGAAGTCATTTAATAGCTTTAGGAGGTTTTTGTAGATTAATTTTGATTTTTAAGGTAGATAATTATGGCATCTAAAACTATCACTTTCTTTATGCACTTAAAATGCTTATGTTTTTATTCTTCTTCCTTGCCTTATTGTGTTTGCTAGAATGTCCAGAGCTGCTTTAGGAGTCATGAGAGAGGACATTCATGTATTATTTCTAGTATTAATGGGTAAGTATGTGATCCTTTACCATTAATAATAATGTTTGTTGTATAGATCTTATTTACTTTATCACGTAACATTTTGTGTAGCTTCTATATGATTATATGGGTTTTTAGGATGTTAATTTAGTGGACTACTTGAATGATTTTCAAGTATTAAAATAGCTTTGAATCCCTGAAATAACACCACTAGTCATGGTTTTCATTTATAAAATGTATTGGTGAATTACAAATATTTTTGTATATATACAAAATATATTTTGTAGATTCATCTATAGTCATTCAGAATACTGATCTATAGTTTTCCTCTGCCCATTTTTTTGTCTGGATTTTGTATCAGAGCAATGCTAGCTTCACAGAATCAATCGTGAAGTGTTACTTTGTATTCTATTTTCCAGAAGAGATTGTGAAAAATTAATTTTCTTTTAAATTTTTGGTAGAATTTTCCAATTAAGCAATTTAGGATTTAAGACTACCTTTTGGTCAAGTTTTAAAGTGTGAGTTAAACTTTCTCATTAGTTATAGGAGTATCAAAATGATTTGTTTTATTGTGGGTGGTCTGTGGTATTTTGGGCTTTATGAGATTGATCCACTTCATGTAGATTGTTAAATTTATATGTGTAGTATTTTTTTTTGACAGGCAGAGCTAGACAGTGAGAGACAGAGAGAAAGGTCTTTCTTTCCGTTGGTTCACCCCTCAAATGGCCGCTACGGCCGGCGTGCTGTGCCGATCCGAAGCCAGGAGCCAGGTGCTTCCTCCTGGTCTCCCATGCGGGTGCAGGGCCCAAGCTCTTGGGCCACCTTGCACTGCTTTTTCAGGCCATAGCAGAGAGCTGGATTGGAAGAGGAGCAACCAGGACAGAACCAGCGCCCCAACCGGGACTAGAACCCAGAGTACTGGTGCCGCAGGCAGAGGATTAGCCTAGTGAGCCGCGGCGCCGGCCTGTGTGTAGCATTGTTCATACTATTTTCTTTATATCCTTTTTATATCTGCAAGATACATAGCGATAAAATCTGTTTTACTCCTGAAAATGGTGACTTCTTGCTTCATTTTTTCAGTCTTGTTACAGATTTTTTCAATTTTAATTTTTTAAAAAAATGTTTCCTTGATTTTATCTGTTTTGTTGTTTTCAATATCAATTTCATTGATGTCTGCTTTCATCTTTGTTATTTCTTCTGCCTATTTGGGATTTATATTGCTCTTCTTTTTCTGGGTTCTTGAACTGAGCTTAGGTTAGTCACTTGGAACTTTTCTCTTGTCTAATGTAGGAACTTAGTGGTGCACATTTTCCTCTCAGCACATCTTTCTTTCACGTTGTAACTCTCAGTCTGATGTGTCATATTTTCATTTACATTCAGCTCAGTGTATTTTCCCTATCTTTTGAGATTCCTTTTATGACTCATAGATTATTTAGACTCTACATGCTTTCCGTTTTCACAAATCACTTGGAAAGAATGTATATTTTGATTTGGGATAGTGTGTTCCATGAAATGAGACAGACCATATCCTGTGCCATAAAACAAACTTCAAATACTTCATAAAAATGGAAATGATCCAGAGTGTGTTCTCTAACAAAGAGAAAGCAATCCAGGAAATCAATATAAAACTATTACAGAGAAATCTCCACACACGTGAACAACATTCCTCTAAACCATAAAGATGACAGCAGACAAAGGAAGGGGTAGCACATCTAGTTACTGCCACTTTGACTTAGAAGTCCAGGTTCCTCATCAACCTGGTTTGACACTTGGGGGCAAGGGGCTCTTTATTACTGTTGGACTGGAGTTGGGAATGAGGCTTCCCACTAGACCTCTGCTGATAGCACGATGACTGAGGGGTGCGAGTGATTCCTTACCACTCCCCTGACACCAGCAGGGGGCGGCCTTGCTGCTGTTGAGTAGCGGTCAAAGTTCTAACAGTGTATTCAGCGGCCTCTGACCCCTCTGCTTAGCGGTGAGAAGGGGAGAGGGCTCCTTACTGTTGGGTAAGTTGCATATCCAGGCTCTGTAAATGATCTCCACTGACTCTGAGCAGGGGATTATTATCCCTCGGCAGAGCTGAAAGTCAAGATTTCCCTGTTTGTCTTCTCTAACACCAGAGGGACCAAGTTTTGCGATGCTTCATTACAGCCTAGCAAGGGTGGAAACCCAAACTCTCCACTTAAACGGCCTTTTACTAGTCGAGGAAAATTTGGGGTCTCAAATTTGTGCTTGGAGGGGCCGGAGCTGTGGTGTAGTAGGCTAAGCCTCTGCCTGCAGTACCAGCATCCCATATGGGCGCCAGTTCATGTCCTAGCTGCTCTTCTTCTGATCCAGCTCTCTGCTATGGCCTGGGATAACAGTGGAAGACGGTCCAAGTGCGTGAGCTCCTGCACCCGTGTGGGAGACCCGGAAGAAGCTCCTGACTCCTGGCTTCAGATCAGCCCAGCTCCAGGTGTTTGGGCTATTTGGGGAGTGAACCAGCAGATGGAAGATCTCTCTCTTTGTCTCTCTCTCTCTCCCTGTCTGTAACTCTACCTTTCAAACAAATAAATAAAATTTTAAAAAGACTCAGTATACTATATCAAGAGGAAAAAATAGAACTACTGAAAACAATCAAACAAAAAAAATTGTGCTTGGCTGTCAGTGCAATTATTATAAAAAAATTTTTGTTATCCTAGAGTATTCTTTTCCTTGTCTTTGTTAGAGACAGCAGAGTTTTCTTGGGCCTTTTTTTAAAAGATTTATTTATTTGAAAGGCAGAGTTACGTGGGGGGCGGGCAAGAGGAGGGAGAGAGAGAGAAATTTTCCATCTGCTGGTTCACTCCCCAAACGACTGTAACATCCAGGACTTGGCCAGGCTGAAAGCAGCAGCCAAGAGCTTCGTCCAGGTTTCCCATATGTGTGCAGGATCCCAGGCACTTGGGCCATTTTCTGCTGCTTTCCCTGGTGCATTAAGTGGAGCAGCAGGGACTTGAACTGGTGCCCATATGGGATGCTGGTGTTCCAGGCAGAGGGTTTACCCACAACGCCAAAACACCAACCTCTTGGGGGCTTATTTGCCTGCACATGTTGGCATTTAAAGTTTCCTGTCTCCTGCAGCATCTGGTCCAGGACACACAAGGCAAAAGAGAATTCAAGCATCTCACCATTGTGTTGTTCCTCAGGTCCTCAGGTACTCATTTAGTCTGCCTTATTCTCTCCACTTCACAGCATCTTACTCTCTTAATGTACAATATCCAAGGTTTTAATTTGTACTTAGTGGCCAAAAGAGGGAAAATATTTCAACTTAATTTTCTCGAAAAGAGAAGTTTATGAAGAACTTTTAAATTGAATATATGGTATGTCATATATCCTGGTTAAATTCTTAAATTATTTCACATAACTTTTATAATGAATATCAAAAAATTCAACAGAGACAAATACCTGCATTGTTTGGCCTTGTCTATTGACACAGGCCAATTTTTTAACTGTTTTCCTCTATCCGAGTGCTTCTGGCTGTTGTGCAGTATCTCTGACATGCCGTGTTTCGGCCTGCTATAGAATATGTGCACCTGCTCTTCCCTCCACTTCAGATGTTCCATCTTCATTCACCTATTCCCCCATTTTTCTCCTTTACTCTGTTTACTTCTGTAATACATTCACTTTCTTATCTATTACTTCCTCCTGTCAGCCTTCCACCCTTATCACCTCTGAGACACACTTATAATCTTAGGTCAGGTTTCTTCATATATATACACTTAATAATATATACTAAATCATATATATAAACTTAATCATATATATTATGTATTATACATACATATATATGTAACTTTACAGTTCTCACCTCACCTTATAATTCCACACATTTACATGTGTAATTTAAAAAGCCTGTGTTTCACTGCCTAAAATGTACATGCCATCAAAACAAGGGCTATGTCTCTTCTTCAACCTCTGTATCTCTACTTCTGGAAAAATATTTCTCACTAATGGCATACAAATGGTAACTAATCTCTGGTGAATCATCTAAAAGGAAGATAGTTGGAATACAGAGAATGAGGAGGACAGCCTCTTAAAGCAGAGTCTTGGTGCAGAAAAGTCAGACTGTGGTAAAGAATATCTCCTTTGTCTTTAGTGACTTCCCTGATTCATTGCTTTTAATAGTGAAAATGCTCTTATGACATAGGTAGTATCGTTTTCTGGATCTAAGTTGCCAGGGTGCTTAGCTGCCTACGTTTTCTTTTCACCTGGCATTATCCCATTTCTTTCCTCATAAAAACCTGCCCCGTCTAGTCTTCAGACTCCGTTAGAAAAAAGTCATTTTTATTTGAATTTGGGGTAAAGATCAATTGAAAGATATGGGGACAAATTCTTATTTTCTCCAGAACTACTAATTCTATTTGTAGTTGGAATTTTTGGTTACATTAATGCTGAGCTTTCAGATTAGTATAATCTGAATTGCAATTAATTATACATTTAGGGTCACTCTAGTACTTAACTTTATATCAGACTGTATCTCCATCCTTTAAAGAATTCCCTGTAATCTTCCATACAATATTTAACACTGAGTCTATCTCTATGTAAAATGAATGCTTTAGGAAGGAAGGAATTGTATTGGATGTTTCTGAAGGGAGCTGTACTTGTATAACTCACCTAATCAAATTCCTGCTTTCCCTTACCATTAATATTGCTTTTAGCTCAGAACAAGTAATGAGAAGATTGATATTTTTAGTTTAAGTAAATGAATTAGAAATGTCTCACTAGGCAGAGCTGAAATGAAAAAGTTGAAGTCCTCCACAGAAAAGAGAAAACAGAAATTCTTGTGAGATGATACCAAGAAATGCAGGGAAACCAAGTATTTTCTCTAAATTCTGGTGAAGAGTCTAACATTTCTGAATAACTTGCTGATAGTATTTTTTCTCTCATTCTTTCATTTAGCAAACATGTATTAGTCGCTAATTACATGCCACGTAATGATTCTAGTTCCACATTTTCTTTTATTTGTGCGATTATTCTTGATTTCATGCAGGTAAAAGGTATCACCCAGATTCTTCTATCCTAGTCATGACTTCAAGAAATGGTTCAGGTAAACAAGGTAAGTCCAGCTATTATTCTTTATACAGCCATGCTTTGCGAATCTAGCACTTGTTTCTAGCATTAATTTCCTTCTTAGAAAAAGAAGAGAAAATACAATTGATTTATCCCAATATTAGACTTTACGAAACAGATGCTAGGGTAGGCAATGTTTCAATGTATTTGCATTTGCAGGCTTTTTAAGTTTTACTTTCAAATAATAAATGAAATATCAGTATATTTATATTAAAATAATCAAGCAATATAGTACAGAATATTTATCAAAATATTCAAGCAATGTAGAAGTATAAGTTGGAAATGGCAAATATTTTCATGTCTACTCCCCTAATATCAGTAATTTGGTGTGCATCCTTCCAAAGTTGTTTCAATGTATATAAATAGCTATATTCTTTTATATTTTTAATATAAATATTACTAATCAGCTAGAAAGAATAAAATGAATCTATATGAATTTATATGGAAGGATAACCTCAACATTATAGAGGTAGTGGAAAAAAATTGGCTTGCAGAACAGTACAGAAAACATTTATGTAAAACTTACCTTTAAAATTGAGGATTCATTTTCATTTTTATCTTTATCCACAGTAGACCTAGGGGAAAAATAAAGACAGACTGTAAAACTTAGGAAATATTAATCTAGAAATGACTATATCAATGACATTTTTAAAATCATACATTGAACAGTTAATATTCTCATTCATTTATGATTGTAAAGGACCTGCCCTTCATCTTCCATAAAATGTCTACTGTTGGCAAAAGAAAAAATCTTATGTATTCTTTGTAAAACAAACCTTAGAAACAAGCCTGAGACCTCTTCCAGATGGTCAGTTTCTTAAAGTAACATTAGAAGAGATGGAGAGAGAAAAGTCCAGTCTTTTGTCAAATTACTTTTAAAAATATGTGTGTGTGTTCATGCATGTGCCTGCATATCCAGGAACCAACAAAGAAATTATATTTTGTTGGTCATATGATATTGGAAAGAGTTTCTTATCCTCAAGTTGAGAGTACTAAGATCGATGTTACAGAAAATGAGTATACAATAGTTATTCACGGGCTTCTATGGTGAGGATACTATGAGCATATACATTTTAAATTGTGAATAACATAAATCATGATGAATCAAATTCTGTATATTCAATACAAATCAAATCAAGTAGTAAATTCAATACAGTCTATGGAGTAATGTAAAAAAATCCTAGTAATGTCCACTGAGTTATACATCAGTTGCTGTAAATGTTTGATGATGATTCATGGAATTTTAGACAACAGCCTATAGTTAGCCAATAGTTTTTACAAATAATTTTCTGATGTTTAAAAACAGTATGAATATCATCACAAAATATTTACTACTATGTGCTATGATTATGAGTATTTGTCACAGTGATATATAGAAAACTCTAGTAATCAAAATGAAATACAAATCATCTTTGCAGCAAAAATGTAACCATCATTGAAGTAGAGTTGTTCAGTATGGTAGATTTTATGATTCATAAAATATTCCTTCTCCTCCATTTTGGGGGATAAGTATACACTTTTTGTCTCTAATGATGTTAGGGTTGCCCATGTCAATAGTAAGAGTGGATGTCTAAACAGAAGCTTAAAATATATGAAGTGTCTTGTTCTTCTGTGCCACTACCATTTTCCATGTGAATAGATCTATCCCAGATAGGAGTTAGCTTTTTAAGCCTGGTCCTGAAATAGGAATAATTATGGAGTAGACCGGACAGTGTCTTACAGTCTGAAAAGTCATCTTAGCTGATTCACAATCTTGTGAATGAGAAATAATTTTTGGTTATAAATCACAGAGATTTGGGGATTATTTGTTATGTAGCATTATCCAGATCCAAAGTAAACTAGTGGGATGGGTTTTGTGGCACATTTTGTTAAGCCACCATTTGGGATCTCCACATCCTATTTCGGAGTGCCTGGGGTTGAATCCCACCTCTGCTTCTGATCTAGCTTCCTGCTAATTTGCCTGGGAATCAGCAAATGATGGCCCAAGCACTTGGATTCCTGCTATCCATATGAGAGATCTGGATGGAGCTCCTAGCTCCTGGATTTGGTCTGTCCCACCCCACGTTGTAAACATGAAGGCATTTGGGGAGAGAACCAGTGGATGGAATTTTGTGGGCGATCTCAGCAGTTACCTGAGCCCAGGCACATTTCTCCCCACCTCCACCTTCTGCCAATCAGGTAAACTACTCCCAGATGTCACCCAGGCCCATTAGGTGCACCTGAGGAGCCATCTTGTCTACATGACATTCAAGCTGATTGGATAGGCATATTGGCGCCAGTGTCCGTTCTGCTCTATGGTCAGTGTTCCCCAGAATTGATTATGCCCCTTTTACCTGCCCTTTATAATGTACGTGCTTGTGAATAAACGCAGACATGTTCATCAAAGCCTGTCCCGGGTGTCTTTGTGGAGGGAAAAGGCACCACTGCCCTACTCATCTTCGACAGTGTGGCTTAGCAGCAGAATTCTCTCTCTCTCTCTCTCTTTCTCCCCCAGTCTCTCTCCCTCCCTCTCTTGTCTCCCCCTCTCTCTGTCATTCTACCTTTCAAATGAATAAATAAAACTTTAAAATAAAAGAAAGTGAGTAATTGGATACATTGCCTGAAGTTATTGCACACCTTACTCCTGAAGAAAAGCTATTTTCTGCACTGTTTGCTTTATCATCAGTATTAATTAATGATATTCTATTTTAAAAATTAGTATGGAATTTTTGTACTAGTCAGCATCATATGACTTACATGGACTTTAAGAGACTCACAAACAATGAGGTTAATTAGACTTGCTATGATCTGATAAATGTCTGGAATACCAGTAAGTGCTGACTCACATGATGAATTACTGAAGTACAACTCACACATTTTAGATGAAGTGAATTACATTAAAAGGAGGTTAAAGAAGAACCACATGTCAAACAGAGAAGCAGGAGCTTACATGGAAAGGCAAAACTTCAATTCTAATTTATACTTAAGGGAAGCAAATTAATAGAAACTTGTAAGAAAAGTACACTAAATTAATCTCAGTTCAACAAGATGATATTTCAAATAAAGAGATAAAACATATAAAAAAAGAAATTCCACTAGTAATACCCAATATAGAACTAAGAATGTCACGCTATCAAGTCCCTAGTTAATGTCATGAAAATTAGAGGGAAAAGGAAACCAATATTTCTGAGGTAACTGAGCAAAGTAGTGGTAAATTTAAAAGCTAATCATCTGTTTCACATTAGAAAAATAATTAAGGGGGTTAGAAAGTTCACACTGCAGAAAATATTTAATTTCACAGTTATTGTAACATATGAATGAGAATGACCAAGTATTTTCAATACCAGAAACAGAAAATTTGAGTACTTCAAAAAGGTTGTGAAAAATAAGTTAAAAAATAAATTTACTTTGGTGCCAAAATATTTTGAAATCCATGCATAGTTTTATAATATGCATTTTGCATGAATTCTTGAAGATTCCTCATATAGCATATAAAATTAAGACCAGATAAGAATTCCTTGACAACTAGTACTAGTCACCAAAGTAAGTAATGATGACATTCTACTTATATTATACAGTACCTGACACAATGCAAGTTGTATAATAGATACTGAATGAATAAAAAAATTTCCTGGAAATATTTAAGAGTAAATTGATACACACATATAGCTCCAAGTAGAAGCAAGATATTAAATTATAATTTAGTTACTTCTGGGCATAACATTCAGTAATTGAAAGCTACTGCTCCTGAGTGTTTACACTAATCTCTAGACTAGTTATTTATTCAAATAATTCTTGGGTAAACTAGAGATACACTGCAACTATCAGGGGGAAATTATTGGCTAAGTATGATTGATTGCAGGCTTTCCAAGACCTTCATCAGAGATTATGTGAAATCTCTTTGGTGCAGGGAGAGAGAAGTGGACTCAGAACAACCCTGTGTCCCAAGGAAATTCAGGGAGTGTTCCTGGACTCAGAGAAATATCTTTAGGCATTCTCTAGCTCTGAAAAAGAAAATTCTTGTACTATATACACAAAAGATAAAGAAATCAATCAAAGCATACTACTACCAACAAAACAGCAAACCACAAATAAAGACATCAAGAGAGGAATAAAGAACAAAAGAATTGCAAAACAATCATGAAAAAATGAACGAAATGGCAATAGTAAGCCCTTAACTATAGATGATTATATTAAATGTTTCCCATTAAAAGGCACAGAGTGATGGAATTTAGTTTTTTAAAGATTTATTTATTTATTCGAAAGTCAGAGTTACCCAGAGGAGAGGCAGAGAGAGAGAGAGAGAGAGAGAGGTCTTCCATCGATGGTTCACTCCCCCAATTGGCTGCAATGGCCGGAGTTGTACTGATCCGAAGCCAGGAGCCAGGAGCTTCTTCCTGGTCTCCCATGTGGGTGCATGGGCCCAAGGACCTGGGCCATCCTCTACTGCTTTCCCAGGGCATACCAGAGAGCTGGATTGGAAGTGGAGCAGCCGGGGCTAGAACCGGCTCCCATATGGGATGTCGGTGCTTCAGGCCAGGGCATAAACCCGCTGTGCCACAGCGCTGGCCCCAGAGTGACTGAATTAATTAAGGAGAAAAAAAAAACAAGACCCAAGAATTTGCTACCTAAAAAAGACTAAATTTACCCTTAAGAACACCATTATCTTAAAAATGAAGAGATGGAAAAATATTCCATGTGAATTATAATTAACACAGAGCATGGGTGGCTATATATATAAATAGTCACCCATTTTATATATATTTATATATATAATTTTTATATATTTTATATATAATACAATTTATGTATATTTTATATATATTTATATATTTTACATATAGTCCCCATGTATCCCCGTGAGCTCATTCAGGAGTTTGATCCCCAAAGTCTCAACTTAATGATATTAAAAGGGTGGAAATGTAATCTGACTATGATGTTTAGATGTTGGGCCTTTGGGAAGTGACTAAATTAGGTTTAGTCATTGGGACAATGCCCCCATGACTGAACCCTGGCAGCATTATATTAAGAGGGAGACAGACCCATACAGGCGTGGATACACACATGCATTCCTGCCGTGATACAATGTAGCCAAGAGGGAGGCTATCTTCAGAGCCTGTGCAATATTACTTGGACTTTTAAAACTGTAAGCTAAATACACCTCTTTTCTTTATAAAGTAGCCTGCCTGAGAGACGTCATTAACGGCAAACTGAATAATACATAGACTATTAGTTAAAATCTGCCACAAGAGACAATCTGGGTCTCCTGAGTACCTAAGCCATCAACTGCTGCCTTCCACAGTTCACATCAGCAGGAAGCTGGAATTAGAAGTAAAGCTGGGCGTTCAACATGGGATGCAGGCATCTCAAATATAAACTTAATCACTGTACCACTGCCTCTAGAATTAATAATTTAAAATACCATATACTCCAAATGATTAACAGATTCAGTGCAATCCTCATAAAAATACCGATGGCATTCTACACAGAACTGAAAAAGCAATCCTAAGATTCATATTAAAACACAGAAGAACCTGAATAGCCAAAGCAATCTTGAGAAGCTAGAGTCATCACTATGCCTGAACTCAAGACATACTAAAGGGTCACTACAGTTCACAATAACCTATTATATATTTTATGAATTAAAAATACAAGAGAAGAGCTGGAAGCCTCCAAGTATATAAAAATGATAGAGAGATGGAAGCTAATTACTCTGGATTGATCAGTACGCAATGTTTACATGTTTCCAAACATCACACTGTATCCCATATATGTGTACAATTATTATATGTTAATTAAAAAGATAAAGCATAATTTAAAATGAAATATTGAAAATAGTTTAAAATGTGACTTAATGAATATTTTCCAATCTATACCTCCGATTTTAAAATATTTTTTTATTTCTTAATTTATTTGAAAGGAAGGGTTACAGAAAGAGAGGGAGATACAGAGAGACAGAGAGAGAGATCCTCCATCTGCTGGTTCACTCCCCAAGTGGTTGCAATGCCTGGGTCTGTGCAAGACCAACAGCAAGGAGCCTGGAGCTCCTTCCAGGTCTTCTATGTGGGTGGCTGGGGCCCAAGTACTTGGGCCATCTTCTGCTGCCTACCAAGGCACATTAGCAGGGAGCTGGATCCAAAATGGAATATCTGGGACTCGAACCAGTGCCCAGATGGGATGCCAGATCTCAAGTTGTGACATAACGCACTAAGCCACAATGCCAGTCCTACATGCCCAAAATTCTAATAGCTTGAATATTTTTTAGAATGTAGATTATTTCAAAAAAGACTTTTTCTGAACAAAGTTTGTGTGCTGACATTTGAAGGAAAGTAGAATAAACTTAGCCATTATGTTTAATTACCAAAGAATTTCAAATAAAGCATAGCAACAGCTGGAAATGTCTATTAGGAGGCAAAAACTCAGAAAAAATTAATAAAATTAAGTCATGTTCTCAGGCCTGTGGAACAGTTATTGATTTCAGCTGACCCACAGCATCATGCCGAGTGATGAATTGCTGTCATTTTGCTTCTATTTGTTGATGAAATTGATGAAAACTAGGAAAAGAGAAGTCCAAAAGAGCAATAAAATTGTATTTTATTGAGAAATACATGTTAAGGGATTGGTTTTCTTGTAAATAAATCCATAGACAACAAGAAACATAAATAGTAAGTGAAAAAATTATGTATAGTAATAAAGCTTAAGGTTCAAGAGCTGTTTTGAATAGGGCAAACTTGCTCTCCAATGTAGAAGAGTTACATCTACACTATTCAAAAGTGTAGTAGGGACAAAATAGGAACTGGTAATAGTTTACTCAGTAGAGGATGCATTCTGAAACTTAACCTATTGGATATTTTAGAAATCCTTCTTTCAGTTGACAGTATATGAAATATTTGTTACCTCTTTAAATAATGTTTTATGAGAGAGAGAGAGAGAGAGAAGAGAGAATATTAAAAAGCAAGTTTGCTGGGGCTGGCACTGTAGTGTAGTGGGTAAAACTGCAGCCTGCAATGCCAGCATCCCATATGGGCGCTGGTTCGAGTCCCGACTGCTCCACTTCCTATCCAGCTCTCTGCTATGGCCTGGGAAAGCAGTAGAAGATGACCCAAGTCCTTGGGCCCCTGCACCCGCATGGAAGACCTGGAAGAAGCTCCTGGCTCCTGGCTTCGGATTGGCGCAGCTCTGGCTGTTGTGGCCAACTGGGGAGTGAACCAGCAGATGGAAGACCTCTCTCTCTCTGCCTCTTTTTCTCTTCTTTGTGTAACTCTGACCTTCAAATAAATATATAAAATCTTTTTTTTTTAAAAAGCAAGTCTGCCTCTCCATTAAATATGACTGCAGAAATCACAGTTGTTTCAGCTAAGTAGTGATTAGCAAGTCGTCACTCACTGGTCACACAGCATGTTCTAATTGTAGCTAGGGACACAAAAAGAAATCAACTCTGTGATTAGAGTCTGCAAACATTCCTCGAAAGGACCAAAGAACATTGTCCTGATATTTGAGCTTGCATAAACAGGAGAGATGACTTCATTTTTGTATAAATGAAGGGAATAAGTGATTTGGATTCTGGTATATTTTTCAGCACTCAGGAGAAAGAAAAAGCTTTTTAGAGTGGGAGTCATCTTAAATTCTATTCTAACTCAATGATTGTTGTCTATATTCTAAGAGGCTTAAAATGTCAATACCTAAAACTCCTGAAAAGTAAATGTTTCCAAAAAGTTCTCAGTGCTGGATTATATTTTAGAAACCTGCCTTAGCATATGGTAAGGAAGTAGTGATATTTTTACGTAAGCACTTCAGATCAAGTGTTTTCTTTTTGTTATAATAAAGCTATGAATGGTGCATCAATTCCTAAGTAGTAAAGCGAATACTGCTTTATAATGTATGATTTAGTAAAACACTATATATGGAATATCATTATATGAGTGAAAACTTTGAAGATATCTGACTTTTTGGTGAATCTAAAACTTTATTATATTGTTCAAGTGAAAAATAACCTAGAGGGTAATTCAATATTGTCATATAGATTGTAGGTACAGTCTCCTATAATTTTACCATTTTATCTATGGACATTGTCGCTTCTTGAATATTGAAAATGGCAATAAAATTTATAGCATCAGACAAGGCCATCTATCACAATTTAAAATGGAGTGATGCAAAGTGTGGCACAAACGACTAAGCCGAATGCACAAAATTGTGCTTTTTCTTTAAACTGTTCTTTTTTACTCAGAGGAGATTCTATAAAAATGACAATATATAAGATCCTTTCTTTAAATTCTTGAATGGCTGCAGGGTGTTTGTAGACTCACTCTTGGTGACAAATGTATGCATATAAAATATTGTTAAATGAAAGGGTACATTAAATAAAAAAACCTTACTTCTTCGATTGCTTTGCAGATCTAGACGCTTCCTCATCATATCCTTCTGCTGATTTCACAGTGAGTCCCACTGCGGCTCCCAGAACGACTTCTTGCATGGGAGGTCTCCTTGCTAGTCCCACAGCATATCCTGCGGGTCTCCTTAAAGGACTGACAGTCTGGCGCCTTGCATGTCTTTCGGCATGTCCTCTCTCGGAACTCACAGCACGCGCCCTGATGGGACTCGCTGTACGGCCCCTAGCATGGCCTCTTGCAGGATTTGGAGCAGATCTGCTTGCAGGACTCACGGTATGGGTATGGCCTCTTGGGCGACTCTTTGTCGTGGTGCGTGCTCTTTTACGTCCCCTTGAATGTTTCTCAGCCTGTCCTCTTGCAGGACTCGCCGCACGGCTCACAATATAGCCTCTTGGAGGGCTCACAGCAATCGCTCTGGTGGGACCCATGCCACGTCCCCTCGCGTGTCTCTCAGAGTGTAATCCGGTAGGATTTGGAGAAAATCCCCTTGTGGGGCTCAAGGTTCGGCCTCTGGTGGGTCTGTCAGCATGTCTTCTTTCAGGACTCACAGCACGGCCCCTTATTGGCCTCACAGGACCCCAAGCAGGCGGGTCTGCTGATTTCCAGACGGGTGCCTCAGGAGGTCTTCTAGTTGCTCCTTCCATGGGTCTTCTCAGAGGTTCCCCCTCAGCTCTCACACCACCACGGTAGTCATTAAGCAACTGTACAAAGCAAAAAGAAGATAACAAATTCTGAAAGGTAGTAGATACATATTAAGATCGGGAAGAGAATCTGAGTTAAAATAATGATGACACTTTAAATTGTTCAAATTATTTTAGAGATTATTTGCATAAATTGTTCATATTTTAACTAAATGGTATACAAAGAAGATGTATTCACACATGACCTGGATCTTCCTGTGAAGAAACCTCATGTTTTAACAGAAAACAGTTATTAGGCATTTGATACAAGTTTAAAATTCTTGAAATTTGAAATCTATGTTATCACAATCTATTTTGAAACAATATTTCTTCAAAATGAAGACTTCTGTAAAATAAGAATTTGTGGGGCCGGTACTGTAGTATAGTAGGTAAAGCCGCCGACTGAAGTGCTGGCATCCCATATGATTGCGGGTTCGAGTCCCAGCTGCTCCACTTCCAATCCAGCTCTCTGCTATGGCCTGGGAACGCAGTGGAAGATGCCCCAAGTGCTTGGTCCTCTGTACCCATGTGGGAGACCCAGAAGAGGCTCCTGGCTCCTGGCTTCAGCTCAGCTCAACTCTGGCCTTTGCCACCATTTGGAGAGTGAACCAGTGGATGAAAGATCTCTCTCTCTCTCTCTCTCCCTGCCTTTGCCTCTGCCTCTGCCTCTCTGTAATTCTGCCTTTTAAATAAACAAATAGATCTTTAAAAAAAAATAATAAAATAAAACAAAATAAGGATTTGTATTATGTCTCTCCTTATATTTATAAAAGGGCAACTGAGGAAACCAAAAACAGAAATTGAATGATAATGGATACCTCCAGTGTATGATGTGTGGCAATGAAATGCAGGTTGGGCCGGCTCCGTGGCTCACTAGGCTAATCCTCCACCTGCGGCGCCAGCACCTCGGATTCCAGTCCCGGTTGGGGCGCCGGATTCTGTCCTGGTTGCTCCTCTTCCAGTCCAGCTCTCTGCTGTGGCATGGGAGTGCAGTGGAGGATGGACCAAGTGCTTGGGCCCTGCACTGACATGGGAGACCAGGAGGAAGCACCTGGCTCCTGGCTTCGGATCGGTGCAGTGCTCCAGCCATAGCGGCCATTTGGGGGATGAACCAACGGTAAAGGAAGACCTTTCTCTCTGTCTCTCTCTCTCTCTCTCACTGTCTAACTCTGCCTGTCAAAAATAAAATGCAGGTTATAGGGGTCAAATTGACACTCTCTGGATAAGTCTCTTTTATATAATTTTGATGGTTTTGAGATTTATTTATTATTTTATTTGAAAGGAAGAGCTACAAAGAGGCAGAGACGGGGGCGGAGAGAGAGAGAGGGAGGAGAGAGAGAGAGGTCTTTCAGCCCCTGGTTCACTCCCCAACTGGCCACAATGCACAATGGCTGGAGCTGTGCTGATCCAAAGCCAGGAGCCAGGAGCTTCCTCCAGGTCTCCCACGTGGGTGCAGGGGCCCAAGCACTTGGGCCATCTTCTGCTGCTTTCCCAGGCCATAGCAGAGAGCTGGATTGGAAGTGGTGCAGCCAGGACTCAAACCCACGCCCATATGGGATGCTGGCACTGCAGGCAGCAGCTTTATCCGCTAAGCCACAGTGCTGGCTCTATAATTTTGATTTTTGTAATACACACACAGTTTCTACTTTTGAAAGTATAATAAAATAAAAATAGTCAAAAAATAAAGTCCTAAGAATACACATTAGCATAAATGAATCTAGTTGTGTATTGAATTAATAACATAACCATTCAAAAATAATAATTAGAGGAAGTTTTGATTACTGTACTCTAATTATGTATCCTCAGTTGGATATATATTTTAAAGTCAAAAAAGAGATTCTACAGGTGCAAGTGTTGAAGCACAACAGGTGAAACCACCACTTGGGTAATCCACATCCATATTAGAATGGTTGGGATCAAGCCCAGCTTCAGATCCAGCTTCTTGCTAATGTGCACCCAGGGAGCAGTTCAAGTATTTGGGACATTGCCACCCAAATGGGAAACCCAGATTGAGATTCTGGCTCCTGGATTCAGCTTGGCCCAGCCCTGGCTGTTGCAGGCATTTGAGGGTGAACCAACGTATGGAAGATTTTCTCTCTCTCTCTCTCTCTTTCTCTCTCTCTCTCTATCTCCACATGTCAAATAAATAAACAAGTAGGACTACAACAAACATTAAATTTTCCTTACTTGGTTTATTATTATTGGTGGTATTGGTATAGTAATTCTGAAGCTATTATGTGTGTACATCAAGCTACACAACTTTGTGTGTGTTATATAGGTAAATGTTGATAATTTTTTGAGCCAGGTGTGCCATAGTTGGTAAATGGAGAAATAAATACATAATGGGAAGAAATGAGGATATATAAAATAAGAAATGTGATAAATTCAAAATAGATAAGTATGAACCTATGATTTAAACATAGCAACATGAACACATTTTCTAGATTTGTCTACTGAAAAAAGCTTATAAACAATAACACTGCAATAACAATGAATGCAGTTATTGAATAAATTTCTATTTCTAATTACCATTCCACATTAACAGGAGCCATGACTCTTTGGGACAATAGCTGATTCCAAATCTGGTACAGAAAAAGAACATGGTGATCCTAGGATAACTTATACAAGAAAATACTGAAAAGCTGCTCAGATGTATCAGTCATATTTCAAAAACAAAAGGGGGGAAAAGGGAGATCTCTTTCTAGCAGAAACAGTGCTAGCCAGCAAATGAAACTTTAAAAGAAAAAATGTTAGAAAATCACCATTTTACAATTACCAATATAATATTGATTGAGATAAGGATCATCACTGGATGTCAATTCAAATGAGTGAAATGTTGTGAAATAGGATATTTACATCAGCAGTAAATATCACTTCACAAATTATTTATTCATGACAGAGAATAAAGTGTGCCTCTTAATATATCTCTTAACCAAAGTGACCAAACCAATAACAGAACAAATCAAAATGATGTACTTCCTGATGTGATACAATGGGGAATACGCAACATCACCTACATGGTTTTCTTGCTAAAAATACTTAGCCTGAAGCCACTCATGAGGAAACAGTAGATAATTCCAGACTGTTGGACATTTTACAAGGCAAATGGCCTGCATTTTTCAAAGAGGTCAATGTCATGAAAGACAAAGGGGAATTGTTCCATATTAAAGACTAAGGGGGACAAGACAATGTTCCATTATTTGATCATGTATTTAAGTGAAACAGCAATAAATGGCATTGTGGGGAGAAAGTGAGAAGTGGACAGTAGATCATATATTTGAAAATCATATCACTGTTAGATTCCTTTGGAAATGATAACAGTTTTGTGGTTATGCAGAAGAGTGCCCCATACCTTAGAAGATATGTATGTACTGAAATCTTTAAAGGACATGTCTGAAAATTACTTTCCAAAGAGTTGGAGGTGGAAAAGGAAAGTGGAAAGAGTGAGGAACAAACTGAGAGGCAAGGGAAGGAGAGAGGAGGGGATATGGAGAGAGAATGGTTCAAAATGTAAATGAACAAATATAAACAGTAACAACTTCCTTTCATAGCACATCTTATAAAATAGGACTTCTGCACAACATATATCCAATTATCTGATATAAATTATTAAATAATTTATGACCTAGATAAAGCATTGAGGCTAAAACTTAATTAAATGTCATTTTACTGATTTCTAGAATCTAATACTTTTGTATGTTTACATATATTAAATTCATAAAATCTAGTGATTGGAAATTCTGCTGACATTTATAAACAGGAAAAGAAAGGCATATTGAGTACCAAAATTAGCCTAAGGAGAACAAATTTTTGAGACTTTTTTTGTCTTTATGCATCTCTTTTTTTCCTTCTTAACAGTTGAAGAAAGTGTTCACAGCTAAAGAGACAAAGTCGGCTACCCGTTAAGGATACTTTAAATAGACCTATTTATCAGACATAAATTTAAATATCCACTGTGGGAATATCAACTTCGAAAAATACTACTTGAGCATGAGGCGTTTACGTGGAATATTTATCCGCAAAGGTCACATTAGTCACATAAAGAGTATGCTTCACTAGAGCTTGAACTATAGCTTGAACTGCCTGATTTGAAAATTTGACTACTGTTTCTTAGTCACACAGTAAGTCAAAAGACTACTTGCTTCACTGTGGAGATAAGGGATTCCCTAACATGTTTTTATATACTTGAGATCAGCCTAATCATGGATTTATTATTTTTATCATAACATCAACAAATGGTCATTGGGAAAAATTCAATATGCAAGCAATAAAATTACTACTTTCCTGGATATTAGGCTGCATTCAATTAATTGTGGCCAGGAAATCTCATTAAAGATTTAGCATAGGTTGAATGGAAGAACAAAAAGCAAGTTCCTGGCAGAATGATGAAGAGAATACATGAGGGAACCCTAATGATGTGTGTCAAGTGAGGGCCCTGTGCAGCCCTAAGATATTGAGTATCCAAATGTGGGGTTTTCATGGAATATCTGAACAGAAGACAGGAATAGGGATAGTAGCAAAGAGAGTTTTCTTTCACCTTTATTTCTGAATGACATTCTACTGGATATTGAGTTTTAGATTGATAGTGTCTTTTTTTCCAATGTTTTAAAGGGGTCATTTTTTGTCCCTAGGAAACCACCACCAAGCAGGAACTGACAAATCTCCCTCTCCTTTTGAATATGGGCCTCCAAGATGGCAGAGAATTCTACCAGGGTGGAAACATCAGAAGAAAACTAAGCTGGGGACTGAGGTGGGTCCCATATCCCCAGCTTGCCGTTCCTGCCTCACCCCCTTCCCACTACAGCCCGGGCTCTGTGAAGTGTGGTTCAGTGACAATTCTTATTCTAGCAGCCCCTCTGTGTCAGGGGTTAACAAACCATGGCCCATGGCTGTTTAAAAATGAGTTCCATGAGCTAAGAATGATTTTTTATGTTTTTAAAGCTACTTAATAAGCAAACAGTATGCGAAAGAGGAGATGATCTGTGGACCACAGGTCTAAAATATTTACCAACTCTTGCTGAGTGTATCTTTTGTCTCTGATGGATTATGAATTTTTTTAATCTGTGATTTTCATCAGTTTACTATGATGTACCTAGATGTTGTTCCTTTACATGTATCTTGCTTGAGGTTTGCCAGGCTTCCTGAGTTTCATGGGTTTATTTTTTTCCCTCAAATTTGAGATTATTTTGCTTATTTTAAAAAATATGTTTTTTTTTTCTGTCACAGTATCATTCTGTTTTGGTACTGAACTCCAAGTACACACATTTCAGATCATTTTATATTGTAACTACTGGCTCCTAAAACTCTTCATTTTTTCAGTTTCTTTTACCTTCATTCCTCAAGTTGGGTATTTTTAAATGATTAATTTATTTGAAAGAGTTGAAAGGTTGAATGGCATGGGGGTGGGGAAGAGACAGAAAGAGAGAGAGTGAGAGAGAGAATATTAATATCTTCCATGTGCTGTTCACTCCCCGAAATTGCCACAGTGCTTCAGACTGGGCCAGCCTGAAGCCAGGAACCAGGAACTCCATTTTGGGTCTCTCTCGTGGGTGGCAGGGGTTCGAGTGGTTGGCCATCTTTCACTGCCTTCCCAGGTGCATTCGTAGGGTGCTGAGTGAGAAGCAGAGCAGCCAGGACATAAACTGGCACTACAATATGGGGTGTTGGCATCACAGGTGGCAGCCTAACTCGCGGCACCACAACATCTGCTCCAAGCTTGGATAATCTTTAAAGTCTGTTCACTGACTTCTGCCATCTCCATTCTGCTTCTGGTTCTCTTCTCAGTAAGTCTTTCATGTTAGTTATTTTATTTTTCAAATTTTGCTGGATTTGCTTATTTTTTAAAAGTTATTTCATCTGTATTTTTGTTTTTAACTGATACATAAAAACTGCACATATTTCTGTAGTACAAGGTATCTTTTGATACAAGTATACATTGTATAAAGTTCATAGTTTCCATTTTTCTGCTCATATCATGTGTTCTTGTATTTTCATTTAACTCTTTTACTTATCTCACCTACTTTAGAGTCTTTGTCTGTTGAACATAGCAAGCCTCATCCTGCTCATGCATGCTTCATCTCACAAACACAAATTTAGGAGAGCCCCATCCCCACCCCCAGCCACCAACAGAATTTGTGATTCCCTTTATGCACAGTTCTCATCTTGTTCCATGCTCTTCCCCACGATTCCAGTCACTTTCATCTGCCCTAAACTCTGATCTCTGCTATCTCAGCTCCTTATGAACATTGTGCACCACATGACCTATGGCTCACTGTGCTCCTGGCAGAAAATTTTCCCCAAGCAGAGAGCTAGGGATCATGGGTTCACTCAGCAGGTTTCCTCCTCTGAGGAATTACAGTCATGCATTACCTGTTGTCCACTGATGAAACACAGTTCTTCATTTGTGTTGTGTAGTTTTATAATTCTTTACAGTGGGAGGGCTAGTCTGGTATCATTTACTCCATTATGGTTGGAAGCAGATAAAACTTGAACAGTTAGTCTAGGATCAACCTTGTATAATAGCCTAAATGCAAAATGGGTAGATGTATTTTCTTCTTAGTTTTCTTGGTGTAAAGAGAGAGGAAGGTGGGAAAGAGAGACTAGATGATATATAACCTCTAATGGGTAGTTGCTATGGGCTTGTTACTAAGTGCTCTACACACTGACAGGCGATCCTCACAGTATCGCTGTAAACTAGATACTACTACTATCCTCATGTTGCAGACAAGGAAAATAAGGGCAGAGTGGTGAATTAACTTGCCCAAGGACACAAGTTATTAAGTGTTTGAACCAGGATTCAAACCCCACCAGGCTGATTCCACAGTTTGTATTCTTAGCCAGTGCTATAGACTGGCTTAGTAAAACAAAAAGGGAAAATCATCACTCCGAGTTAGGTTGCCCATCCCATCTGATTTCATTAAAGAAGAATGCAGTATGGATAAGATTACTCTAAAACTGCTTTCTTAAAAGGTGATTTTTACCCACATATTTTGCATTCAACATTGCTGTGAATTTCTAGACATTCTCTATTCCTACAAATCACTGCCAAATAAATGCCACATAAGTATTTCCACAGCTCTCTGCATATTTAACTACTTTACCTATTGCTGTCAAGACTAATTAAATATTTAACATCCTTTTGTACAGGTACCAGATAGGAAAATATTAAGATTAAAATGCTCCTGGAATATAATCACTCAGTTTGGATATCAAAGTCACAGTCAGAACACCCAAGTGGGTGTCAGTTGTAAATGACTACTATTTTAGCATGCTTTATCAAACGCACTCACCAATGGATCTCAATTAGTAGTATTACTCTTATGATATATTGCTAGAATTTTAATCAGACAATGTAATCTATCACATTTTAAAATGGAGTGATGCAAAGTGTGGCACAAATGACTAAACTGAAAGCACAAAATTGCCCAGTTTCAGAGTTTAAGGTCAAAAGTACAGCAAATTTGAAAATGTAATCAATTACTCTTATTAAAACGTGAATAAGGGAAATTATTCAGGAAGTTTGCATAACTCCTCCTAATGGCCATACACCTTGTTTTAATGGAAATCCGCAGCCCTGAAGTCACTTTTCATAATGGAATCTATTAATCCCTGCTGGATTTGAATTAGGTTATTGAAACTGGGGAGTGAGCCTTATTAAAATAAAAATAATAGAGGGAAAACTATTATCGTATTCAAATTTTCTGTTAGCTGACTGCTTCCTATTAACTGCTATACTGGAGTTAGGTTACAATGATCTGAAACCTGTCCTATTACCATTATCCACTTACTGACATTCCTCACGCTTCACGTTTTAATGCACTCCATTTTGTCAGTTCAGTCATAAATTGAACAGCTAATCTTGTTAAGCAAGAGCAATATAATAGCAGTTTTCTATCGGAGTAGTGAAGAGTTATATAAAACCTTAGCTGTTATGTATTATCCTTGGAGCGATCACATTACTAACAGTTATGTTGAAAAGCAGGAGCTACAATATTTAGGAATAGGGTGACTTTGAAAACATGGAACATGACTACTAGGAAGCATGAGCCACATCTGGCAGTGGAGAAGGGGAGTCTATGCTCATAGTTTCTTGTGGTGAAAATTAAATGCCGTTATATAGAACTCCAAAACTTTGTGGACATTATGGCAGTAATCCAGTCACTTCAGAATGATTACAGGAATTTTTTTTAATTACTGCAAAGTGAAAATTGGATGTATTTTGATCAATAAATATCTTATTTCATAGGAAGTTAGTGCTAGCCTTAAAAATAAAAATTTACATAGCCCTCATTTTAGATGAAGGAAAAGAGGAAACACTGAAGTAAGTTACCTTGTTCAAGATCTTGAAGTTTTCCTGGCAATGCCAAGACTAAAATTAAAGTTGCTAATTCTCAGTCCAGTGCTCCCTCCATTGTAACGCTCTATATTTTGCTTTCATGCATCTAAAACAATGTCATGTAGAGCATATTTGGAAACAATTTCACTGACTTATAAGAAGGAATTTAAATTCGATTTTAAGTCTAGTCGTTGTTTTTAAAATCACATTGTAATTGATAGTTTCAAACGTGGAAAGCTGCTTTCAAATAGGTTTTTCTCTTGCGATTTTTCCCTGAGTCTATTTAGAAAAAAAATGCTCTTTGAACAAAACTAAGATAACATATGACATTCATCTCAATCTATGACTGAATTATCACGAATTACTAAATTTTTTTAGTCTGAATTAGTGAGGAATATTCATATATGAGTTTACATCAAACATCACCAAAAATAAGTAGGTATGCTGTAGAGTTTGCATGTTGTTGGGTTATAAAGATGTTTGTAAAATTCAGTTTATTTGCAAAGGGCAATCGAACTATGCTATTTTTCAAAGGTTCTTAGTTTAGATTTTCTCTCTTTTTTTTGAGGCAGAGTTATTATATTTTATTTTATTTTTTAGATTTTCTCTTTTAAAATCTGATATCATTCTCAAATGCCATAAATCTATGTTAATTTAAGTCATTTTAAGTGATGACAAATATATTTGTAGTGGTCCTATATTTGTGATCAGCTTATTTAGAATTGCAATCCATGCAATTTCTAGAGCTGTATGTGATACAAGCCATCGCACAATAATTAAAACAACACAATATATATGTAAAACAACACAAAACATAATTAAAGCACTCTACTTTCTGATTGTGTTATTGCCTAAATATTTCAAACAGAACATTCATATAGCTATGTGTATTTTTCAAGAGTTTAAGAATTTTCCAATTTTACTCATGGTTTTCCTATATGATGTATGTATAAATATATCCCCTAAAGTTTGGCACCATCTTGATCAGTTAATTTCCACACTGCCAGTCTCTCATGGTGTGATATGAACATTTTCCATATATTTTGTTTTCATAAAATGATTTGTTTTTCCATTGGATGACCAAAGAACCATTCTTCTTAATTATTTCTTCTGTCATGTCAACAGTAGTTTTCAGTGATAAGAGAACATCTAACTCTTCAGACTATAAAAAATGTGAATACATTGCCTGAGAATTGTTTCCTAATATTATTTCTGCATTGCCAATTGCACAATAATCACCAATGATGGTCACAGTGACCTGTTCCTATTTGCTATTCCTGTTTCAAAGGAAATTCTTGGGAAATTTGCATTGGGAAAAATTATGTCTTAGCCTAAAAATGTAATTATCAAAGAGAATTGCATATTTTTAAAAGTAATTTTGTGTCAAAATACTGATTCTATAGTATGTAAATGCCATTTGTCTTTATTTTATGAGGACTAGAGATAAATTTATCCTCTGCCAAAGGAATGTTCAGATACTTCAAACAGAATATTCATATAACTAAAAGTAAAGTCAGTAGCACTAATGAATTATCTGAAAACTGTTTTCTTGGTTTAGTGTACACAATGAAAGAGGCAAAGATGAAGAAAGTGAAAACTGCAGAATCTATGAGTGCAAGGTTATTTATCCCTTTCCCTGAGATAGCATTGCTAAAAACAGTAAGTTTAGGGTTATGGCATTCATGTCCTAATATTGGTGCACCTACTTCATCTCCTCCGTCTTTGGATTTAAGCTATGTACTTTTGAACTTGGAAATAATGTTTTACAATCATCTTGAAATAATATTTGCTTTAATTTATAGATTTAAAAATGTTTAGCAGCTTTATTTAGGTGTAATAATATGCAGCACATTTTCCATGTTTAAATGTACAGTTTGACAAATTTTGACCTTTATATATGCATAAAAGTATCAAAACAAGATAGGGAACATATTTCATCACCCTCAAAATCTCTTTTGCTAATTTCTTCCTTTTGCCTCTTCTTATCACCTCCCACCTCCAGAGATACTGATTTATTTCCTGTGTCTATAGGTTGTTTATATTTTCTACAATTTTGTTTAAATGAAATTTAGCAGTATGTGCTTCCTTCACTTTATATGATTATTTTGAGATTTTTCAAGTATTGTGTGTATCAAAACCCCATTTCTTTTTATTGATGAATGGTATGTTGTTGTGTAGATCTACCACAGTTTCTTCATCCATTTCTTGTTGAACACCTGAATTGTCTCCAGTTTTTGGATATTGCACCATTTTCTATGGATATATGCTTTCACTTAGATAAATACTAAAGAGCAGAATGACTTGATCATGGAATAGATATATGTTTAACATTTTTAAAAGTAAGCCAAAACATATTCCAAGATAATTGTACTATTTTGCATTTTAATCAGCAGTGCCTGAGAGTTCCAGTTCCTCCACATCTTTGTCAACCCAAGTAGAGAGTCAGTTTAAATCCAAATGTATAGGCAAGTATAGCCTATCTTATCAGAAGGTACATGATGAGAATATATATTTGTTATTAAGTAGGAAGACTAAACTTTTAGAGGCTTACCCTGAGTTCACACAGTTTGAGTCCTGTCAGGAATGTTCTCTTCCTAGGTATGTTGTCCATGATTTGCTCCATCCCATGCTTCAGTCCTCTGCTTAAATGTTACTCTATCAGAGAGATGTTCCCTGACTACTCTCATATAAAACATCAACCTCTCCTCCATTATTTTGCATTTAAATGATTATTTGTGGAACCTAGAATGAACACTAGAAGTTATCTTGTTTATCTTGCTTTTGAAAAAAGTGCTATCTACACAGCTGAAGTGTCAACATATCAAAAGCAGAACTGAAGGGCTGGTGTTGTAGTGCAGTGGATTAAGCCTCTCCCCCTGCCTGCAATGCTGACACCCCATATCTTCTGAGTTCTGCCTAGCCCAGCACTGGCTGCTGCAGGCATTTGGGGAATGAAACAGTGAATGGAGGATCTCTCTCTCTCCCCCCTCCTCCCTCCCCATGGAAAAAAAGCACCAAATAAAAAACAACATTGAATATGTGCTCTGTCCTGGTTGTTCTGATGGAATGGTATGTTTTCTTCAGTGAAGGGGTTGAATAGGGAGGAATAATAATACTGACAGCAGACCAAGGGGTTCACTGATAATACTGTCCATGCTAGCATTTTCAAACCACGGGCCATTAGCATCAGATTTTTTTTTTTTTGATTAGCTGAATTATCACTATTGTGGTTATTTTATTCAAGGTATACAAATTTCATGTATTTCATATATGTATAGATTTAGAAACATAGTGATACTTCTCACTCTACCCTCCCTCCTACCCATGCACCCATCCTTACTCCTCCTTCTGCTCTTATTCCAGCTCTTAATTTTTATGATGATGTACTTTCAGTTTACTTTATTCTAATATGATTAACTCTACACAAAGTAAAGAGTTCAACAAATAGTAAGAAGAAGAAAAAAAAAACAAAACATTGTTCCATAACAGTAGACAAGGGCTGGAAACAATCTCAAAATGACAGTTTTACTCCTATACATTATATTTTTGGTACTCTATTAGTTACCACAGATCAGGGAAAACATGGTATTTGTCTTTTTTGGGACTGGCTTATTTCACTAAGTATAATGGTTTAGAGTTGCATCCATTTTGTTGCAAAAGACAGGATTTCATTCTTTTTTAAGACTGAGTAGTATTCCGAAGTGCATGTATACCGTAATTTCTTTACCCGGTCATCGGTTGATGGGCATCTGGGTTGATTCCATATCTTAGTTATTGTGAATTGAGGTGCAGTAAACATGGGGGCACAGATAACTCTTTCATATGCTGATCCCATTTTCCTTGGGTAAATTCCCAGAAGTGGGATGGTTGGATCATATGATAGATCTATTTTCAGCTTTCTGAAGGTATCTCCATGTTATCTTCCACAATGGGTGTATCAGTTTACACTCCCACCATCAGTAGATTAGGGTACCATTTTGTTCACATCCTCACCAGCATTTATTGTTTGTTAATTTTTGTATGAGAGTCATTTTAACTGGGGTGAAGTGAAACCTCATTGTGGTTTTGATTTGCATTTCCCTTACTGCATTAGAATTCACTAGTGCTTGTTAACACATAAATCCTTTGGCCAAAAAACCAAGACATGCCGAATATTTGAAAAGTGGAGATGGACATCAAGAATATGCAATTTTTATAAGGCTCATCAGGAATTGTTGTGCACTTTAGAGTTTAAGAACCACTGGTTTAGAAAAATTATTAGAAATAGACCTTCAAGTTTATGTAAGATCCGGAAGCTGGATGAGGGGCACAGACAATATGGTTACATGAAAAATGGTCTTCATCTTGGGTAAAGTGCTCTTTCTGCGCACTCAGATCTGCTTCTCATCTGCTCTCTGCACTTATGCAAGTAATTGAGTTCCTCTGAGTCTCAGTCCCTTTAGTTGTTAATGTGGAAAAACATTTGATAATTTCTGGAATAACTGAGAATTCATTGAACAATTTGGCATAGAAACACTTTACAAACTGTAAAATATTTTAAAACATGTTGATGTTTTATATTTTAATATTTTAAAGCATCCAAGATGGCTGAATAGGCAGAAGCCACATTAACTTCAGCTTCAGAAGGTTACAAGAAGGTTACAAGGAAGGACCATGTTTCCAGGGAACTGGTTGATGGACATTTTCAGGGGAGATGTGACAGAACAGAAATTCTGGGGGCAGTGAGGAACAAGGGCAGACACACTTCAGTGGCTGTCTGCTGGGAGTTGCCATCTTCCCAAGTCAAAGTAGGAAGAAGTTGCCACGTACCCTGCCACTGCTGCATTTGTGGGAGAATTCCATAGAACTTCGCTGACTTCAACGCCAGCCTGGGGAGCTGACTGGAGTCTGAGTGGCTGCTTGTCTCTGAGAAGGGAAGCCATGTTGCCTCCCTCCTCTCCCATGTCCCTCCAGAGCACTGGGCTTGGTTGTGCAGAGTTGCACAGCTGATCTCTGTTCTGCTGCTGCCAGAAGCGACCAGAGTCATTGTCAGGGCAACTTGTGGATGGAGAACAGACACTGTGCATCCTGCAACTGTGGGAGTTTTGGGCGTAATCCCCAGAGCTGCGTTCACTTACTTTCCATGACCCAGGGGGGTTCCCCTTGGCTTCTTGGAGCTAGCACCAGCAACAGTCCATAAAAAATGTGGACCCAACCTGGGGAAAGTTCCTTCTGCACCTCCTATATCACGGTGCTGGGAACCCCAGGCACAAACCCTTGCATGCATGTGAGAACTGGGAGTAGCTTCATGGATGCCTTACAGAATTGGAGGTCTTGATATTCGGATTATAATCATTGGAGTTATTTGCACTCAACCATAGTATCTGGAGTGTGGTATCTGTATCTCTCTGCTTCAGACAGGTGGCTACCAGTATCCACTAAAAGGCAATAAAGTCTCACTTCCTGCCTTTTGTTGAGACCTCTAGAGCAGGAACCAAACTCAACCTCTCCCAGACTCCTTGTAAACAGGTGGCGAAACAGACAAGCCACACATGGCATCTTGTGAAACAGTTAAGAAGAAAGCTCCCAGAGGCTTCTAAAAGCCCTGTACTCCCTACTTCCCACCTGTGGCAGCAGACTCCCTCTTCAGTCCGATAAAAACGCAGTCCTGCACGTGCACGTGCCCTGTGTGCAGTCTCTTCACAAGAACGGACTGCTGCCCCTCTGCTTCAATAAAGCAAACTGTCTCTGTGGAGGTCGGTCTCTGTCTCTTTCTGTCTCTCTCTTTTCTGGGGTATGAAAGGCCAGAACCACAAACTATTCCAAACCTAACATCCACAACACTTGGCTTGCACCCTAAGAGATCTGGATAATGACCCCACTGTACCCTGCAACACAAGGACTTTTAAAAATCAGCACTAATTTCTTCAAATCAATTGGAATCTACAAAGTGGACCTAGAGAAGAACTTGCCTGTTTCCACCACTCCAAAGCCATACTTCCTGTGCAAAATCTCCTGTATACCTTGTGATTACCATGTAGGACTGGAGCAGGGTTCAGGTCATGTACCCCAGTCTTGGGATTAGGGCTGTTGGAGTTATAAGCCCCAACATCAGTTGCATTTGTCTAGTGGAACCTGAGGAAGGGCCCAGCCGCATCATACAGTCCTAGAGCTGCAGCTATTGGTGACACAAACCCCAGCTTCACTCAGGCTTGCCAGTGGGTCGAGAGGACAGCCTCCTGTGTCTCTCTTGAGTACTAAGAGCAAGGTACTTTCTATCATAATCCCCCATATAATTGACATCAAACACTCCAGGGACTGAAGATACACAGCCTAGAAAGTATACAATCATCGCAAAATCACACTTCTAACCTCTACTAACTGCAGCAGACTATTGTGTCACTTATAAACACAGTTGACATTGATCAAAGCAAACTAAATCAAGCAGTGGTTACACTCTGGGCTCACCTAGAACCAAAGACAAAGCAACAAGTCAAAATGACACTCTGCATTACATCTAAACCATAAACTCTTTCCCCATAAAACCTACTCCAAAAAGAAGGGACTATTCTACCAGATGTGCAGACGTGAATATGTGGACGCAGAAAACATGAAAAAGCAAAGTAGTACAACACTTCGAAAAGAACACAATAGTTCTTTAGAATTAGATCCCGATCTGAAGGCAATCTATGAAATGTCAGAAATTAAATTCAGAGTAATGACTGTAAGGAAACTCAATGCAATGCAAGAGAACACAGATAGATAAAGAACTGAGGAAACCGGCCGGCGCCGCGGCTCACTAGGCTAATCCTCCGCCTTGCGGCACTGGCACACCGGGTTCTAGTCCCGGTCGGGGCACCGATCCTGTCCCGGTTGCCCCTCTTCCAGGCCAGCTCTCTGCTGTGGCAAGGGAGTGCAGTGGAGGATGGCCCAAGTCTTTGGGCCCTGCACCCCATGGGAGACCAGGATTAGCACCTGGCTCCTGCCATCGGATCAGCGCGGTGCGCCGGCCGTAGCGCGCCTACCGCGGCGGCCATTGGAGGGTGAACCAACGGCAAAAGGAAGACCTTTCTCTCTGTCTCTCTCTCACTGTCCACTCTGCCTGTCAAAAAAAAAAAAAAAAAGAACTGAGGAAACCAATGAGTGACATAAATGAAAAATTCACTAAAGAGAAACAAATAGAAATTTTAGAGGTGAAATCTTCAATCAGTGAAATAAAAAATACAATTGAGAGCTTTAATAGTGCAATAGACCAAGTGGAGGAAAGTACTTCTGACTCGGAGAACAAGACTTTCAAGATAACCCAAACATACATAAAGAGAAAATAATTTGAAAAATGAATAAAGTCAACATGAAATATTGGATACTATTAAATAACCAAATAATTGTAATATAGGTATCCCTGAATGAGAAGAGAAGGAAAAAGGCATTGCTAACCTGCTAAATGAAATAGTAATTGAAAATTTCCCGGGTCTTGAATGAGACATGGACATCCTCAAACAGGAAGCTTGAAGTAATACAAGCAGATTCAACCAAAAAAGATCTACACAGACTGAAAGTGAAGGACAGAAGAAAGATATTCCAGGCAAATGGAAAGCAAAAACAAGCAGTAGTAGCTATTCTAATATCAGATAAAACAGACTTCAAATCACAAATTGTAAAAAGAGACAAAGAAGGCCATTATATTTTGATAAAAGTATGGATTCAGCAAGAAGATATAACAATCATAGATATATATGCACCCAATGCAACATCACCCAGATATATACAGCAAATACTATTAAACCTAAAGAGAGAGATGGACTCCCATACAATCATAGTAGGGGACTTCAAACATCCCACTCTCATCAATGGACAAATCATCCAGACAGAAACTCAACAAAGATACATTTTAGTTGAACCCTATTATTGAGCCAATAGATCTAAGAGACATTTACAGGATGTTTCACCCAACAGCTACAAAATACACATTCTTCTCATCAACACAGAGAACATTTTCTAGGATAGACCACATATTAGGCTTCAAATCAAGTCTTGGTAAATTTCAAAAGATTGAATTAATACCATGTGCCCTCTCAGATTACATAGAAATAAAACTAGAAATCAACAACAACAACAATAAAACATTCACAAATGCATGGAAATTAAACAACATGCAATGAATGATCAGTGGGTCATTGAAGAAATTAAAAAGGAAATTCAAATCTTCCTTGAAATAAATGAAAATGTAAGCACATCATATCAAAACTTGTGGGATACAGCAAAAGGGAAATTTGTAGCATTAAGTGCTTACATTTAAAAAGAGAAATATCACAAATAAATGAGCTAATGATGCATCTAAAAGACTTAGAAAAACAAGAACAAACCAAGTCCCAAATTAGCAAGAGGCAAGAAGTAATAAGGATCAGAACAGAAATAAATGAAATTGAAATTTAAAAAATGAAAAAGATAAAACAAAACAAAAAGCTAGTTTTTTTGAGGAGATAAACAAACTAGACAAATGCTTTGCCAGAACAGCAAAGAAAAAATATAAAAAAAACTCAAATAGGGAGGGAACTTATGGGGGGGGGAAGCCATTGTAATCCATAAGCTGTACTTTGGAAATTTATATTCATTAAATAAAAGTTAAAAAAAAACTCAAATAAAATTAGAGATGAAAAAGTAGACATTATAACCAACAGCACTAAAAATATATACGTTGACTAATGCAACAGACTAAAGATCCAAGAAATTAATTCATACAGCTGTAATGAACTAATGTTTGACAAACAAGCGAAAATCATTCCCTGGATAAATGATAGTCTCTTCAACAAATGGTGTTGGGAAAATTGGATCACTGCATGGAGAAGTATGAAATAAAATGCCTGCTTTACACACTTAACAAAAATCAACTCACAATGAATCAGGGAGCTAAATCTAAGACCTGAAACCATCATTAACTAGAGGAAAACATAGGGGAAACACTGCAAGACATTGGTATAGGCAAAGACTTCTTGAATAAGATCCCAGAAGAACAGGCAATATAGGCAAAAATAGACAAATAGGATTACATAAAGCCAAGAAGCTTCTACACAGCAAAGGCAACTCTCAACAAAATAAAGAGGAAACCAACAGAATGGGAGAAAATATTTGCAAATTATACATCTGATAAAGAATTAATATCCAGCATATATAAGGAGCTCAAGAAACTCAACAGCTACAAAACAAACAATGCAGTTAAGAAATGGGCTAAGGATACAAACAGGCATTTTTCAAGTGATGAAATATAGGGGCTGGTTAAGCCTGTGTCTGCCAGCACCAGCATCCCATAGGGGAGATGATTTGAGTCCTGACTGCTCCACTTCCAACCCAGCTCCCTGCTAATGTGCCTGGGAAAGCAGTAAAGGATGGCCAAAGTCCTTGGGCCCCTGCACCATGTGGGAGACCCAGAAGAAGCTCCTGGGTCCTGGCTTCCAATCAGCCCAGCTCCATCATTGTAGCCATTTGGGGAATGAACCAGTGGATGGAAGACCTCTCTCTGTCTCTCCCTCTCTCTGTCTGTAATTCTGCCTCTAAAATAAAAAAAAAAAAAGAAAACAAATGATAAAATACAAATGACTAACAGACATATCAAAAGATGCTCAGCATCACTAACCATCAGGGAAATGAAAATAAAAACCACAACAAGGCTTCGCCTCACTTTGGTAAGAATGGCTATCATCCAAAAGTCAAAAACTAGCAAATGCTGGTGAGCATGTGGGTAAAATGGTAGCCTAATTCATTGTTGGTGGGAATGCAAGCTTGTACAATTATTATAGAGGATAGTACAGAGATTGTTCAGAAATCTGAAAATAGATCTATTATATGGCCCAAACAGGGAATATACCTAAAGGAAATGAAATCAGCATATGAGTTATCTGTAACCCCATGTTAAGAGTAGCTCAACTCATAATAGCAAAGCTATGGAGTCAACCAAGATGTACATAAAATGATGACTGGATAAAAAAATGGTATATATACAAGATGGAATACTACTCAGCCATAAAAAATAATGAATTCATGTCTTTTGCAACAAATGGATGCAGCTGGAGACCATTATTTTAATGAAATAAGCTATTCCCCAAAAAAGATTAGTATCATATGTTTTCCCTGACTTGTGGTGACTAATATACAGAGTACAAAAATTTTAATGTGTATGAGCAAAATTGACATTTTAAGATTTGATTATTTTTTATAGCCTTTGTCTATGATCTTGAGGAACAGTGGTTTTTCTACTTACTACTTGTGGGATTCTTTATTTAGTGGAGGATTAAGCTTGTGATTGTAAAGAAAATTGAAAGTATGTCATTGTGAATATTTAAAGAAAAATAAGAAAAGAAAGAGGGAGGATGGGAGTGAGCGAGGGAGGTGTTCATCATCAGATGAATGTATAAAGAAAATGTATAAAAATATGGCATATATACATACAGTGGAATATTAAGCATCTATAAAAATTAAATTCAACCATTTGTATCAAAATGAATACCACTGGAGAACATAATGTTAACTGAAATAAGCTGGACACAGAAAGAAAAATACCACATGTTCTCCCTTATATGTGGGAGCTAAAATTAAAAAAAAGAAACAAAAAAGAAAACGAAGAAAGGACTGTGTGTGTGTCAATATTGCTTTAAATATAGTTTTGTGAAAGTTTGTTTTATAACTGTCAAATCAATGATTAAGAATGATGTGCTACCATGTTAGATATTTAAGAGGTGTTTTCAAATACATGATTCTTAAAATTTATAGAAAGCATTGGACCTTCTGGTAAATGTTTTCTTAAGTTGTTATCTAATGGTTGAAACGGTTTGCTAAGTATTCATATAATATCGCTATTGTCAGCAAGCGATCTAGGACTTGCCCCCTCATTTCTCTATTCTAAGCCCAACTTGTTCTTTCATTTCTCTATTCTCCTCAAGGTAGGAAATTAATTCTATTATAAAGGACTCTGTAGGACGCACAATTTAATCTTTAGACCTTATAAAAGAGATGGCTAACATTTTTTCTGTAACAGCATAGCCAAAATAAGAACTTAAATAATAATCTCATAGCTAGATTTACTTCGCCATCAGCGAAGTATACAGTAAGTAGAAAAACTTCCCTTTCAGACCAAAGGGAAAAAAAGTTTTAAAGTGAGAATATAATTTTCCTCATGGGCATTGTCTACCTTAGAAAAAATACTACAGAACATGCCTGTGACTATAGACTTGTAGTTCAGGCCACCGAAGATTAGAGATGGGACTTGGGCACTCCCTTGACTTGCATCCTCTGGTCTGCTTTAACACAAAGCAGGAGGAAAAGAAAGCTAGGCATCAGAAGCAATGGGTGGCAGGCCTATTAATGGCTGATCTGTACAGTGATCTGCCCTCAAGGAGACCCAACAGGCCAGTCCGCTGCAGTGGCTTTCAATGTGGTAAGCCTGGGCTTCAGTAGAAGTCAGCTTATGAAGAGCCCTGGCAGCTCTGCCAAGAGTTGGATCACTGGAAATGGACCTGCCCTGGAGTCGAAGGATGCCCAGGTCAGAGCCACAGATCTTATCGGCTCTAAGCTGAAAAGCCCTTCACTCAGCCCAACTTCCAAAGTGACCACTGCAGCTGAGGGGACGGCCAAGCAGGGTCAGCAACATTGCAGGCAGAACTGTAAATTTCTTGTTAGAGATGCCCCCGGCCTTTACCTGGCCAGCTCTCCTCCCAGGCCAGCCAAGTAATGAAAGTCAACAGAGTGCCTTCCCCTAGGAGGTTCACACCTCCCTTAGGATGTACCCCATGTGAAGAGATAGATAGGCCTGGGCCTCTTAACTTACAAGGCCTAAAGCCCACCAGATTATTATCAAGCCCCTTCTATCAGGTTTTATTTGCCTCTCGATCAAAAAACTTAATTGTAGCTTAGACAGCACCTATCTTAGCTCCTCTAATAATGACTCTGTCCTTTGTTCTAGACCCTGTCTAGCGTACTTGGGCCTCATTCCTTCGTAATCATAACCTCTACTCTACCACCAATGGCTCTACTCCCAACCTGTGTATACTGATGGTCCTCTTCCCCACTTAATGCTGTATAATTGTTCAGACCTGGTTAATGCCACTCTTAGGACCATTGGTTACTATCCTCACCCTGTGTTTTATGACCTTGTCTAAATATGATCAGAGTCAGCGAACTTGGAAGGCTTCCATAGCCTTGGTAACTCATGACAACAGCCTAGGGTGGTTACTGGCGCCATAAACTAGAGTGTCAATTTGTTGGGTCAACATCAGGAGTCACTGTGCACTTGTACCTCATGTGGGATCTCTGTCCTTAATGTGCTGTACATTTTGATTTAATGCTATAACTAGTACTCAAACAGTATGTTTCACTTTGTGTTGCTATGTGGGTGCAAACTTTTGAAATATTTACTTAATATATACTAAATTGATCTTCTGTATATAAAGAGAATTGAAAATTAATCTTGATGTGAATGGAAGGGGAGAGGGAGCGGGAGAGGGGAGGGTTGTGGGTGGGAGGGAAGTTATGGGAGGGGGAAGCCATTGTAATCCATAAGGTGTATATTGGAAATTTATATTCATTAAATAAAAGTTTAAAAAAAAGAATGATGTGCTACTACAGTTTTAGCGATCTATGATTATTTTTAAATTTACAGTTTATGAGTGAAATGGACATCTTTTTACTTGATTACTTTCTGTAGTCCTTGCATATATTCCCATTGGATTATAGTCTTCTATTTGTTGAACGCTGAACTCTTTATTTAGTGGTGTATTATGTCTTTGATTATAATGTAAATTGAAAATATGTTATCCCAAAAAAAAAGAGAGAAAAAAAGAGAAAGACAGAGAGAGAAAGAGAGAGAGAGAGAGAGAGAGAGAGAGAGCAAGGATGGAGTGAGGAAGGGAGAAAGGGAAGCAGCATTATATTCTTCGAATTGTATCCAGAAACTACATTGAATATGTTCTCTTTGTATTAATATCACATTAACATGAGACCTGTTGAGAAAAAAAAACTAAAAATAAATGTACTATATAATCTAAATACAAGTACAAAAATGTATAAGCATGAAACAGACATCTTGAGATTTGATTGTTGATGTTAGTCCTTGTTTATACTGCTATACAATTGTGGCCTTTCTACATTTTACTTATTGAATATTATGGTTAATGATGCTTTAAGCCTGTGATTAAAGAATGGACTGAAATTATGTTTTTGCAAAAGTTAAAGAAAAAGAAAGGGAGGAAGGGGGGAATTGAGGGAGGGAAAGAGAGGGAGGGAAGGATTTTTATCTTAGAATTATACCTATGAAATACATGAAATTTGTTGTCTTTTTATTAATGAAAATAAAAAATAGTTAAAAAAAGAAAAGAGTCACCTTAGACAAAACAGCTTTAGACAAGCTAGGAATTAAAATTTCTTAAGGTTGAGTCAAAATGTTTTGTGTAGGAGTCCAGTATCATGAATTTGATTTGTTTAATTAAATTACAATATTTCCTCATTGTCCTGTAATTTTTTCACAATAAATGGTAGCTGATTTTTATTCATATCTGCCTATTTATTTTGAAGTTATTTCAGAAGCCGAAAAGCGCATTCAGTCAAGTTCACTGATTTTAGTCCAAGATAATTGGTGGAGCATTCTCATTTCATAGCCCAATTCAGTAATAATTAGAATTAGCTACGGACGATGAGCCAAAAAAAGAAAGAAAAGTGAACAAATGGCAAAGCACATGGGGTAAAGTGCAAAAGACAAGGTAGGTCATTCCCACTTGCTGCTCTCTGCTACTTCTTGTGAAGAAACTGCAAGTGTATCTGCTGGCACATTGGCGGATATTCACAAACCAGGCAGCGGACATCTTTACAATCTCAGACTTGGAGCTGAAGCTGTTATGGACTATACAAATTAGACCTGCTTTATTTACTGATCTGTGTAGTAATAACATTTAAGAGACAGAAGTAGATTAAGAGAGGGAAGACTTGAGTTGAAAACTAGTTCCATGCCATATTAACTGGCAAGAGGCACTTAGCATGTCTTGGTATCAGCTGTGAAATTCTCTTTATTATGAGGATTTAATTTTTTATATTTAAAGACGTAATTTATAAATTTTAAAGTGCTATAAAACAGAGAATTACTTTTAAAATATGGTCAATTTGTCATGTAATTTGATCTGCTGGGGTGTTTGCAGGTTAATTTAATTCTGTTTTGACACATCTTATTCTTCATTACTGATCCTTTACATCGTATTTGCTCATCAGCATGCAGGCTCTGGCTCAGGAAGGGAAAAAATGTTCAGTGAAATTAGACACAGAACAACAAATACCATGTGTTCTCCCTCATACATAGCAGCTATGAAAAACTCAATGTGAATATAGAATAGCAATTAGTAGAGGCTGGTAGAAATAGAAGGGAAAGAGACAGGTTGAATAATGAGTATCAAAAAAAGGAGTTAGATAAAAGGAATAAGTTCCCAGTATTACACAGAATCATAATCTAGTATATCATTTATGAGTAAATAGGAGAGGAGCTCCAGGCTCCAGTCATAAAGTTATGTCAAGGAGTGTGACATGTTGATTACTTTGACTTGATCAGTGCACATTGTATGCATGTATTGAAATGTTGCACCATACCCCATAAATGTGTATAGTTATTGTTAATTTAAATTTTTATAAAGATGCTTTGAAGAAAAGGATGACATTGTCAGCATTTAGCTCGTGTCAGAAACTAGGAAGAGGGGCCGGCGCTGTGGCACAGGGGGTTAACACCCTGGCCTGAAGCGCCAGCATCCCATAAAGGTGCCAGTTCTAGTCCCGGCTGCTCCACTTTCAATCCAGCTCTCTGCTATAACCTGTGATGGCCCAAGTCCTTGGGCCCCTGCATCCATGTGGGAGACCCGGAAGAAGCTCCTGGCTTCGGATGGGCGCAGCTCCGGCCGTTGTGGCCAATTGGGGAGTGAACCAGCAGGTGGAAGACCTCTCTCTCTCTCTCTCTCTCTCCGCCTCTCCTCTTTCTGTGTAACTTTGGCTTTCAAATAAATTAATAAATCTTAAAAAAAAAACTAGGAAGAAGAAAAGATTTCAATGAAACTGAAAGAAGAGTTAAAATCCCTTAGATGTTTTCCAAAAATTGAAATGGGATATTCTCATTTTCTTAGCATATGTTTGGATTATGGGGATTTTTGACAAATGAATCTCAGAACATCATTTATGAGTGCAGAATTTTGTAATTATAATGTGATAAATTATAAAGTGATAAAAATAATACCTGCCATGTACTCAGAAGTTAATTTAGGGTCATTTTGAATTAATAATAAATATTATTATCCACTATGCAGGCTACATTTTAGCTATGAATGTTTACTTCCAATTTCTCCTAATGCGTGGACCAACATGATAGAATTGAAATAATTTACCTCCCTACCTCTTTAGCAGACACATTCTTTTTGGCTTCTTTAGGAAAAAAAAAGTGTCACTGGTTGTTATGGTATTTAATCAATACCGCGTAGCTAAGAGTCATGTAAACTGACAATAATCAATGTATTTTTATTATTAATATACCTAGACTTTCCCAATCTGAGATTTCCTCCTCATGCCTACTGTCATGGATAACATGTTTTATACATGCCTTTGAATAGGGGGAAAAGCAGAGATTTCTAACATCAGGCCAGAAAACACTAATACAAAAATAATCATAATTTCTGACTTGGAAGATGGTATCTTTTGGAACTCTCTGCTACACTGTAATAATTATTATGAGAAAATAACTCATTTGTAGACACTCAGAATATAAATCAGGGAACCTAGGAAATTTAGGAATTTCTATGCTTTACAAGGAATTTAAGTAATAATCTATGAAATTAAATTTTAACATGTGAACAGCCTCCTGCTGTTTTGCTTTTAGTACTGTTTTTCACAAGTTTATATTCAATTAATATTATTTAATATACTGGAATCTTGTAAAATTTCTCATTGTTAGCAAATAGTTTTAATATTGTAAATCTGATGCAAAAAGTAATAATGATCATGTTTTCTATTTTTAGTCTCACAATCTGGTTTCTCATAACATTTCACCCTTATGCAAACATTTTGGTAGTGGTTTTAGGCTATATGACCTGGAAGATACAGGGAGGCCAAATGAGAATAGTAATTCAGTCAGAATTGGCTTCATTAACATGACCAAATCAACGGTACATCTAATATAGACTTCTCTTACAGACTAACCCACTTCCAGTATTTTAAAGACTTTTTAAATGACAAAGTTAGAACAGTTATATCAATAAAATGTAGAAAATAATTTGACAGTTGACAATACTAGACTTTTGCTTGATGTTGTCCTATTTGGGGTAAAACTCATGAAAAATGAGAATTTCACATAGTACTAGATAATTTCAGAGTGCAATTAGAATCAAATCACCTTATATATCATATACATAGCATTTTCTATTTTTTTTCTTCATACTTAAATTATACTGAGTAAGAAACTGGTTAAAAGTTTAGGGGCCAGCACAGTGGCTTAGCAGGTAAAGTTGCTGCCTGCAGTGCTAGCACCCGATATGGGCGCTGGTTCATGACCCAGCTGCTCCACTTCTGAGCCAGCTCTCTGCTATGGCCTGGGTAGGCAGAAGAATATGGTCCATGTCCTTGGGCCCCTGCACCCATGTGGGGAACCTGGAAGAAGCTCCTAGCTTCTGGCTTTGGATTGATTCAGTTCCTGCCATTGTGGCCAATTGGGGCGTGAACCAGAGGGTGGAAGACCTCTCTCCCCCCACCCCAGCCTCTGCCTCTCTGTAACTCTGCCTTTCAAATAAATAAATAAATACTTTTTTTAAAAAAAGAAATTGATTAAAAGTTTAATAAGCAACATTATATATATATATATTTCTACTGCTAAAACTACTGAAGCAAATTAATTTTTAATAGTATACCTGGGACATAGAAAAAGGTGGCTCTGATGAAATGTCAAATGGATTTTCATCAGTCACTCCTTGGTTTATTAAAAGAGATGGTGACCACCTTGGAGATAGGCTGAGGGAAGAGAAAGTTTTATATTTCATTTATTTGAGATGTAGATCTATTCACTGGATGCTGAATTCCTTGAAGACAAGTCTATATCTAGTTTTTTTTTTTTTCTTTGCCAGGGTGTAAGATAATGGCTGTTCAACAACTCTGGTTAGCTGGTAAGGTAATATTTACTCGTTGTATTACTGCTGGCTAAGTGACTCAATAATACTTATTCAATCATAAAATAATAAACCAAATCAAGTGGTATTTAGAGTTTCACTGATCATATAAACCCATTCCCTTCATACTCAGATTTAGATTAATTTGTCCTATTGAAGTATTTTCTCATCACATAAACAATTTAATCTATGGTCATCCTAATCATGACTCTCATCAACTCATCCAGTATACTACAGTCCAGCAGCCTCCATCTTGATTTTGGTAACTCCCAATCTGCCCCATCCATCCTGTGTACCACTTTCAGTGTCTTTTCTATAAACCCTGTTTGCCTCACTCTTCTCCCTCCCTCACCCCTCTCTCTATAATTTTAAATAATTAATTTTAGAGCTTTTGGTAAAGTAAGTGTTACAGAATCTTCAGTGTCTCCTTCGGTTTTTATTTAAGATACATGACTTAAATATTAAACTCTCTCTGGAATTCTAATTCTCCCAGTGAAAGGCACTCAGAAGGGGCCATAGTTTTCAGGCATTATTTTCTTTCAAGATACATATTTCAGTTTTGGTTAGCTTCATATGAAGGCAGAATAGAGCAACACCTCACAGGGTATGATTTGAGAGGTATAGTCAACGTGATTGTTTTTACTAACTTGCTATGGTATATTTTTTTTTGACAGGCAGAGTGGACAGTGAGAGAGAGACAGAGAGAAAGGTCTTTCTTTTGCCGTTGGTTCACTCTCCAACGGCCGCTGTGGTAGGCGCGCTGCGGCCGGCGCACTGTGCTGATCCGATGGCAGGAGCCAAGTGCTTATCCTGGTCTCCCATGGGGTGCAGGGCCCAAGGACTTGGGCCATCCTCCACTGCACTCCCTGGCCACAGCAGAGAGCTGGCCTGGAAGAGGGGCAACCGGGACAGGATCGGTGCCCCGACCGGGACTAGAACCTGGTGTGCCGGCGCCACAAGGCGGAGGATTAGCCTAGTGAGCCGCTGCGCTGGCACTTGCTATGGTATTTTAAGTTTTATTTTAAAAGTAATCTTCGGGGTTGGCGCTGTGGTGCAGCGGGTTAAAGCCCTGGTCTGCAGTGCCAGGATCCCATATGGGCGCCAGTTCGAGTCCCAGTTGCTCCTCTTCCCATCCAGCTCTCTGCTATGGCCTGGGAAAGAAGATGGCCTAAGTCCTTGGGCCCCTGCACCTGTGTGGGAGACCTGGAGGAAGCTCCTAGCTCCTGGTTTCGGATCGGTGTAGCTCTGGCCTTTGTGTCCAATTGGGGAGTGAACCAGTGGATGGAAGACCTCTCTCTCTCTCTGCCTCTGCCTCTCTGTAACTCTGCCTTTCAAATAAATAAATGCATCTTTATTAAAAAGTACTCTTTAGTATACTAAAAGTGCTTTTAAAATGAAGAACCTAATAGTAAGGAGCAACAGTGATTCTTAAAAGTGTTGTTCCTGGACTAATAGCATCAACATTGCTTGGGAATTTTTTACGAATACAAATTCCTGAGGCTCACTCCAGGTCTACTGAGTCGGAAGTAGAGCCCAGCAATATCTGTTGTAATATCAAGCTCTCTGGGTGTTTGTGATGCATGCTAAAGTTTAATAACCACTGGAGTAGCTTATTGATTCCCCAGAAGATAACAGAGAATTATAACATCCAGAAATTAAGAGAAAGGTATTTAAAGGAGTTTGGTGTCCCTGCTTAAAAAAAAATCCTCACAGTCTTTCCCAGGGCTTTCCCTGGATACAGGTTAACCCTAGAAAATGACTGTTTGTAGAATTCCGAAGCTAGTTCTATTTAGAGAAATTAGATATCAGAAAGATTTGAAATTATGGTGACCAATCTTACAGTATTTTGAAGCTTTCTGCCTTTATTACTAAACATAAAGATTTGGGTTGCATAATGTGAGAATTTAAAATATTTTCATAATGGCACAAAATTTGAAGAACATTTTTGCTTTTTCACATTCAAGACATTTCAGAATGTTTCTTTATTTTTAATATGAATGTGCATCACATAGACATCATTTCTCATACCAGAATGATAAACACCCATATGAACACACACAACCATGCACTTTCCTGCTTAAAAATGAGTATTTGTAGGTGTGTAGAGACAGATACAAAGTACATTTTACCCATTCTTCTACTACCTGTGAAACAAAAAGTGCTTTTGGACACTGTAGTTGGTTTTGTTTAATGCCATCTATGTGAATTTCGATATTGTTAGCAGCACTAAATTTTGAGTGCTTCCCATATGTGTCGAATAGAAAAGATTTTTAAGGAGGAAGAATACTAAAACATCTTCTTGGTATTTTAAATTTTAAGGTGAGGGTATGTTGAAATTCACACGGTAATCTAATTGTTTAACCTAGGGAAGGGCTCATCTTTGAATATAAGGGATTATACTCATGTGTCACATCTCTTATTCACTAAGATGAAGAAAGCATTCCATGGAAATGAACTCTAAAGTGTTTTCTGTTAATTTAGTAGTCTAGTATGGACTATATTTCAATCTGCTTTATTCCTTATTTGATTAGTTTTCAAATATGTTCTTTATTATGACCTAATTAGTCTGTTGCACGGGGCCAACGTATGCTTTTACTTTGAAATTCACATGTTATATCTCCAGAATTTTCCACTTGTTTTAAAGAGATTTCCTGAAATCATTGTCTTGTCTTATCTCAAATTTAGTTTGCTTATGCTTAACACATAGTTATAATGAGTAGTTAAAAATTGAAACTCACTTTTATTTCTACAATGGAAATATTGGATGGAACTGGAGATAGGAACAAACATTTTTTCCTACAAACAACAAATTTGTTCAATATATTCTTAAGACTCTTGAGATGTTTGCTTAAAGTAAAAGAAAAAAGAAACATAAAAGAACTTGTAAAAGAAAAACAGGCATGAAAAAATTCCTCATTGTCCACAGTTCCAGATTTTGATCAAGAAATTGAATAGAAATAGAAATATTTTGGTAGAGACAGGTTACCTTTAAATTCAATCAGGACACATTTGGAATAAGTATTTAATTAATTAACTTTGCCTAGGAAGCAGTGGTACCCAACTTTTTGCCTCTTGTTCTCGCATATCAGATGAATATAATTAGCTTCTAACAGTAGTACTGGCTCATTAAGTCAATTATGAGAGTTTGGGGGGGGGTGCCGGCAATGTTATGCATTTCTGGAGGGTTGGCAGGATAGATCAGAATCTAAGGGAGAGTGTACTTAGATGAAATAAGTCCCCCATGTAATATGCTCCCCATACTGATGGTAACTGCTATAAAGCAATGCATATCTGCTCCCATCATTTAATGAAATAGATGTTATTGAACTGTATTCCTGAAAAGAATAGCAGTTATGTAGACGCTTGAGCATCCTTAATAATCTCATGGCTGTAGTTTTTATGACGATTTTTAGGAAATCATCAGATGAGAGCTTAGCACACTCTTTAGACTTACATGATCTATATATCAATCTCTTGTTATTTTTTGTCCTCAAAATGATTAGTATTTTACCTTAGACTTTTGGTTGTTTTCCCTAAATGTGAGAGACCATGCCCATGTAAAACTCATTGCAAGTGATTAGGTTTACTGTTAGAGACTACATTCTTGAGGGAGTCCATGGATCTGTGTGGTCACTTCTTAGTGTCCTATAAATTTCTGCTCACATGTACATGGAAAATCCTCTTTGGAATCAAGGAGTGTGATTTCAGGGTGACTCCTGAAGTGCAGCTTCTAGGTACACTACCCTTTTGTAGGGTCATGACAGAGATGTGTCAAGAAAGAAATGAACCAGATGGTGATATATGAGAAACCAAGTTTTGTACCCAGTGCCAGAAGGTTCTGTGTTTCCCTTTTCCTGACAACCCTGTTGATAGTGAAGAGAACACAGGGAACTCTTTAAAAGTTTCGGTGGGGGAGAGGGCAACATATAATTATTTTTGTATTTTTATTCATGAATTGAGATAAAGGATTTAAGAATATATTAAGCAATTTGAGAAGCGATTGAAACTGGTGGTTTCTTGGGTGAGGAAACAAAAACCCTTTAGTCTTTTTAAGCCTAGTGGAAAAAGAGAAATTAGCTTTACTTTGCTGTCATACAAAATACTTTTCTGGCCACTATCTAAGTCAAGGATAGTATTTTATTTCATCCCTTTATATGATAGTTTTTATTTTAGTTCTCATCTACTTGAAAGGCAAGAAGACAGAGACAGAGACTGATAAAGGAAGATGTCTTCCACCTTCTGGTTCACACCCAAAGTGCCTGAAACAACCATGGCTGGGACAGGCCTAAGACCAGAACTTCCTCTGGGTCTACCATGTGGCTGGGAAGAGCCCAAGAATTTGAGCTATTCTCTGCTGTCTCCCAGGATTCATTAGCATGAAGTTGGGTTTGAAACAGAGAAGCCAGGGCTCAAACCCGCACTCCAATATGGAATGCATGTGTCCAAATTGGTGGCTTACCTGCTGTACCACAACACCTACCCCAAAGACAATATTTTTCATGAAAAGCACTTCTTTGTGCTTTTATCTTTATCATAATATTTCCAGCATCTCATGAAACACCGTCATGTAATGTCCAAACTATCCCTCTTTCTATCTCAATGAAAGTTCAAATAAATAAATTTTTAAGATCTGTTTTTCATAATTGCACATTTTCAATGTGTGCAAAAAATAAAACGTATGGTTTGAAACAGCAACCATGGAGTTACTAGCTGTCATCTCCTTGTTAGCCTGCCTTTAGACTCACCTCTCCTATCAAGACCATAAAATAACACCGGATAAATGTTTTTAAAGTAATATTTACATTAAACCATAGCCTGAGTAGGAGACTCAGTGACTACCTGCTGGATCATTTGCACATTGATGCATTCTTTTAGACACTCAATACATATTCAATACATACTACATGACATAGTATTATGAAATGTATGTATGTTGTGTGTGTGTGTGTGTGTGTGTTTGTAAGAACAGGGTAAGAGAAAAAGAAAGATAAGAAATGAAATTAATACAGTTTTTGCTACCAAAGAGCTTATACTCATCATGTAAGGAACATAAAACACATAAATAGCTACAACAAAGAGTATAACAATAGCTCAAGAAAAAGTATGGAGATAATGATATATGAAAAATATTATAGAATATCACATAATAATGTAATATAATATGATATTAATTAATAATAAATATTACATAATATGACTAAAGGACAATAATATAAATTCCTTAGATTGGCATTTAGAACTGTCCATAATTTGATCCAACCTTTATCTTTGCCTTTGTTTTGGAAATTTCATGAATTATCTTCCTTTTTTATGCAATCAGGCCTCCTTAATACAAGTTATGTTAATTCCAGCCACAGTGCCACAGTGCCTTCCTTGCTATTTCCCCATCTAGGTCATCAGTACCCTCTACTCCCACTCCATTCCTCTCTAGATACACGAGGGCTGTTATACTTTCCGTCATGAGATCTAGAGAAAAGTCCAGTCCACGTTTATATCTGTTCTCGACTCTCAATGCTTCTAATAATGTTCATACCAAAAATGTTAGTAGTTAATATATATTCTCTGGACTTGTACAACTCAGGCATATCACATCTACTTAGGTAGGTATACAGTTCCTTTGGTTAGCAAAGACCATGGCAGTAACACCCTTCTCACCTTAAGTAGGATAGCTAACTATTATTGGGAGTTTTTTTCTGTGTCAGACACTGTTCTAAATTTCCTATATGTACTATCATATTTATTTTGTGAAGATTGGAAAGACTAAGTCACAAATCAGCAGAGATTTGCTTACTAGAGAGAGTATGAGAGAGAACAGGGTTTGAACTCATTCTATTTTCAGAGCCCATGTTCTTAATCATAATGCTGCCTCCTTCACACGAAGCTGAATACCAAGAAATCACTCAAGGCAACTCAGTTAAATGCTATTGATTGATTCCGAGGCTTGAATATGACTTAAAATGTCTAACAAATAATTCTGTTATTTTTGTTGTTTACGAGTTTATAGACTCAGACAAAAAACACACACAATTTGTATGTGTTCCATCATGAATACTTGAAGTTGCTCTATAGTTCTTTATGAGGAAAAAGGTTGCCCTATCAGATTTAGTTCTTTCATGATAAAATTTGTCAAAGCACCAAAATCCAAGTGATATTGAAAGATTTTGGGAAGAATAAACAGAATACAACTTTTAGTGGATAAATTATTTTGAAGATGTTGAAGAAATTTCAACTGATAGTTTTTGGGTGTTGTTTGGTGTGCTCTGGCGCCACCACGCCCCAACCCCAAACCCCCGCCCCCGACTCCACGCCCGGCCAGCCCACCTGGAGCCTTGGGCACGATCATAGGAGGCCTGGTCACGACTGAACGACCTGCTGGTGCCGGTCCCTTCCCCCGCCGTAGCCCGGGAAGGCAGTGGAGGATGACCCACGTGTTTGGGCCCGCCCCTGCACCTGCATGGGAGACCAGGAGGAAGCACCTGGCTCCTGGCTTCGGATCGGCACAGTGCACCGGCCATAGCAGCCACTTGGGGAGTGAACCAACGGAAGGAAGACCTTTCTCTCTGTCTCTCTCTCTCTCACTGTCTAACTCTATCTGTTAAATGCTCTTATGTGAGCATTTTTTAAAAAAATTACCCTCCAGGAATAATTTTCTTACAACATGCTTTCACTAGACATTCCTCAAGAATCAATATCACCTTCTGCTGTCAATTAGATCAAGTCCAATCTCCACAATCTGAATGGTCAATGACAATTTGGCTGTACTACAACAATTATTTCATCAGACATATTCTCTTGTGAGTACAACCTCTGTTATAGTCAGAGCTGCCACTTCATTGTTCTCTGCCTACAGTTCTCATTATCCTTTCCCTGAACCTCTGCCAAGATGTGGTCACATCTTTAACTGTAAGTGTATAGACTGTAGAATCTGGGCACTGTAAGGCTCCTCTGAGTTCACTTATTCCAGATGAAGAAATGAAGAAGAGATAAAGAAAAGTGAACTGACCTGCCCAAAGTCCTGAATTTATTATATTTTAGAATCTGGAGTGTGGTTCAGAAGCTAGGTTGCCTGATGTTCAGTCCTGTGCTATTTCACTGTGCTTCATTGTATTTTCTTATAACTCACATTAAATCTCACTTCAATACATAGCCTATACCGATATAATTTGTAAATCATGATTCTATTTATAATTAACAGCATAGAGTTTAGCATTTGAGTGGAACTAGCATTTTTAAATCCTATTATGTGCAAAGCACTTGGCTAGCAACCTCATGCACATTTTCTCATTAGTTACATTAGCCTGATTGTAGACTTTTGTCCATATTTTGTTGAAAATTATTTAAGGCTGGGGCACATTTTCCCAAATAAGTGAAAGAATTGAGAATCAAATACAAGCCCTCCTGGTCCAATGCATATGACGAAATATTCTTTGGTTTTAAGACATTCATCTTGCCTTTTGTCAAATAAACTGTAAGTATTAGGTTCCTCCATGTATACATAAGACCATGGAATAATGTTCTTTTAAGTTTGGTTAAGGTTAATGGGCATGACTCCTGGAAAGGATATACCTGAGGCAAAGCAGTCACATAGTTCATAACACAAAGACATGCCAAAAACGGAATGAAAAAGTTAACTTCTCATGCCAAAAATTTGAAAACATATGTATGAAGGTCTCCAAAATGTCCATGGAAAAATCATGCATGGATTTAAAACTTTTTGCATCAAAATAAACTCACCTTTTAATTTCATTTTTCATGAACTTTTTGAAGTGTCTTTATATATCACTTTTACTGATTAAAGAAATTATATCAAGCTTTGTTCAGAGTTCTTCAAGCCAGGCTACTATGTGGAAGTGTTTGAGTAAAATGTCATCACACATTAAATGACAGATACCAAAAAGACTATTAGGACCATGGGCATAGTTTTTTCTTTGGTATTGAGAACCTTGTTGCTTTATTTCAAATAAAAACCACTTTCCATGAGATCAAGTAAAAAAAACTCTTTGAATTTATTTTGCACAATGGACTGTTTTCTTGTTTGAAATCTATATAGTAAGCATATGCTTTTTTGCTAAAAAAAACTTGAGAAAACATCCTTTTGTAGAAACTTGCTGTTGAAACACATTCAGTAAAAGGGAATTTATTTTTTAAGTAATTTATAAATATACAGAAAAGACTCAGAAATCAGTGGTTAATTATATATATATAAATTATATATAAATATATATATATATATATATATATATAGTAGTTGTTCTATGTAAAAATTTGGTATTTCTTGAGGTTTTGACTTAATGCAAAGTAATAAAATGGCAGGGTTCTGGAAACCAAAGAGATGGGGAATTTATATAATGAGCATTTTGTCTGAGCCATACTTGCTAGAACCCATCATCCCTATATAAGCGTTCTGGTTCTAGGTTTTTCCATTATTATCTGTAGCTTTGAAAAATATACTTTGTGGGGCTGGCATTGTGGCCTAGCAGGTAAAGCTGCAGCCTGCGACACTGGCATCCCATAAGGGCACCAGTTTGAATCCCGGCTGCTACACTTCTGATCCAGTTCCCTGCCGATGTGCCTGAGAAAGCAACAGAAGATGGCCCAAGTGCTTGGACTCCTGCACCCCTCTGGGAGACCCAGAATAAGCTTCTGGTTCCTGCCTTTGGACTGGCACAGCTCCAGTCATTGTGGTCATATTGGGAGTGAACCAGCAAAGGAAAGATCTCTCTCTCTCTATCACTTCCTCTCTGTGTATGTAAGCTCTGCTTTTCAAATAAATAATTTTTAAAAAACAGAAAAACCAATTTTGCTCTTTTGAGTCTTGATTTTCTTTTTTTATATGTACAATCAAGATACTTTTATCTGTGATGATGACTCTAAAGGATCATTAGAAAGGTCAAATAACGTGATGATGAGATGATGATTCATGAAATTACTAACTCCATGTAATACAAGGAATCTTTAACATTGTGCTGTTTTTTTTTTCTTTTTCTTTATTTGGAGTATATGTTTATATTTGATTTTAGGACATCATCGCCTGGTTTGTTGTTGCTCAGGAATCCATCTCCTCCTTAATTTATCACAGATTTTTATTACCATTCCTACTTACATGCTCAGTTTTTCATATTTTCTATTCCTCAATTTGGCTAAAGGCACAACCTCCATTACCTATGTCAGAAAGCTTGCCGTAAAAAAAAAAAAAAAAAAAAAAAAAAAAAAAAAAAAGAAAGAAAGCTTGGCGTGATCCTAAACTTTTTTCTTTCCTCCAGATCCAAGTATTCATCAATTCCAAGTCATTTTTTGCCTTAAAGTCTCTAAAATGTGTGCTTTATTCTCCATGCTTACTTATTTCAAGTTCTTTTAAATTAGAATCTAGACTACTACAGCTTTGTAAAACAGATAAAAGATTATTTATTTGAAAAGCAGGGTTTACATACACAGAGAATAAGTGATAGAGAGAGAGATCTTTCATTTGCTGGTTCACTCCCGTCATAGGGCTCCCTCCCCTATGATGTTTCAGATCCATCCTCCACAACCCAAGAGAGTGATTTTCACACAGCACAATTGGGGGGCAGGCATTTGTGCAGCTATTAAAATGGTGGTTAGGATGTGTGCCTCCTATATCAGAGTATGTGGGTTCATGCTCTGGCCCACTTCTGATTCTAGTTTGTACCCTAGGGGGCAACAGATGATTGTGCAACTGGATTGAGTTTCTGGCTCCTGGCTTTGGCCTGGCCCAGCCTGGAATTTAGCAGGCTTTTAAGGAGTGAAACAATGGATTGAAGACCTCTCTTCTCTATCTCCCTCTCTTCCGCCTTTCATATAAATAAAAAAAAATTTAAAGGCACAATTGGACCATTTTAAACATTGTTTGAAATGTTTTATAGATTGCCAATCACTTCTGTGATGATGTCTAAATTTCCTCCTGTGGCAGGCAAGACGGCTGCTTACTTTTCCTATTCTACTTTCTATCACTGCCCCTACATTCTCTTTGTGTGCCAAACTATTATTAGTTCCCGAAGTGTACTGAGATATTTTTCAAATTACGTTACATGTAGAAACTTGAGAATGGAGAAATTAATATTGTTATTAGATGACTGAGGCTTTAATGGTGGAATAACTCTTAAGTGTGGGAAGGTACCAGAAACAACATGGTACTTGTATACACAATCAAGTCAAAACATGGGAAAAATGGGATGATTTACCCAGCTGGAGCCTTGAATTAAATTTAAGTAATGAAAAATAAGGCATAAGAAGAGAGGCTAATTGTGGGGGTCTTCTAAAATGGTTTGGCAGGTAAGCATTGCTTATGTATACTGTAGTCCTCAAAGTGTATTTGATAATCATTAGTCACAAAATAGTGTTTTTGAAGTATACCTGGAAGTCTGGCTATTGTTTCTAACTGCAAAGAAAAGAAATGTTGTTTTCTTTTAGTTATTTCACTTTGGCTCTCTTGCCATTGGGGCTGGCACTGTGGTGTTGCGGGTAAAGCTGCTGCCTGTAGTGCCAGCATCCCATATGGGCTCTGCTTTGAATCCTGGCTGCTCCACTTCCATTCCAGCTATCTGCTATAGCCTGGGAAAGCAGTAGAAGATGGCCCAAGTCCTTGAACCCCTGCACCTTCATGGGAGACCTGGAAGAAGCTCTTGTCTCCTGGCTTCAGACTGGTGCAGCTCTGGCCGTTGTGGCCAACTGGGGAGTGAACCAGCGGATGGAAGACCCCCCCCCCCACTTCTCCTTCTCTTTCTGTGTAACTCAAATAAATGAATCTTTTAAAAAAACAAAAAAACTATACCATTTGTTGAATTTAATCCTTGCAGCTTCAAAGGCAGCTTCCTTAAAACAAACCCATTCATCCATAAATCTTGTAAGTCAAGGGCATATGTTAGCAGTTCTCAAAGTTAACAAGGTTGAATGGGAAAAAAAGCAAGTTAAGCACACACTGCACAAGACTGATGAATCTCAACTATTTTAATTTTGAGTACCATGCTCATAAGAGAATAACCAAGAACATTAACAGTAAAACAGGGACTTATGAGTGATATTAATTCTGTAGTGGTCATCATTAAATCAAAAGCATCTTCTTGTTGAGCCAGAGAAATAAAAGATGAAAAGAATTTCTCGTTGAAAAATCTGACTGCATTTTGAGTCACTAACGACACAAAATTGCTTTTATATGATTGATAGGACTACAGTATGTCTTTTCTTAATTTCAGAGTCTTCCATTAACAAATCAAATGCATGGGGAGTAATTTTCACATTATAGTTTGAAGTAACATTGGTGGCCCAAACAGATAATGAAGGCATTGCTATATAATGGGGAGGGAACATGTGAACGAACATATAATAAACATTGCTCAAGAATCTCTGCAATTTTCGAAGTTATTTGCTCATATCCTCAAGACTTCTTGATTGTGCCTTTGTCTTTTCCATCTCAAGGTATTCTTTTCATTAATCAAGGGCCAAAGTTTTCTCTGCTACCTGTCTGGAGGTTGAGCTGCAATAGGATAAAAAAGAAACTAGGGAGTTAAAAGTGGCAATGAAAGCAAAAATTCGTTTTTGACCTTAGAGTACTTTAAAAGAATTATTTTGTAGAAAATAGTGGATTTAATGACCCTTGAAATCTTCTAACTCTTGCCCCCAAAACTACCATGAATATCTTAAAATCACAGGGATAACATTACTTTCTAAAATACTAAGATGAAATCACAGTAATGCCCATTTTGCAAAATAGGTGATACTAATATTAGATTAATACCAGGGGTCTTCAGAAGATTTATAGAAAATCCACACTATCTTTTTGATCCCATTTCTATGAATTTTTTGAAATACTCTTATAGAATATTTAATATAATTGACCCCTATAGTTCATGTTATTTTAATATATACATAATTATTTTAAATATTTAGTTATAGACTCTGATTCTTTATCACTTTATGGCTGCATGATCATAAAAAGCCTACTCTGTGCAGTCTCTCTGTAAGAGGGTAAAAAGGAGGTCATAGGAATATACTAAGAGGCTACACTTTCAAAGTCACCATGAAGTATTATGTTGGCTCAGAACGGCTTGATTACTTTCTGAATGGAATATGAAGACTGGGTACAAAGAGTGACCTCAGGGTAGGAAAGAAAGGAGAAAGCAATGAACAACAATTCTTACTTACATAGACTGCCTATATTTTTGGTATTTGCAACTTCAAAAACTCTGAATCTGCAACTGTGTGTGTGTGTGCGTGTGTGTGAAGTGATGAGATGGGGCAGATCACGAAATTAAAAACAATGTATAGGAAAAATACTTATATTACAAATGGACTTATGTGGGTCAGAACATATTGAGATTCAATGATGTGTAAAAAATAAATATTACAGTAGTCATACTTATTCCATAATTTCCTTCTTTCCCTATATAACACTATTCAAATTGCCTTCACCTGAAACTTACTCTTTTATTACTGCTACATTCTTTTTTTTAAAATTTTTTTTAACTTTTATTTAATGAATATAAATTTCCAGTGTACAGCTTATGGATTACAATGGCTTCCCCCTCCCATAACTTCCCTCCCACCCGCTACATTACTGCTACATTAACTGAGGAATTCTACTGCATTGTATCAACATTCCCTATCCAATAAACATCTCAGTTAATCCAGGTATCTTTAGAAGGGTTTGGTTGACATGATTCATAAGAGTCATCAACTTTAATTTTAACATATGGTTTTTAATAATTTCACACTTATTTTGTTTGACACCCCTACATTCAAAATCAAACAATAATTTTGAAAAGCATAGTCTACTACTTGTCCCTGTAAGCATATAAAATGGTATATATTTGGATACAGATGCCTAAGTTTATTTCAAACCCGACAGCCATTGCAAAAATACATAGATTGTACAGCTATGGAATGTGCAATTTCCATATTTGTGTCAATGCAGCAAAAGTTTTTGGACCTTAAAATTCTAGTGAAATGCTCCTTGGGGAAAGAAAATCCCTATTCATTCAATTACGTATAGTTTACTGAATGACAAAACTAAAATTTCCCTGAGTTAGTCTCTATGAATTTCTGAACTTAAGCTGATGTGGTCTGATTTTCTCTACCTGCTATATATGATATATCATTCATCCTGTTACTAAAATTGTGGTGGCTGGGCTGAAGAATCTTGAGTTGTCATGGAAAATACATGATCCTGAAATTCCTAAAGAAAGAAAACCAGCGGAGAAAATTTTCTACAGCAGGGGCAGTAAAAATGATGGTCATTAAACTTAAGGTAACTGTTTCTCTTTTGGATTGCTAACTGGGATCTTTGTAGATTAGTGTTTGGCTCAATTTGGAAACCACACATGGTACAGATAAAGGGAGATGCCCACATTCAATTTGAGACACTGATCTTTTATCATATCAACAATTGTTTTCTCTCAAATTTTTCAGAGAGCAATAGGTCACATTGTGGGCAGAAGCTTTTTGACTTGTTCAATACACATTTACTTAGTTATATTCAATTTGAGGTCTTTAATTAACTCATTCCAAAAGGGAAATCCAATTTATTTCATTGTATCTCAACTGAGCACTTTGAAGAATCTATTATATCTACCAAGGAATCCAGCAATAGAAGATCATGGAAGCATTCTAGTATTACGAAGAAATATAATCAAACTGATATATAAAAGACTTTGTGGGTAGGTTTGGTATGCAGATAGTACCAAAGTAGTTAAAACAATTAACAGACCTTGAGCATGTAGCCTGACTCTTTGGAAAGCAGGTGGTTTTGTCAGATCTTAGATGAAAAACCCCTAGAGAACAAATCTTCCACTGTAAGAAAACACAGCATATTTCTAAAAAGCTAAGAATGGAAAAACTATTTCTTTATGTATAAAATATTTAATTAATAAGCTACCTGGTAGGACATTGCCTTGATTATTTGGAACATGTGGAAAGTATATTTACCTACCTAAAGGTAAATCATAACTAAGATTAAGTTCAATGAACATATAGGCAAAAAATTGAATTTCTTAATGTATTCCTAAAGAAGTGATGCACTGGGAGGGCAGTTTAAAATGAAATTTCAACAATGTTTAGCTACTTTAGCCAATCCTCTTTCTGAAGGTATTTTATTGTAATGTTAGCCTCTCTTGAACTAACATTTACTTGTAAGCTTTCTCAAATATTCAAGATAATTAGAAATCAAAGCACGTCTTCTGTTTAATTTTTGAAGCAATTATTAGAGGTGCTAATTTAAGATAATTTTGGAGCAAAAAGAAGGGCATATTTGATTGGTATATGTTAAGATATTTATCACCAGAAATGCCCATATAACTCCGTATCTATAAGACTCTGGTTATAATAAACTATTTAATATTATACTATCTTCTTCAGCATCATAATTATTCTTGTTCTTTAAAAGATCTACCATTAAAAAGAAACAGTCACCTCTTTAAAGGATGCAGTTCTTTGGAATCTTTCAAGAAATTAAACTAATAAAATCACTGAGTCTTCTTAGTTATAAATAAAAGCCATTTGCACAGTATATCCATAAGAAAGACTAATTTTTCTCTTGAATGTGGAATTATATTATTTGTTCATAAATTATATAATTTTTGGATAACCTACTAAATGTCACTAGGCTGTTAATAATGTAGTGGTAATACCACTATCCATGAAAGTCAGTATTAACCTTTACAAAAAGAAAGATAATTTCAGGAGTGAGGAACGTATTTGGGTATTTCTCACAAGTATAACAAAGAATGATAAACCACATATACACATTTCTAACTATTTTAAATACACTAGTGATATGTTGTGATCTGAACATCTAAAATAATTTTAACAGCAGGCATTTGGCCTAGTGGTTAAAACACCAGTTAAAATGCCACATCCCACATCATAGTGCCCGTTCAATTTCTGGCTCTGGCTCCTGAATCCAGTTGCCTGACACTGCTGAATCTGGGAAGCAGTGGTGATAGCTCAGGTGATTGGGCTCCTGTCATCCACATGGAAACCTGAATTAAGTGCCCAACTAACAGCTTCAGTCCCAGCCAAGGGCCTGTTGTGAGCATTTAGGAAGGATATAAGCATTTTGGGAGCTCTCGCTCTCTCTCTCGCTCTCTCTCTCTCTCCCTTCACTTCTCATATATATTTTTTAAAACCTCAGTAATGTTTAAAAATAAATACATAAATAAAAAATTTCTAACCATTCTAGAAACTCAGTGAGATGACATTTCCTTTGTTTTCATATAGCTTGTACCCCCAAATGGACACTTGTTTTCTGTTAAGTAGACTATGAGATATTTAGAGGGCAGAAACTATGTTTTTCACTTGGTTTGTATGTATTCTGAAACTTTTCCACTCTGTTTAATTATTAAGTACCCATGGAAAGAATGAATGAAGATAGAACAAATGGCATGACTGTATATTATGATGTTCAGTTGACTGTTTTTGTTCACTTAATGGTTAGTAGAAATTTTTATTCTTTTTAAAGTGAGCTTCTCTCACTTGTTAAATTTTGTGAATGGATAGCACCCCTATTCTCTCCATTATAGTTATTTGTGATGGACTTATATATACATGGATGTAATAAATGAGGAAGATAATGAAATACTAAAGCTCTAAGGAAAGTCAATCATCCATTCTTCCATTAAATGCTTTGTTAGTGAGGGCATGCAAAATGTATGGTTTCTTAAGATATTCATTGATTTATTGTCAAGTTCTGTCCATCTCCAATGAAATAAGTTAAGTAGTTGCAGATATGTTCATTATTTAGTCTCACTGTAAAAGCTGGAGCACATGTACCTAGGCATGGTTTTTATTTGACTGGATATTCAGCTGAGGTAAGTTTTATTATTACATTTTGAGGGAATCAATACCTTCCATGTGAAAAAATTGATTATTTTGTATGAGAAAATAGTCTACTTTGTGGATAGTTTTCATCTACAATCAACACAATGTCTTACACCCCTGGTTAGGAAACAAAGTTCTTAGAAACTATGGTTTGAACTCCAAAATGATAGCTACATTTCTTAAAACTAGTAAGCTAAAACTTACCATAGCCATATTTTATTTAATTCAGTCTGAAACACAAAAGCTATAAAATAAAACGTTTTAAATGTTTCATACTGCTGCAAAGTTTCATTTGCAAAAAGCAACTGGGAAAACATATCTTTTTTCTAATATTAAGGTTTTTACCTGAGCAATATGGTTTTTATTAATTTTAATTAGCCAATATTAGCCTTAAATTTACATAAGAAAATGCTGTAAAGCCATACTAGGTAAAAAGAAAAACATTAAGGAGATATCAATTTTGTACTTTCATTTTGGTTAGAAGAATTTGTGCTTCATTTTTAATGAACAGTTACATTCAATCATATATTCTAGTGGAAAATGAAATAATTATTCCAAGTTTCACTTTTATGCACACAGACACTATAATCCAAATTAAGTGTATTTGTTTACCATGACTAATGAAGTATAACGAGAATAAAATCAATGCCTACCAAATAAATTATGCCTCAATGACAACACATCAGTAAAATTTCATCAGAAAGTACATTACTTACTGCTGTCAAAAACAGTTTATCAAAAACTTAACAATCTTAATTTGTGCATGCAATTCAGAGTGCCAGAAGCAAACATTTGATAAGTATGCATTACTCAAAAAATTTTCAAGTGATGTTTGGGAGAAATTATATGAAGAGCACACTTTAATTCCAAAGGGGTTCTTTGTTCTGTCATATCATGTCAGCAAAATAATCATCTAATTCTATGTACTTAAATGAGAGATTAGAATATCATAGTTATTTCAGACAGACTTCTTAATAAAATTAGATTTTTAAGATTGATTTCTTTTAAATGGCTTGATCTATAGCATTTAAGGCTCATTTGTGTTTATCCTTTCTCTGCAGGTAGAGCAAAAAAAATCAACACTAGGCCATGTATGTTCAAGATGAGTTAGGCAAAAATTTTCTGGGCTGTCTGTTACCAGATTTATCTTTATGAGCTATGTAACCCTTGAGCGAGTACTAGACCAGACAGCCAAAGCGTAATCAAGGTCTTTTTGATATTTTCCAACTGTATAGAAGTTTGATCTTTCAAATGGAAAACCATATTGCTTGCTTTAGGAATCGAAGCATAAATAGCAATACTGGACACTTTGTATTCTGTATTCCATGGCCTGCATATCTCAGTAAATAAAAAAGAATTGTGGACCCTATCCAATGACCTAAACATTGAATTACAGGAAATGAAGAAGAAATTGAAAATCTACATTATGCAAACTTACCTTAAAAAACTGTTTCACAGCACCTGATGATATGGCAAACTTCACAACATCTGGTGGTTCAGCTTCCACTATAATGTCAAAATTAGGGAGTGGAATGTTTGGATTGGGGTGAATCTTTAAATTGGCAAGATCCTTGATACCAATGGGATTCTGGACCTTAGAGATCTCTGTACAAAAACCAGATTCCCTGGCATCAAGGGCATCCTTGGATCTAGTGGTGTGCTTAAAGCTAGCAGAATCCATGGAATCAGCTGAGTCTTTCAAGTGACTACAAAATTTGTGGTCAGAAAAAATTGTGTAATTTGATGTACCATAAAGTTTAGAGGAAGTCAAATTTTTAGGAATGGAAGAATAGTTAGCATTAGTGGAAAAAGTATGGGAGTTTCCATCCACAGTATTGGAAATAGAGGAACTAGAGTTGATTTCTAATTTGGGTTCAAGGAGATTATTAAAATTGCTGGTATTAGTAGAACTATGAGCATTATGAGTATTTATAGCAATATAATTAGGGTTGATGACAAAGTTGGAGCCAATGAAATGAGAAAATTTGGGGATATGGTTAATATATGAGGCAATATTGGTGCCAGCTGTATAGCCAGGGCTAATAGCACTACTGTAATTAGTAGTGTTGCTGGTGTCAGTGGCATTGGAGGTGCTAGCTGTAGAGCTCAATCTGGCTACATAACTAGTTCTAGAAATATAGTTTGGGTTGACTACAAAGCTAGAACCTACTGCATGGGTAAATCCTGGGACATAGTCTTCATATGAGTTATAATCTGGGGTAGCTGCACAGTTGTGGCCAGCAGCACTGGTGGGTCTTGTACTATAATTGGGGTCAGCATCAATGTTAAGATAAATGGCACTATTATGACTAGTAGCATTACTAAACCTCTCATTATAGTTAGAATCAAGGTCTTTGGGAGGGCTAAGGCTATTGTTGGGGTCAAAGCCAGTATTGTTGAAGTCAAGGCTGTTGTGAGTCAATCTGACATTCTGAGGCAAAGGGCCAATGTTGCAGAAAATTTCATTGCCTGGCCAACTGTCATTGCTAGGGCCAGCATCACTGTTGGAATCAGAAGTGCAGTCTTTGCCAGTCCCACTTTGTGGTCCAGAGTTGTAGTTTGGATTAGTGCCATCATTAGAGCTGGAAGTATTATCACAATCAATATTATCTAGGCCAAAGGAATAATCTGAACTGCTTGTGTATGTGTCTTCTTCAGCATCAGTGCTATATTTGGAGTCCGCATCATTATTAGTAGCATTATCAATGTTAGGATCAGGTTCACTATTGGGATCAGTTCCATTATTAGGGTCACCATCATTGCTGGAATTAGATTCATTTGTACGGCCAGCATCACCACTAGGATCAGATTTACTGTTAGTATCAGCATCATTTTCACCATTACTATCTTTGGGATCAGAATCATCAGGGTCAGACTTATCTTTAGGATCTTTCTTATCTTCAGTGTTGTCTTCATTTTCAGGGTCTGTTTCATCATCATCATCTTCATCATCATCTGTCTCGTTCTCAGTACCTGTTTCATCATCATGATCTATCTGACTTTTGGGAAGAGGTTTCTTTTCTGTGCTGGCCTTATCTTTGAGATTTCCAGTACTGACCAATTTAGTTTCATCATCAGGAATGGCCTCATTTTGGGGTTCTCCAGTAAGGTTGAACTTGCCCTCACTTTCAAGTCCAGTGGCACTGCTGGCATTAATGATTCTGTCTGGACCAGGAAGATTATGGCAGTCCATGGTATCTGGGGGATTCATGGGAGAGATCTGAGTAGAGTCCATGATATTTTGTACAGCTGAGTGACTTTCATAATGTAAATAAGAAACTGAATCCACAGAATATATAGAATCTTCCCTGTGTAGAGGACAGTAGATGTCTACATGGTGCCTAGGTTCTAGGGATGGAGATAATGGGCTGCTGCAAGAAGTTTTGTGGTATCTATCTGATTTGGGATTCAGATTCAGAGAATATTTAGATTCCAAGGGAACTTGGAGATGCAAAGGACAGTCAGAGAATGAATCATCATCAGAATTTGTAGCACATTTATGATAAGGATAGTCACTGATTTCCATGAAACATTTGGAACATATGTGTGTGTTATTTCTTTGAGTTGTAGAGCGTAAAACAGACCTAGGGCTTATAGAAATTGGTTGATTGTCAGGTACTGAAATATCCGATGTATAAGCCTCAGTACTTAGGAGATGAATAGTATTCACTGAAGATGCAGAACTCTGAAAACTTTGTGTGTATCTGTAATCCTTGTTATGGCTTCTATAGACAGAAATCTTGCGGCTGGCATTTCTGTGATGCTTGTTATCCTTCAGTGTGAATGGCTCTGAAGAAAGGTTGTGACTGTGCATTTCCTTTAACATTTGCTGGGATTTTTGGTTGTCACTGACAGTTGGAGACATCTCTTTGAACCTCACAAACTTGTCATCACTCAGGTATCTCACAGGTTGACTTCTGGAAACTGAAAAAAAAAAATAAAATGATGAACAAGAGTAACCAGATATATAATAAAGCATAACTTTGAGGCTCACATTACAACATAAATCAGTACAAAGGAAAAAATGTATAATTTCCTTCAATATATTATTGTGAATGTTATTGATATTTCAAGAGGAGGCCAGAATTCTAAATTTTCTACTCAAGTAGGTATCATGCTGAGCTTATTAAGATGTAAAAAATGAATCACAGTCATTTATATCAGATGTTTATACTTTTCAGATTCAGAGAGTTTACTTTTAGAAAATAACTTTCTATAATAGAATTCATTGGAATTATTTGGCTGAAATAAAATTTTGTTCCACAAAGCTTGGTTACTGCAGATCTATATTACTTTAGAATTTTACTTTGAGAAATTTATTTTTTCCTGAAATATAATGCCTATGATTTATAAAATCTCCCTGTTTGAAAACAAAGGTTTCTTGGACTAGATATGTCGAAATACTAAATTTTCTGATACTAAATTTAAAACAGAGATCAATTCTATAGCTATCAAGAACTCACTGGCACATGATTTTGGAAATTGAGTTATTTACCAATATCTTAGCTTTAAAATTGAACTAAATATTAAGTAAATGTTATTATGAGATAACCTGAGATAACTTATTTCCAGGGAAACAGGCAGAAATGAAATATAAATGAACATTACTTAATTTTTAAAACATAAGATTATTTCTACCACTCCTCTTAACTGCTAAAAACACTTTTTAAGGGTTTAGCATCAAACACAAAATTCTAATTGGGAAGGAATCTAAGAATGCTTAATGGCAAGTGACTTCATAGAAAAAGAGATATGCCTTCTCAGAAAATTTTCGTTAAGGTCAACATGATTTCTTACAAGAAATTTTTAACTGCATACTCATAGAATTTTAGATATTTACTAAAGATACAAATGTCATCTCTGAAAGATAGTAAATAAGGTTAAGTACACGCTTATACGTATTTAACAATTAAACTTTCAGAAAACTATATAGTTCCCATAGATTTATTTTAAGAAAATGAATGTATATTCTTACAATAATGGGAATTCATTATGTTGACTGCTAACATGATAGTATGAAATGTTGCCACTTAATGGAGAAGACAGATCATCTTGTTAATCTATATTGCTTGGCTCTATAATACATATTCAAAGCAAAATTATAGAATTTTCTAGCCCAAGTCAAATGCCAAAAATATTAAAGGTGGTAAATATGATCTTGAATAGCTCTGGTCCTTGATAGCATGCATTATGTAATTCTCTCATACAATCCTATTATTATAAGTTAATGACAAACATTTATAACTTGATACAAACACAAAGGAGGTATAATTTGACTATTTGTTACATTCTTTCACATTTAAGATAATAGAATATATTAGCAAATTAAAAATGCAACAACAAAAAAGTCCAGTTAGAAAATGGGCAAAAGACCTCACTAGACAGTTCAAAAGAAGAAAGACAAATGGACAACAAATATATGAAAAATGCTCGAAGTCACAAACCATCAGGGAAATGTGAATAAAACCACAATAAGATATCACCTCACCCCATAAGAACAGCTAAGACAGAGAGTAAAAAATGTTGGTGAGGATGTGGGGAAAGGGAACACTTATACATTGTTGGTGGAAATGTAAATTAATGCAGCCACTGTGGAAAGCAGTATGGAGATTTCTTAAAAAGCTAGAGATAGACTTAACATAGAATCTAGCAATTCCAGTTCTGGGTCTATATCCAAAAGACATGAACAAGTTGTATCAGAGATATCAATACCACCATGTTTATAGCAGTACTGTTCACAATAGCCAAAATCTGGAATCAACCAAGGTGTCTATCATCAGATTAATGAAGAAAAAGTGGTATACATACACAATGGAATATTATCAGTCACAAAAATGAATTAAATTCTAGTACTGTTTGCAACAAGATTGATGAAACTGGAGAAAATCATGTTGAGTGAAATAAGTCAGACACAGAAAGACAAATATCACATGTTTGCTCTTATGTGGCAGAAAAAATTAAAAAAAAATCAGAAACAGAAAAAAAGAAAGAAATGCCTGTATCAGTGTTGCTGCAAATATAGTTTTGTCAATCTTTTTTTATACTGTTGTCAAACCAATGCTTAAATGTTATATTATTATACTTTTTTTTGACAGGCAGAGTGGACAGAGAGAGAGAGAGACAGAGAGAAAGGTCTTCCTTTGCCGTTGGTTCACCCTCCAGTGGCCAAGGCGGCCGGCGCGCTGCAGCCAGCGCACCGCACTGATCCGAAGGCAGGAGCCAGGTGCCTATCCTGGTCTCCCATGGGGTGCAGGGCCCAGGCACCTGGGCCATCCTCCACTGCACTCCCGGGCCACAGCAGAGAGCTGGCCTGGAAGAGGGGCAACCGGGACAGAATCCGGCACCTCGACCGGACTAGAACCCAGGGTGCCGGCGCTGCTAGGCGGAGGATTAGCCTGTTGAGCCACGGCACCGTCTATACTTTTAATCATCTATGATTACTTTAAAATTAATGTATATGGATGAAATGGTAATCTTTCCATGATAGCCCTTGCCTATATTCCTACCAAAGTAGGATCTATTTGCGCTTTACTTATTAAACTTTTTATTTTGTAGAATCTGAAAATAGGTTTACTATATGACTCAGATATCCCATTTCTGGGAATTTACCCAAAGGAAATGAAATCAGCATGTGAAAGAGTTATCTGTACTCCCAAGTTTATAGCAGCTCAATTCACAATAGCTAAGATATGAAATCTACTGAAATGTCTATCAGCTGATGACTGGATAAAGAAATTATGGTATACATACATGATGGAATAATACTCAGCCATAAAAAAAATGAAATTCTGTCTTTAAAAAATGGTTGTAACTGGAGACCATTATGCTTAGTGAAATAAACCAGTCTTGAAAACACAACTATTATATGTTCTCCCTGATTTGTGGTAACTAATATACACAGTACAAAAATGTAATGTATATGAGCAAAAGTGAAATATATAAGAGCAAAAGTGAAATTTTGATATTTATAGTCCTTGAGGAACACTTCTTTCTACTTGATGCTTGTTGAATTTTTTGTTTGACTTGTTATTGTGAAGTAAATTGAAGGTACGTCATTATGAAAATTAAAACAAAATAATAGAAGAAGGAGGAGAATGGGAGGGAGGGAGAGAGGGAGGGGAGCTTGGATGGGAAGTCCCATTATGCTCATAAAACTGAATATATGAAATACATGAAATTTCTTCCCTTTATATAAATTATTAAAAAGTTAAGAAAGAATATATTACCAGAAAGAGAAAGAGAGAAAGAAAGAGAGAAAGAGAAAGAGAAAGAGAGAGAGAGAGAGAGAGAGAGAGAGAGAGAGAGAGGAAGGGAGGGAAGATGGAAGGAAGGAAGGAAGAAAGAATGATACAAAGAAGAAGAGTGGGAGGGAGATAGGAGGAGGGTGGGCAGGAAGAAAATAATATTGTATTCTTAGGATTGTGTCTATGAGCTATATTAAATTTGTCAAAAACTTTTTAAAAAAAACTTAAAGTAAAATGGCCTGAAACTGTGAAACTACTAGAATAAAATAGGGAAAAGAAAGACATTGGTATAGGCAATGACTTTGGATGCCAACAGCAAAGGCAACAAAAGCAAATACAGAGTGATTATATCAAACTAAGCAGCTTTTGCATAGCAAAGGAAACACTTAGCAGTGAAGAGAGACATACAGAATGGGGGAAAACATTTTCAAACTATTCATGTTAGAAGACTTTACATGCAGAATATATAAGGAACTAAAAGCCTTAATAACAAAATAAATAATCCAATTAAAAATGTGCAAATTATCTGAATAGACTTATCTCTAAATAAGAAATTTAAAAGGCCAACAAATATTAAAAAATTCTCAATATCATTAGCCATCATGAAAATGCCAATCAAATTGGTATAACACAATTGAATATCATCTAAATCTAGTTGGAATGGCTTGCTATTGTCCAAAAGATAAAAATCAGCAAATGCTAACAAGAATGTGGAGAAAGGAGAACTCAAATACTATTGGTGAGAATGTAAATTAAGATATTCATTATGGAGAACAGTATGCAAAATCCTCAAAACTTAAATATATATCTACCATATGGTCCAGCTTTCTCACTTCTGGGTAGGTATAAAAAAATAAGAGCAACACATCAAAGAGATGTTTGCACTCCTACACTTTATAGCATTATTCACAATGGCCAATATATTAAATCAATCTGGTTGCTCTTGAAAAGTTGAATGGATAAATAAAATGTGGTATATGAACACAATGGAATATTATGTGGCCATAAAGAAGCAATGTTGTCATTTGCTGAAAAATGGAAGGAAATATAGGGCATTGTTATATGAAAAGAGTGAAGAACAGAAAGACATATACCACATATTCTCTTTTCTATGTGGAAGAAAAAAAGAAGTTGATCTGACAGTAGGATAAGACTACCAGAGGTTGGGATAGGTGGGGCAGGGGTAAAGTAAGGATGAATAGGAGGTACTAAAGCATAGTAGAAAGAATATGTTCTAGTGCTCCTCAGCACAGTGGGGTAATGATATTTCACAATAATCTGTTAAATAGTTTATAAAGAACTAGAAGACAGAAATTCAAAATTTTAGAAAAGTGAAGGATATATAAGTGTTAATTAATGTGATTTCATCAGCACATACTGTATAAATGTCTTCAATTATCACATTGTACCCCCATAAAATGTACAATTATTACCTGTGAACCCAAAAATCTTTGAGATAAATAATTAAAAGTAGTTTTTAGTTGTTAATGAATATTTGTGGCATTAGAAGTCTGACAGTGCCTACTAATTTTCTATCTAATGCATATATTTTTGAGCATATCAATTTGAACTTTAAGAAAGAGAATACAAAAAAGTCTTAGGAAAACTTTACTTTTCACTTGTACTTGAAACAGTTTTTTTTAAAGATTTATTTCATTTATTTGACAGGCAGAGTTACAGAGAGAGGTAGAGACAGAGAGAGAGAGAGGTCTTCCATCCGTTGCTACACTCCCCAGATGGCCATAATGGCCGGAGCTGTGCTGATCCGAAGCCAAGATCCAGGAGCTTCTTCTAGGTCTCCCACACTGGTGCAGGGGCCCAAGGACTTGGGCCATCTTCTACTGCTTTCCCAGGCCATAGCAGAGAGCTGGATCGGAAGTGGAGCAGCCAGGGCTCGAACCGGCGCCCATATGGGATGCCGGCACTGCAGGTGGCGGCTTAACCCACTACGCCACAGCGTTGGCCAAACCCTATGCATTTTTAATATAGAGATTTCTAATTTGTGATTCCTGTTCAAACTGTAAGTCAGGTGGGATGATGGGTATGAAACTGAGCTGAGTCCCTAAACAGTGCCTTTAGTGCAAATACTAGGTATCATCAGGCCCCAGTCTCCTAGCCTCCCTCCCTTAGCTTAACTTACTAAATTGATGGAATGGTACAGCCAGACTACAGGGTTCTAATCAGGGTGGGGAACATCTGGATCAAAGACCATGTAAGGAACATGAAATTATTTGCTCTGACCCTGCCAAGGCAACTGCAGGCAGGACTCAAAATGCAATAAATCTATAGAAGGTTAATTTTTAAGTTAATTTTATATGGCCTGTGAATAATGTTATAAATATAGAAATGTCCCTTGGCAGAAAAAAAGGTTGTCCACCCCTGGGAAGTTTCCTGGTACAGAGCAGAAACAAACTGCTATCTGCATGTAGCCCCCAGGCTAACTGAAGCCCGCATGGCTATCATAGAAATTCCCTGAAGAGCATGGAACTGCAGACCCTCCAAAAGCTTGGACATGAGCTGAACAGGTAACCAGACCAAGACTGTGATTCCAATCAGCTCCTCATTTTCTAGCTGGAAGCCAATATGCAGATGTTCCTATCCTTTATGCCTCTTATTCCCAACTTCTCCCTTGCAGCCTCCTTAAAACCTCCAAAGCACCCTTATTCAGCAGGACAGTAGCTCTTAAGATGGAAGTCTGGGGCTGGTGCTGTGGAGCAGCGGGTTAACGCACTGGCCTGAGGCATCAGCATCTCATATGGGCGCTGGTTCAAGACCTATTGGGCCGTGTTCCCAAAGGAATCCGTGTGCCCTCTAGGATTGTATTTGTGTGTGTATTCTGAAACTGTGTCTGCCTGCAAGGCTTGGAGGTTAGCTCCGAATTGCTAACCAGAGTTGTGCTATGCCTGAATTGATGCCTTGGGCCAGTTTAAAAAAATAATGCAGAAATTGAAGGCAGATACCATCTGTACAGTCTGACTTTCTAAGAAAGGCCTTTCTGGTAAGAGATTTATTTATTTATTTATTTTTTAGACACTGACTAAAGGAAGCCTATAGGGCATAAATCGATTAAGATACCTTAACTTAAAGGTTATTGGGGCAGACTGTGGACAAAAGAGTTAACATAGAAAGGCCAGCTTGCAAAGTTGATCTTTAGCCGGTATCTGGGTACTTGGATTCAGGAAGGATTCTCAACATTCCCAGAACTCATAAGAGAATCTCATTATACCTAAAGTGTTTATACAAGAAAAAGTTATTCATGTTAAGCATAGTAATTCCTTCTTTAGGTCTAGGATTTTGGTATATGCTAGACAGAGGGTGCCTACATGAGCAGCCTCAAGTTTAATAAAAAAGTAATGGGAGGGGCCAGTGCTGCAGCATAGCAGGTAAAGCCGCCACCTGCAGTGCCAGCATCCCATATGGGCATCAGTTTGAGTTCCCGCTGCCCCACTTCCGATCCAGCTCTCTGCTATGGCCTGGGAAAGCAGTAGAAGATGGCTCAAGTTTTTGGGCCGCTGCACCTGCGTGGGAGACCCAGAAGAAGTTCCTGGCTCCTGGCTTCGGATTAGTGTAGCTCTGGCTGTTGCGGCCAGTTGGGGAATAAACCACTGGATGGAAGACCTCTCTCTTTGTCTCTGCCTCTCCTTCTTTCTCTGTGTAATTCTGACTTTCAAATAAATAAATAAATCTTTTAAAAAAAAGTAATGGGCACTAGTTTTATTGAGTGTCAGGAGATCCATGAACCCACTCATCAATTGAATTTGTGAAAATTACTTGAAAAATCAATAATTTCTTGTGCCTGGAAGTGGATCAAAAGGCATGTAACAAAAGAAGAAAAAATCTATTCAGAAAATCTACTAAAATTCAGTAATAAAAGAGAGCCCATAGTATTTGAAATGAGAGTTCTTCCTCCATTCCACCACCCAATTCATTAAGATGAGAATGTCTCAGAAATTCACAGACAAGAACACAAGGCTTCCTTTCTTCAAAACTTCCAGTTGGAAGATTTTCTTCTCTGGAGAAGCAGGACATCTATTTCTTATCTTGCCTTCATGTAACTGTTGCTAAGGCTATCTTCCAGGAATGTGTAGCCAAAAGGTGAGTGTTCTCTTTCTGCTAGTCTCCCATTCACGGAATGGGGACTTTAACTTGAGTATGGGAACAAAGACGTCCCAATAGCCTTTTCCACAGTTCAAAAGACAGTAGTTCCATGTCAGGAGAAGCAAACCAGAGACCTGAAGTCACTTTCACCTCCTTTGAGCACTCAGTTCAAAAAGCAGGAATGTCATCATTTAGAGAGAAACTAACTTGCCATTGTCCCCACCACTGGCTCTAGAGACCTTTCTTAGGGACTTTGCTTCTAATTGCTTCCCAAAATAATTGATTTTATTTGCAACAGAGCACAAAGTTAAAGATTAAAGGTGCTTCTATGGTTTGATTGTGTCCATTTTAAAATTCATGTTGATATTTAATCAATAATGCAACTGAATTAAGACATGTGTCTTTTAAAAGATGGTTAGACCACGAGGGTTTTGTCAATGACATGGATGGGATTAACAACATCATAAAAGGGTTGGAGGGAAGTAACTAGGCTCCTTTTTGTCCTTCCACCTTCTATTGTATGAGGATACAGCATTCATGCCTTCTAGAGGAAGCAATATTCAAGACGTCATCTTGGAAAACAGATGCCAGCCTTCACTAGACTTTGAACCTGCCAAGGCTTTGATCTTAGAATTCTCAACCTTTAGAACCATGAGTAATAAATGTATGTTGCTTATAAATGACCAGGTTTAAGATATTTTGTTATAGCAGCAGGAATGGACACAGGTGCTATCAGAAACAGTAGAGATTGTGGTGAATAGCAATTGAGAGTGGACTGGTGGATTCAGTGAAAACAAAGGCTAAAATATAGTTGAGAGAATCAGTGGACTTCTTGGAAGAGCACTCTTGGAGTCAGAAAAATATCAAACACTGGTCACAGGACCTGTTCTTTGAAGGGGGACTAAATTTTATTAAATTAGTCTGATTAGCATTTTATACTCCAGAGCATTGTAGAAAACAATAGAGCAATCAGTGATCAACTAGTGGATCAAGGCAGCTGAAAGTTGCCTGGGAAAGAGATGTTGAGAAACCTGCCATAATTACTGTTATCCCAAGGTGACTATGGGTAACCCAAAGCCGTACTTTTCTGAGGAGCAAGAACAGAAGCTTGAAACCTTTGGGGAAAAATAGATATCACTGAAATAACCCAGCTAGTCACTAAACAAATAAGCAGGCAAATAACAAGCCTCAAAGTGGGGGATCAATATCTATATTTGCCACAATATTTAGCAAAAATATTCAATTTCCAACACAGACTTGTAACACATGCAAAAAAACCAGAAAGTGTAATTTTTATATAGGGAGAAAAGAGGCACTGAGAATTCTTATTCCCTGTGAGAGTAACCAGATGTTGGTTTTAATAGAGAAAGACTTCAAAGCAGCATTTATAAATATGTTAAAAATAAATACAAAAAGAAGCCATAGTAAAAGAAGTAGAGACAAATATGATAATGTCACTCTCAAATAACCAATGCGATAAAAATAAGAGAAAGAAATTATTTAAAAGGACCAAATGGAAATTCTGGAATTTAAAAAGCATAATGTTGAAATGAAAAATTCACTGGAAGAATTCAACATTAGGTTCAAATTGGTAGAAGAAAAAAATTAGCAAGCTTGAGATAGATTAGTAGATATTGTGCAATAGAAAAACCAGAGAAAAAAAGAATGAAAAAAAGTAAGCAGAACCTCTGACAACTGTGGGACATCATTAAGCACACCAATATTTGCATTTTGGAAGTACTAAGACTGGAAGAGAAGAGAAACAGAAGAGAAAAGAAATAGAAATTCAAATAGCCAAAATATTTGAATAAATAATGATTGAAACTCTACAAATTTACTGATAAACACTAATTTGATCAAGCAGGAAGCTCAATGAATTCCAAATAGGATAAATACAATAAAATCTATAAATGTACACATCATACTAAACAAATGAAAGCCAAAATCAAGATGAATATCTTGAAAGTAGCAAGAGAAAAACACTTCAACCCTTTCAAGGAAACTCAATAAGATTAACAGCTAACATCTCAGCAGAAAAAAATATAGGAAAGTAAAGGCTGGAAAGTAGTAGAATAACATAATCAAAGTTCTCAAAAGGGGAATGAAAGGAAACTCAGAATCTGATACCAGGCAAAGGTACCTTCCAAAAAAGAATATGAATAAGAGATATTCCAGGATAAACACAGAGAATTTGTTGCTAATAGACCCACCTAATAAGAAATAATAAAGGTGTTTTTGCAGGTAGAAAGCTAGTAACCCCAGAAGATAAAACAAATGTACTAGTAAAATTGAACATGTAATTATGAAAAGTAGTATAAAATTTTTATTTTACTCTTATTTAAAAAGTAATTTTGTAGAATAATATCTTTTTTAAAACTTTAAAAAAATTTTTTTATTTGACAGATAGAGTTAGACAGTGAGAGAGAGACAGAGAGAAAGGTCTTCCTTCCGTTGGTTCACTCCCCAAGTGGCTGCTATGGCCAGTGCACTGCGCCGATCCGAAGCCAGGAGCCAGGTGCTTCCTCCTGATCTCCCATGCGGGTGCAGGGCCCAAGCACTTGGGCCATCCTCCACTGCCCTCCTGGGCCACAGCAGGAAGCTGGACTGGAAGAGGAGCAACCGGGACTAGAACCCAGCACCCATATCAGATGCCGGCATGGCAGGTGGAGGATAAACCAAGTGAGCCATGGCGCCGGCCCCAGAATAATATGTTTTAAATATATTATAGGACCTAAATCGGATAGAAATGCAATGTGTTTGTTAATAGCAACACAAAAGAGACAGGTGAGAAAAAAAGTTTAACTGGGATAAGGAAATTACTTCACTTGTTAAATCCACAAAAACAAGTTAAGGGTACTTGAAATGACAAGTTAATATAACAATAGCTATATATATATATATATATATATATATATATATATATATTTGAGCTCTTCTTCTCTTTTAAATTCTTCAAACAACTTAAAATTATATAGAGTAATGTCTATAGCAATGTATGGATGGGTTTTTAACATTAACACATAAATATCACAATACTATCATAAATGGAGAAAAGAACAGAGCAATATTTCCATATCTCACTAGACTTAAGTTAGCATAAATCTAAAGGAGATCTTAGTAAGTTAAGATGCATATGGTAAGCCCTAGGTCAACCATGAAGGGAATAATAAAAAATCTATAGAAACAAGTCATGATAAAAATTAAATGCTTCATTACAAAATATTCATTTAATGCAAAGTTAAGCAGTAAAGGAGGATTAGAGGACAAAGACTTGAGGCACGTAGAAAATGAAAAGTAAAATGGCACACATTAACTTAACACTAACCGTAATCACACTAACTGTGGATAGATTACACAATAAAACATGGGAAATATCAGGGGTGGGCATTTGATAAAGAAGTTAAGACACCTCTAGGGACACTCATATCACGTATTGGAGTGCTGGGATTCAGATCCTGGCTCTACTCCCAATTCCAGCTTCTTGCTAATGTGCAACGTGGGTAGCAACAGGAGATAACTCAAATAGCTAGGTCCCTGCAACCCATGTGGAAGACCTGGATTTAGTTCCTGGCTTCTAACTTCAGCATAGCAAGCTCTGTTACTGATATTTAGGGGTATGAACCAGTGGATGGGAAATGAACCTCTCTCTCTCTCTCTCTCTCTCTCTCTCTCTCTCTCTCTCTCTCTCTCCCCTTCTCATTTTCAAATAAATAAAACTAGACATTGTCAGACAAAATAACAAAATGAGAATCAACTCTATATTTCAACACTTTAGATTTCAAGACACAAAAAGATTGAAAGCTGAGGCTAGCATTGTGTTACAGATTTTTTTTTTCTTGGTGCAGATTAAGCCATCTCTTGGGCTTTCATTTGTTTAGTATGATGTGTGCATCTGTTTCCTATCAGAGTGCCAGTTTGAGTCCTGGCTACTCCACTTCTCTTCCAGATCCCTCCAAAATGGGCCTAGGAAGGCAGCAGATTATGGCTCAAGTACTTGGGCCTTTGCCCCAGATGTGGGAGATGAAGTTCTGGGTCCTGGCATTGACTTGGTCCAGCCCTGGTCATTGCAGCCACTTGGAGAGCAAATCAGTGGATAGAAGATCTCTCTCTCTCTCTCGCTCTCTCTCTCACCCTCCCTCCCTCTCCCCCTGCCCCGTCACTCTGCCTTTCAAGTAAATAAATCAATAAACCCTTAAAAATATTTAAATACTGAAAAATGTAAATTGTGTAAAATATGAATCATATAAATAGCAGCCATGGAAAAAAAGAATGGCTATACTAATATCAGATAACAGACATTCAAAACAAACCCTAGTACCAGAGATAAGGAGGCACATTTTATAAAGATAAAATTGGCAATCTTTATCAAGGATATTATACAATTTACATATTGTAACAGAGCAACAAAATACATGAAGATAAACCTGACAGAAATGGAGTAGTGGACAAGACAGGAATAACAGACACTTTAATACTCCATATTCAAAAACAGAATAATTAGGCAAATGATCAATGAATGAACTAAAAACTTGCAAAATCAAACTAGACCTATAGACATCAATAAAACACTCAACTGGACAACAAAAGAAAATTCATTATTCTCAACTGCATGTGGAAAATTCTCCAGTATAGACTGTATGCTAGGGGTTGTGGTTTGGATGTGGTTTTCATTGTGATCCTCAGAGTTCCATGTGCTGGAAGCTTAGTCCATATAGGGTACAGAGTCAACTTTTGTAGTGATAAAAATTACATCTCAATAAAACTATTTGTTTTAAAAATGCTCTAGCGCCCAGACTCTGGCAGACAACTTTCCATACGTGTTGTCACACCTGATTCCTGGTGAATCTGTGTGACTCCACTGGAGTTAAGACTCTTTGAACCTTATATTCAGTTTGTTAGATCTTCCTCCAGGTGTATTTACCTCTGCTGATTTTACTTTTTAGTATACCAAAGCCTTGAGTACTACCGTATGGTGAGTCTAGTGAGTCCTCTGGATATTGTCTTGGGACCCCTGAAACATTGGGTTATGAATAAAGGTTTTCTCAATATTAACAGACTAGTATGTAATCCTTACGCAATTTCTATTCAATATACTCACCTCTATTATCTGTTTGCTGCACAGAGTGTTCTTCAGTTTTCTTTCCACGGCCAAGTGAGGAAGGAAGGAAAATAGGTCTCCAAAAACCTAGAAACATATCAATTAGATTTAATTATTTTCCAATTACTAATAAAATAAGGTTTCTGAAAGGAAGAATTTATACTATATGATTCTGCAGTGAAAATAATTTTTCTTATTATACTATTTTCTTTCAAATATACTTTTTTAATGGTGATCCTGTTCTAAATTTTCATGATGTTTATTAAAACAATATTGAAAACTAAGTTAAAAATATACCAGCATGGGTGGGCATTTAAACCTTGCAGATAATACCCTGGTTGGAACACCCACTCCCACGTCACAATGCCCCAGTTCAAGTCCCAGCTGTGACTCATTATTGTAGCTTCCTGCTAATATAGACCCTGTGAGGTAATGGTGAGGACTCAAATAGTGGGATTCCTGCCACCCACGTGGGAGACCTGGATCAAGTTTCCGACTCTCTCTTTTGGCCTGGTCTGTCCAGTCCTAGCCATCAAGGACATTTGAAGAGTGAGCCAGAGAGTGGAAGCTCTCACTCTGTCTTTCTCTTGCTCCCAAATAAATAAAAATTTCAAAAGATATCCCATCATATACTGGTAATATATTGCCCCACATGAGATTAAGCTGGTGCTCAGTTAATTCTCTCTAAAAAATTGTAGCATGTTCTTGTACTAATAATTTTAATATTAGGGTATAAAATTGGTAAGTAACCATTAGGGTGGATAATGACAACAAAATAAAAGTAAAACAAGCAACAGACAGGATGTGTAGAAATCAGAACTCTTGTGCATTAATGGTGGGGATATAAAATTGAAATGGTGTAGCCACTATGGAAAACAGTATGGTGGTTCCTCAAAATTTTAAAACATTATATGATCCAGCAATTTCTACTGCTGTATATAAATCCAAAGAGTTGAAAGCAGTGTCTCTTAGAGATATTTGCACCATATATATAGCATCATTATTCACTTTAACAACAAGGTGGAAACAACCTAAGTGTCTACTGATGGAAAAAAAAATGTGATTATATATACTTACAATGGAATATTATTTAGCTTTAAAATGGAAGAAAATTCTGACATTTACTACAGTTTGGATGAAACTTGAGGATGTTATTCAAGTAAAATAAGCCAGTTACTAAAAGGCAAATATACTGGGTGATTCTACTTATAGGAGGCGCCTAGAGTAGTCAAATAGACATTTAAAGTAGAATTATAATTGCTAGTAGCCAAGAGGAGATGAACATTGAGGAGTTGTTTAATAGATATGCAGTTTCAGTTTTGCAATATGAAAACAGTCCTGGAAGTTGATTGTATAATAATGTGAATGTACCTAATAATATTCAGCTGTACAATTAAAATAGTTAATATAACAAATTTTATGTTATGTATATTTATCACAATTTAAAACATTGGCTAGCAATTGTTTATGGCAGAATAAGGAGATGAATATGTGCTGATGTCAGACAGAATGGAGATTCTAATTCAAAATTCCCCAAATGGTAGTACTTGGTGTAAAATTGTAAAGTACAATACAAATTCTAAACATCATTATGACTTATATAAAAGGATAAGCATAGAAGTTGAACAAACGAGTTAATGTTATCAGTGACCCCCCCTTCGGACTATTTTCAAGAAAGTTATCTTTTTTAAAAAAAGATAATAAAAATTAAGGTGTCTTGCAACAACTGTTCATTTATTTTTTAAAAAATTGCCATCTAGAGTCCATAGTCACATGATCGAATAGACTTAATTCTGAGCCTTGGAGATGAGCAAGGCTGTTTTCTTCACTTCTTTTTACAGAAGAGAGAATACACAAACATGGTGAAAGCAGACTTTAAGAAGCATATATTGGCTGGCGCCACAGCTCACTAGGCTAATCCTCCGCCTGTGGCACCAGCATCCTGGCTTCTAGTCCCGGATTGGAGACTAGATTCTGTCCCGGTCGCTCCTCTTCCAGTCCAGCTCTCTGCTGTGGCCTGAAAAAGCAGTGGAAGGTGGCCCAAGTGCTTGGGCCCTGCACCTGCATGGGAGACCAGGAAGAAGCATCTGGCTCCTGGCTTCGGATCAGCGCAGCGCGCTGGCCGTATCAGCCATTAGGGGGGTGGACCAATGGAAGGAAGACCTTTCTCTCCATCTCTCTCTCTCTCTCTCACTAACTCTGCCTGCCCCCCCCCCAAAAAAAAGCATATATTGCTCATTTGGGAGTGAATGTGGGATGAATAATATAAAGAACAGTTTTCTTTCTTTTTTGAAATCTTTGTTATACAAATGTCTTTATTTATTAAAGGAAAGAGAAATATCCATGAAGCATAAAAAATAAGCAAATGGAATCAACATTTTGTTGACATTTTGTTGACAATGACATATAGGTGGCAAACAAAGAACCCTTTTCTTAAACTAATAGCCTTCATATTTATTTCTAGGATTTAAAAAATATATTTAGCTGATTAGTTTACATTTTCAATATATAACAATCAGAGATTGGTCAGGATAAGTAGCAAAATTTTGGTTTTATTTTTGGAAGTGCTTCTACCTGGGGATTGGTCATTTGCCAATGTATGCTGTATATTAATAATTATCCACAAATGAGGTAATTCCCATACAATTGCAAGTATTTAAAATGCAAATAGAATGAAAAAAGTGTCATTGATTGACTAGCTTCATGTAGAATATATAATTTTATCAAATAAATTATGAACTACAAATATAGATGAAGTTAAACTAGAAGTTTCTACATTCTAGCTTGGTCACCAGTTACTCATGTGGCATTTAGTGAAGTAGTCTGCTTGAGTCTGCTTCCTTATTTTTGCATCAGGCACAATAATATTGTATTATCATTTCTCTTTCTAACTCAGAAAATTATGTTGAGATATACACAGCACAATCATGCTTGATTTAAAAATCAGGTTCTGGAATCAGATAAACTCAGTTTCAAAGTCCAAGTCACTTGAAGCTTTTAATTTGTTCACCTCACTGTAAAATGAGTATAGTATATACTCCTTTGTGTTGAAAGATCGTTTAATTTCACAGTGAACAGCACAAACTGTGAAGCATGATTTCTACATGCTGATTCTATCATTGATTGTGTTACTTTGATTAATTAAAGTTATTTAACTTCTTTCTGCTTTAGTTTCTTCATTGGTGAAATAAAGATGATAACACAACATCCTGGGGTTGTGAGATTTTAAAGCATTTATACATGTAAAACTAGTGAATTAGTATTAACCATTATTATTATTATTATTATTATTATTTTGCTAGGCAGAGTTAGACATTGAGAGAGAGAGACAGAGAGAAAGGTCTTCCTTCCGTTGGTTCACTCCCCCAATGGCCTCCAAGGCCGGTGCTATCCGAAGCCAGGAGCCGGGTACCTCCCTCCCTCCCCCCACCCGGTCTCCCATGCGGGTGCAGGGACCCAAGCACTTTGGGCCATCCTCCAGTGCCCTCCCGGGCCACAGCAGGGAGCTGGACTGGAAGAGGAGCAACCAGGACAGAATCCAGCTCCCCAACCAGGACTAGAACCCGGTGTGCCAGCACCGCTGGCGGAGGATTAGCCAAGTGAGCTGTGGCGCCGGCCAGTCATTAATTAACATCAATAATGATTCATTAGTATATGTAAAATGCCTAGAGTGGTTCCTTGCAGTGCTATATAAAGTTTAGTTATTATCAATAAAGGGGATAACAACAGTGAGTGCAGATATTAATAATAATATACACAATTTTTGTGGCATGGTGCATAGCACAAAAGCAATCCATATAAGCTGGTATTATTATTTCTATATAATAGATTTTGAAAGGTTGAAAGGTGCTATATAAATTTAAGGTATTATACTTGTGTATATTTATTATAATACATACTTATCACATATTAGGTATTCAATCAATAAAATATTAAAAAGCACAGTGGTAACAATGCAGTTGAATTCCATGAGTCTTTCTAGCCCTCAGCAATAGTATTCCATTTCATTGAATATTTATCAGATGATGTTTGAAAATATTTCAAAAATGAAGGTGGATGAGAAATTTAAATTTTATACCATCTCTGTTGATTATAACAACTCATAAAGAACTGATATATTTCCCCATAAGAATAGAATTGTATTAGATTAGGTGAGAATTAACAGTGTTATTAAGTTCACATTGGATGAAAACATTGTTTTAAGACTTACTCTCTTTCTCATAAAAGGTAACCAACTTTTAGCCCTATGACACCTTAAGCTGCGTTATAAGAGGATTTCATAAATTAATTTCCCACATTACTTAAACTTTTGCAATAAATCACATTTCTAACTAGAGGTCAGGGAATTTTTCTCAGGCAATTTTAAAAAAATCAGGGGAATATTTTCCTATGATGGTTCAAGTAAAATATCTCATGATTATCCCAGATAATTTAATAGTTTGAGGATAATTGCTACCTGACAACCAGTGCAACTTCTGGATAATACTTTGTGTCAGTTAATTGCTCAAATTTACATGGTATACTTTATTTTTTATTAGATTCAATGTTATAATATTCTTAAAACATATCAAACTAATGGAAAAGTAAATAATATCATATTTCAAATAGTTCATAGAAAATTGAAATAAAAGTTTATTTTGGTGCAAAAAATTGAAATCCATGAATAGATTTTTCCTAACATGCATTTTCAAGGAACTTTTGAAAAAATCTATTCATTGATTTTTATGCATTTGAGAGAGACCAAGAGAGGAGAGAGGGAGGGAAGGAGGGAGGGAGGAAGAAAGGGAGGGAAACAGAGACAGTGAGAGAGAGAGAGAGAGCGTGAGAGCGAGAGAGCGAATATTTGCTAGTTTATTCCCCAGATGCTGCATTGGCTGAACTGGACCAAGCTGAAGCCAAGAGCTTGGAATCAGGTCTCTCATGTGGGTGGCAAGGACCCAACTGGAGCCATCACTTGCTATCCCCCCAGGATGTGAATTAGGGAAAACTGGAATAGGAAGTGGAGCCAGGACTCAAGCCTACACAATCTGATATGGGATGTGGGCATCCCAGGTGGTGTCCTAACGGCTAGGCCAAATGGTGCTCCTCCACAAACTTTTTAAAAGTTAAATACCCTTGTATTTAGCCAAGGCTCATTATATGGAAATAGCACAAAAGTAAGAAAAAACTGATTATGCATTAAATGTGTGTTATTTTAAATACTCCAATTTTGAGAGTAGTCACAGAAATTTCTTGAGGCATAGAATTTATTGTAATTTCAGAGGAAAGGTTTCTTAGGAATGTTTGGGGACAAATTTTTGGTTTTTAGTTTTTGTTTGTTTGTTTGGTACTTTCAGTTGTAGGTAAAAGCCTTTGTGGAAAATGACTAATATGGAAAATTATCCTGTCTATGGAATGGTATATTATCACAATAAACATACTAAGTAAAATGACTTAGGAAATGGAGAATGGCAATGATTTATTTATTTGATAAAATAAACATGACTAGCAAGGTAAATGCCAATTATTCACTGAAAATTATGGAGAGAGCAAGTGTTGTGACACAGCAGGTTCAAGTCATGTCTTGGGACACCTGTATCCCATTATTATAGTCTTAGCTACTCTGCTTTTGATCAAGTTCTCTGTTAATGCACCAGGGAAACAGTTGCGAATGGCTAAAGAACTTGAGTTCCTGCCACCCACATGGGAGACCCAGGTGGAATTCCTGGTTCCTGGCTTCAGTCTTGTCCTGCCTAGGCTGTTGTAGGCATTTGGGGAATGAACCAGCTGATGGAAGACTGATCTCCTTCTCAAACTCCCCCCAACCATTACTCTTTCAAATAAATAAATAAATTTTAAAAAAGAAAATTATGAAGCTTTGATACTTCTTGAGGGAAACAAGATAATTTGAACCTTCAAATAGTTAGGCTTGGATATTTACCTCTTTCCACAGTAACTAATAATACGGAACTTTATCAGTGAGCAGGAATGGAACAAGATGGTGGCTTAATGAGATCCTTTACTGATCATCTCCCTACAGAGACACCAATTCATATTCACACAACAATCTACCATTATAAGAGCTGGGGAAGCCAGGTAAGAGACCAGTGTCTGTTTTTAGTGTAATAATAAGAAAGGAGACATTGAAGAAGGCAGGAAAGAAAGAATTTCCAATGTCATCCCTCTCCCAACTCTAAGCAGCTCAGCATGGAGAAAAATGCCTAGCACTTGCGAGAGAGAGAGGGAATTAAGTTCAGGAGATAGTACTATACCCGATACCAGACCTTACATAGTGAAAAGCCAGAACGAGCCACAGCTTTATCACCCTCTCTCCAGGCCAGTAGACAATGACTGGGCCACTGGAACAATGTTAGCCAGGAATCCAAGGGATTGTTTCTACCACCCCACCCCAGACTCAGGTTGCAAAATATGGACCAATACTCTACTCGCTGGGAAGTGGGGTACAAAAGTAGGCACAGGACTAAAGAGTTCAGAGCAAGGAGATAAAGGATAGCTTTATAAAGAAGAGAACTAAGCATAGAGTATGTGCCATTCTCTTTCTCAAGACCAGTCCTGATTTAAGAGGGACTTCTTTCAGTCAGGAAAGTATAATCAGGAGGCTTCTATCAGTTCCCAGTTACACCACAGACATTCAAAATATTTACCACTGGAGAACCCTATGGCCTTTGTATGCCCTGAGCCCAATTCGGTGAACTGCAGGGTTACCAAATCACTGCAATGTCTAGGAGAGAAGGCCTAGTTTATGTTGCATTCTCCTCAACCCAAGTTCTTCTTTAATAGGGCCATCTTAATATACCACCCATCTAGGGTCCTTTGAAGCACCTCTCCCAGCAATTTCCACATACCCAGCACTGTGATTCTGTCAAGAGACAGTGCCCATGCTCTCGTTGTCAGGAAGAACCCGAATAGGATACTCTGATTGGCTCTACCAGAAAGGATCTCCAGAAAAGGGTTTGGGGCTCCATTTGCCCTCCTGTTGCCCTGGAAGCAGCTGGCTGGCCCTGACAACACATCCTTGGCCCCAAGAAGCAACTGAATAACCATCCCTAAGTAGTCTGGCCCACAGAGACCCAGGGAAGCAATCATCTCATCCCAAGAGCCAAGCAGCCCTCTTGAGTGTTTCAGCCTGATGAGGTCCTCAGAAAGTAAATAAGCAGCCCTCCCTATACTCCTTTGGCCCCAAAAAGTGTTACCTGTGGTTGTCTTGGCAGGACCAGACCACATGATTTTATGGGTCTTACATGGCCCATGGGCCAGAGTTCCTCACTGCTGGTATAATGTTACTGTTAGATAAGAGGAATACATTCAGGTGTTCTTTTACACACTAGTATGATGTAGTTAACAAGGTTTTGAGTATTACAAACTAGATAGAAGACAGGATATTTTATATTATCATGACAAAAAATGTTTCAGGTGATGGATATGCTATTTACTCTAACTTCATCACTATACAATGTCTTCTTGGGTCAAAACATCAATAATGTGTATCCCATAAATATGCATAATTATGTGCCAATCAAAAAAGTTTTTAGCAAAAAAATCTATCATAAACTCTATCCATTCCAGAATGATTGGAGCTAAATTAAACATAGTACTTCTTAAGCCAGAATAACCATTTTAACTAAAAATTCTTTAATTTTCTTCCATTTAATCTGAATCTATGACCATCAAATTACTAGAGAACATTGGGGAAACTCTGTAAGACATGGGCATAGGCAAAGACTTCTTGGGAAAGATTCCAGAAGCACAGGTAATCAAAGTTAAAATAGAGAAATGGGATTATACCAAGCTGAGAAGTTTCAGCACTGCAAAGGAAACACTCAGCAAAGTGAAGAGGTAACTGACAGAATGGGAGAAAATATTTGTGAACTATGAAACCAATAAAGGGTTAATATCTAGAATATACAAGGAGCTCAAGGAACTCAACAACAAAACAAACAATCCTGTTAAGAAAATGGCAAAATATTTAAACAGGCATTTTTTTCAAAAGAGGAAATCCAAATAGCCTACAGACACATAAAAAAATCCTCAGGATCACTAGCCATCAGGGAAATGCAAATCAAAACCACAATGAGGTTTTACCTCAACCCAGTTAGAATGGCTCACATACACAAATCAGCAAACATTAAATGATGGCTATGATGTGGGGCAAAAGGTACCCTAATCCACCGTTTGTGGGAGTGTAATCTAGTATACCCACTGTGGAAGACATTATGGAGATACTCAGAAAGCTGAAAATAGATATACCACATGACTCAGCAATCCCACTCCTGGGAATTTACCTGAAGAAAATGAAATCAGCATATGAAAGAGTTATTTGCACTCCCTTGTGTATTGCAGCTCAATGCACAATAGCTAAAATATGAAATCAACCTAGATGTTCATCAACTGATGACTGGATAAACAAATCATGGTATAAATACACTATGGAATACTACTCATCCATAAAAGAGAATGAAATCCTGTCTTTTGCAGCAAAATGGATGCAACTGGAAATCATTATACTTAGTGAAATAAGACAGTCCATGGGGCCAGCGCGGTGGCTCACTAGGCTAATCCTCCGCCGGTGCCACCAGCATCCCATCTGGGTGCTAGATTCTGTCCTGGTTGCTCTTCTTCCAGTCCAGCTCTCTGCTGTGGCCTGGGAGGGCAGTGGAGGATGGCCCAAGTGCTTGGGCCCCTGCACCCTCATGGGATACCAGGAAGTAGCACCTGGATCCTGGCTTTGGATCGGCGCATCGCCGGCCATGGCGGCCATTTGGGAAGTGAACCAATGGAAGGAAGACCTTTCTCTCTGTCTCTCTCTCTCTCACTGTCTGTAATTCTGCATGTCAAATAAATAAATAAAAAAAGAAAAAAAGAAATAAGACAGTCCACAAAAAGACAAATACCATATGTTTTCTCTAATCTGTGGTAACTAATAGAGTACCAAAAATGTATAAGAGTGAAATCAATATTTTGCATTTCAATGATTGTTTATAGCCTTTGTCTCTTCTATTAAGGTACAGTGCTTTTTCTTCATACTATTTGTTGAACTTTTTTACTCAGTGTAGGGTTGATCTTATGAATGTAAAGTAAACTTAAAGTAGATGGTTGTAAAAATTAAGAGAGGGAATAGCAGGGGAAAGAGGAGGAAGAGTGGGAGTAAGGGTGGGAGGGAGGGTAGAGTGGGAACTATCACTATGTTCCTAAATCTACATGCATGAAATTTGTATACCTCAAATAAAATTTTAAAAAATGTTTTTGTCCTTTTAAAATCAAGAGATAACAGTTAACTAGGGGTTGGAAATGTGGTATAGCTGATAAAGCTGCTGCCTGCAGTGCCGGCATCCCATATGTGCACCAGTTTGAGTCCTGGCTGCTCCACTTCCCATCCAGTTCTTTGTTATGGCCTGGGGGATCAGTGGAAGATGGCCCAAGTGCTTGGGAGACCCAGAAGAAGCTCCTGGCTCCTGGCTTCGGATCAGTACAGCTCCAGCCATTGCAATCATCTGAAAAGTGAACCAGCGGATGGAAGACCTCTCTCTCTCTCTCTCTCTCTCTCTCTCTCTCTCTCTCTTTCTGCTTCTCTGTAACTCTGCCTTTCAAATCAATCAATAAATCTTTTTTTTAAAAAGCCAACTAAAAGGAAATGACCTCTTTCTTTTTTTGTAAAGTGAAGAGAAATTTTGGATTAAGATATCTGTTCTCTGAATTGCTCATAAAATTATCTCTGGCCCAAATCTGTCAAAGGTACTTCCATTTTGGAAGAGTAATAATGCTATCAATTGAACTTGTATAATAAGCTGCTTCCAACGACCACACATATTTAAGCTTACCTTGAGGACGATTATCCTTTCTGCGAGCACCAAGCCGTTGTGCTTCATTTTCTGAGTCAAGGTGCTGCCTTTCACTGCAAATTGCAAAACTGTACTCTTTTTCGCTGTCAGAGTCTGTGGAATGTCTTTCTCTCCTTTTTTTCATTTGAAGTCTCTCACTTTCAAATTGTTGCAGACACGGTTCCTTCTGCATCTCCAAAAGGTATCTTCCACTTTCAGATTCATCTTGATATTCTTTGTTTTCAGAGTCTTTTCGAAGTTTTTTGGAATTAGAGTCGATTTCATGGCTCTCAGCTTTATCCGGATGTTTTTGAATGTCATGCTGAAATCTTCCAGAGCTATCCTTCTGTCTTACAGACCTAAGTTGATGTCTGTTAGAGCTACTCTGGTCAGAAACCAAGTGTTGTCTTTCAGAGTCCATACAGCAACTTTCAGATTCATATCTGAGGTCCTTAGAGAATTCTTCCAAGTCAGAGATCTTCTGCAAGTTTTCATCTTTTATCACCTCTTTCACAAAATCAGAGGCTATCTTTTGGCTTTGAGATTCTATGTCTGCTGTATTTCTTTCAGACGAAGAATCTATCCAGAGTCCCTCAGTATCAGTGCTCAATTGGAGTGATTCAGCATCCAAGAGGCATTTCATAGTTGTTGAGGTTAGACCATATCTTTCTGTACCTGAATCCATCCTACACAGCACAGAATCAGAGGCCATCATATATCTCTTAGATCTAGTTTCTTCCTGATGTTTTTCTTCTGCCAGAAGATGTATTGAAGACGCAGAAGCTGAAGCTATTCCACCCCTTTCTGTGTCTGAGTCTACCACATATCTCTCAGAAGAAGAGATAATCCAGACATTATTGGTCTCCATAAATCTGTTTTCAGATTCTATCAGGCGTTTTATAGACTCTGAGGCCATTTGGCGTTTTTCTGCTTTTGTCAGGTGTTTCACAGATGCAGAGGCCATGGCGAATTTGTCTGAGTCTGACTCCATCTCCAGTCTTTCATTGTCAGAGTCCATCAGGTATCTGTCAGAGTCAGAGTCCTCTAAGCATTTTTCTGAACCTGAGCCCACATAATATTTCAGAGAGTCAGAATCCCCCTGATACTGTTCAACTCTTACCACGTATTGTTTTAACTCTATCAGTTGTTCAACAGAGCCTGAAGCCATTTGGTGTTTTTCTCCTTCTAGCAGGTGCTTTGCAGAGTCTGAGTCTCTTAGACATTTTTCCGTGTCTGAGTCTGCTCCCCATATTATCATGTCCAAGTCTTTTGAGTGTTGTTCTAAGCCAGAGTCTGAACCAATACCTCTGTCAGAGTCAGAATCAATCAAGCATCTTTCAGAGCCAGAGTCCAAAGGAGGAGTGTCACTTTCAATTATTGTTAGGTCTTGGAGACTTCTAAATTCCAAAGAAATTGCTGAGATTTCAGAACCTTTTGTATCAGAAACTTCGGTTTCAGATTTGCTTCCCTCATCATGTTGTAATATAACTGTTCTTTTATTACTTAAAGAAAAGACAAACATGATATTTGTTTAAATACTCATCAAATATTAGCAAACATGTTATGTCCCTGTTGATAGTCCTCTCTAGAAAAATATGACATATTACATGTTTTTATTTATTAGGATGGGGAAAGCAAGATACCACATGAAGCTACTTGTGCAAAATTAGAGGAATATTAGTATATGCCGATTTTACAGTCATTTTCATCTTCCCTTACTTTAACTGTTTTCAATACGCTTGAAAGTAATTGCTTGGCTAGTAACTTCCTTGCATTATACCATTTCTTGTCCCTATCCAGTCAATAATCCTTATTTGGGGAACTGAATATCATGTTTAAATTGTAGTGTAAAAATAAAAATAAACAATTCTATATTCTTTTGCAAGTTAAGATTATATTTAAGCAGACTTAATTATCAGTGAGACTCACCTTGAAGTGTTGAGTCTTTCTAAAGAGAAATATTCACATCTGTAAGGTACTCTTTCACTTTGAAGGGATATATCTTGAAAGGTAAATGTAAGTTCACTTGATGAGCTAGTTGTAGTTATTGCCTGCAAGGAAAAATTAATATAAAGTTGTGATTTTTCAGTTGCATTTATCATGAAACCTAGTACATGCAGGAGATTAGACTATGGAGAGAGTATTGCTTCATTAGTTTCAGCTGTGCTTAACTGACAGTCATAGCGAGAACTTCTTTCAAAGTAAAATTTCAGAATTAGTATTTCAACACAAGAGCAGGCATGTTGGACACATTGTGTGGTTTTCTTCCTAGACCCTGTTTCCATAAACATAGACCATTCTCAAATGCCACATTCTTCTGGTACCCAGTCCCCTAGCTGTGCAGGTAAACAGTATTTAACCTGAATGTGGTTTGTTGCTCTAAAACTCATGATGAGGTTTAATTCACCAATGTAATGGTGTTGAGGTAGTGGGGCCTTTAAGAGGTAAGACCTAGTGGAAAGTAGTTAGGTCATGGAAGCTCCACTATTATGAATGGTTTAATGTTGGTCTGGTAGAGTAGGTTATTCCATAAGAGTGGTTATTATGAAAAAGTGAGCCCAGTCTTTCCGTGGTCTCTTGCTTCCTTTCTCACACAAGTGACCATTCTGCATGTAGCCAGTTCACTTTCCCACTTCTACACCATGTTGTAATACTACCAGGGAGTTCTTGCCAGGATGTAGGCACCATGATGTTTGGACCTTTCAACCACCATGTGAGTCTAATATACTTTTTTCTTTAGCAATTATCCAGTCTTAGATTATTTTTCTGTTAGAGCAGCACAAAATGAACTAAGATATAACCCAGTTTTGGGCAGCCAGATTCTCTTTCTTGGAGATTTGGAGTTAGAATTCATAAAAATGTTTCAGGTGATTATTTGAAATGAGGACAGGTAATTCTCAGCACCATGGAAAAGCCATTTTTGTCATGTTCACCAAGTGGAACAAAGTCAATGTACAGAGAATATGAATAACAAAGCCATAAACAGAGGAAACAGAAACAAGAGATCATATGCCTATAGAGAAACAGAGATGGGAATATTTTTATCTGGGTTCCTGATGTATTTTTAGTTCCTGATTACAATCTCTCCTAAGTATTAATTTTTCTACTTTCAGTCCTTGAGTTCACTAAGATAATCCTAGATCCTTGAAATGAGTTCTATCACCTTTTGTCCCTCAATCAGCTGTAAGTGGGGTTCTATACCTTTCAACCAGAAAGACCTTCAAAAGACACCAGAATTGCTGTTAATATTTTATTATTGCCGGTGCCGCGGCTCACTAGGCTAATCCTCTGCCTTGCGGCGCCGGCACACCGGGTTCTAGTCCCGGTCGGGGCACCGATCCTGTCCTGGTTGCCCCTCTTCCAGGCCAGCTCTCTGCTGTGGCCAGGGAGTGCAGTGGAGGATGGCCCAAGTGCTTGTGCCCTGCACCTCATGGGAGACCAGGATAAGCACCTGGCTCCTGGCTTCGGATCAGCGCGGTGCGCCGGCCGCAGCGGCGGCCATTGGAGGGTGAACCAATGGCAAAGGAAGACCTTTCTCTCTGTCTCTCTCTCACTGTCCACTCTGCCTGTCAAAAAAAAAAAAAAAGAAAGAAAGAAAAAAATATTTTATTATTAATCCCCAAATAAAACATACACAAAAGTATGTCTTTTAGGCACAAGAGGAGTTCAAGTACAGGAGAAGAGAAAGTTGAAGAATGAGCAAGACTAATATCTATATAAAGAAGTTTTATCTACAATCAATTTAATTAACAAGAAGTAGACTTATACTTCAATGTGTCATTTAGGTATGATATAAAGAAAAATACCCTGAATTTTTTTAACTTCCTTCCTTCCTTTTTTTTCCCCATTCTTCTATCCTTCCTTCCTCCCTTCCTTCCCTTTCCATCCTTCCTTTGAAAGTCAGAGAAACAGAAAGAGGGATAAAGAGATAGACAGATATCTTCCATCAGCTAGCTCATTCCCTCACAGCTGGGCTAGGCAACTCAGTTCTTCCTCATGGTAGCAGGTACCCAAGTAATTGAGCCATCACCTGTTGAACTCTGAGACTGTGCATTAGCAAGAACCTGCAATTGGAGGTGGAGCCAGGACCTAAACACAGGCACTCTCATGATGGATACAGGCATCCCAAGTACCATCTTAGCAATGGCAACAAACAGCTGCTCCACTCTATGAGTGCCAATATACTTTAGAGCTTATTGTAATAAAAAGGTTTGGAATATCCTCTATCAGCAAGTAGCTGCCTGGTTCAAATAAGGCAACATATAGAGGAAAAGACTCATTTTGAAAACTGATATTTATAAAATGTAAAAGTTTAAAGGATAAAAAGGAATTTATATGGCAAAGAAACATGGGAAAAATTGAAATTTCCACATGCTAGGGGAGGTTGATAGAAAATGATGCATATGTTTCAATATATTGATCCAACAAATGTGAACATTCAGAACTGCTTTGACTCCAAAAATACTCACATAATATTAATGGCTATTCATACGTGATTGCTCTGTCACTAGTTTTCATTATTTTAAAAGTCAAGACAAAAAGTAAAGGATGAGGGAAAACACAAGTAAATTTTATTCAGCTAGACATAACCTATGCTTAATCAAATATTTGTCTTCATAAATTGGTAACCAATGTCCTTTCACATATTTGATTTATCTATTTTTCTACTTGGCCTCCTGAGAAACTATACAGACAATGTTTCTACTCTTTTCAAAATAGTCTGAGGAAGCTCATATTTTACTAGATTAATCAAAAATAACAGAAAATACAGTAAATATGGAATTCATGTTGGTTATTTATATTAGGTTACTGCCTAGAGCTTTGGGGTCCCTGATTATATAAAAGATTTATGTATGCTTTTTTCAGGAAACTAAATCAAAAATATCTTCCTTAGTAGGAATACTATCAAGTATACAAAGTAGCAGAAAGTTCATTATTCCTAGTAACACAACTTTCTAGAAGTGGTCCTTTTGAAATAACTTGTATTGGTAAAGTCTAAACTTCAGTTAACATCTAAAGAGAAGAAGGAATATTTACAAATTCATTAATGAGATTAATGTAAAAAATCTCTTTTACTCTAAGACAACTTTCCTGAAAACTGATTCTGTGTATTATGGTGAAATTCTTACTGAAAGAGAAAATTGTGATGAAAATCAAATCCAAATACATTCATAATAAATATCATCCAACTAACAAATCTGTAATAAGGTGTTCCTTTTTAAAGACAATTTCTTGAGTTTTCACTAAAGAGCTGATTTACAGTTTTGCATCACACATTAAACGAATTTATAGTTAAGCCTGCATAGCTCTGTTTAAAGATTAATATTCCAACCTCTCTTTCATATGTGCTATTTTTACTACATTTTATAAGGCACTGTTGAGTTGTATTATGGTATCTGTATATTTATGTGTGTGTTTTATTTCACAATCCTAACAAATTATTGCAGATAGTAAGATGAATAAATTCACTACATGAAACATTGGCTCCTGATTTGGTGACATCAGTGTCATGGTCACAAGCCTGTATCTAACTATCCATTGTTCTGAAAAAAAAAAAAAAAAGAAAAAGAAAAAATGAACTCATGGAGGCATACAGGCCTTGGATTCTTATAGATGACATCAAGTGAACTCGCAGGCTCAAGAGGAATGTGAAGATAAAAAGGTTTCCATTAATGCCTTATATTGTACTTTATTTATATATTTTTTTGCTTTGTAATCATTTTATTTGCAAAACTGTGTCATTATATAACTAATGTTAATCTTTAATGCAGTTCTATGAAAGGAAAGTTAGAGAATGCTATTTGCATTTGTTCTAAGGATTTCATGGCTTAAATGGGGAAACTGATGGGAGTATGGAAAGAAGATCATGGAAGAAATTCATTTACTTTCTAAAAGAAGTAAAGCTCACTACTCATGGGACGATTCAATAATCCTCTAAATCATCCACATAATTGCACATTGTATCTTTCCATAGAGGTTTATTTTGAAAAAGTATTGTTACTAAGAGTGTCCATTTATGACTCAGGAACAAGGAAAGAAGACCGAATATTCAGTTATTTTCAACAGGCACCCTACGTAAATACAGCCCAGTTGAAGAAATGATCTAATTGAGGGGTTGGCAAATTACACCCCATCGGCCAAATCCAATTCACCACCCACTTTATGTATGTGTATTTTGTATAACTCAAGAGAAAGGATGTACTTTTTCATATTTTTGTAAAAGTATAAAAAAGTCTATCAGATCACCATTGATAACAGTTGCTTCAAGAAATGAGGACATTGTCTTTTGGTTTGTAAAGTCTAAAGTATATACTGGTCCTTTACAGGAATTTGCCAGCCTTTCAACAAGGTCACCTCCAAGGGCTTTTCTAATTCAAAGTCAATGAGTCTATGCCTTTTTGCAAGATAAAAAGACCTATTAGTACTCTGACATGGCTTTTTCACATAAACAAATGATCAGTCTGCTCAAATTGCTGATATCTTGTGGGCTTTCTTTTGCATTTTTAAAAATTATTTTTATCAATATATAACACTTGTACATTGTTATGGTGTACAGTGAGATATTTCAATATGTATACACAGTAAAAACTGAAGAAACCAGGTTGAATGGTGTCAAATTCAGAAAGTAGTTTCCTTTAGAGATAATTTGCAATTTATACTTGTGAAAAGGAATTTACAAGTGGCATAAGAAGGATTCTCTGTGGGTTCTCTCATTTGGACTGAAGAAAAAATGATTCAATTAACTCATAAATGCAGTATCAGATTTTTACATAAATATTTACCTCTTTGAGACAGAGAGGGCATGAACTCTCATCTTCTGTTTTACTCCCTAAATGCCTGCAATGACCTGGCCTGGACCAGATCTAATATGGAGCAGAGAATGAACCCAGGTCTCACATGTGGGTAGCAAAGAATCAACTACTTAAGACATTACCTGCTGCCTGACATGATCCCAGGCATTCCAATATGAGATACAGGTGTCTTAATCATTAGGCCAAATGCCTGCCCCTACATCAAACTTTTAAAAAAGTACTATCAATTCTTTTATTATTATTATTATTATTATTTGACAGGTAGAGTCATAGACAGTGAGAGAGAGAGACAGAGAGAAAGGTCTTCCTTCTGTTGGTTCACTCCCCAAATGGCCGCTATGGCCAGCCGGCTCTGTGCCAATCTGAAGCTAGGAGCCAGGTGCTTCTTCCTGGTCTCCCATGAGGGTGCAGGAGCCCAAACACTTGGGCCATCCTCCACTGCCCTCCTAGGCCACAGCAGAGAGCTGGACTGGAAGAGGAGCAACCGGGACTAGAACCTGGCACTCATATGGGATGCTAGCACCGCAGGCGGAGGATTAACCAAGTGAGCCATGGCACCGGCCGCTTTTTAAAATTTATTTTATTTTTTTTATTTAACAGGTAGAGTCATAGACAGTGAGAGAGAGAGAGAGAGAGAGAGAGAGAGAGAGAGAGAGAGAGAGAGAAAGGGAAGTACTATCAATTCTATGCATTTCTTTCAGAAAGTATTGAGAATAGTGAAAAATTTCCATTTTTTTTGTATAAGGCTAACATTACCCTGATAACAATCCAGAAAAAAGTCACAAAAATTATACAGACACAATCGTCCTCATGAACATACACACAAATGATTAATGCGGTCATTATTGTGGTATAGTGGATTAAGTTACCACTTGCCACATGGGCATCTCATATTGAAGTAGGCAGGCATATTGGTTAAAATTGATTAGGTTTGTGAGCTAGAAGACCACACCTTCACCACGCCCCTGTGTGACCTCATGCCCCTACCTGATACCTTCACCATGCCCCTGTGTGACCTCATGCCCCTACCTGGCCACACCTGGGTGCCCAACAGCCAATCAGGTTAATTAACCACTCCCCTTTGTAAGTGGGTTAAAAGCCTGGGACATGGTGTGTCCTCTCTCTTTGCCCTGGCCTCTTGCCAGGAGGGGGCTAGCTGTAGCCCTGCGCCTCCAGGGTGCGTGACCTTCGGGCCACCTGCCCTAGGCTTCCTGGCCTGGATGCTCTTCCATGTGGCTGGTTCCTGGTACATGGTATGAACCCAGATTTACCTCTCCCTCTTAGATAAAGCTCTCACTCTCCTCTGCATCTTTCTCACTAAATAAAAGCTTAAAATGTACCATGCTACCTCGTTTATTTATGCCAGTATTTAGAATTCTTCTCTAAATATTAGGCAAGACTCAGAATCAGCCCTTAAGGCATTTGGATCTGGCTGAAAAGCCCATGAGAGTATTTCAGGCATGGAAAGCCAAGACACTGTGGCAAAAAAAAATGACCTAAATGAAAGATCTCCACGAGTGAGATCCCAGTGGAAAGAACAGGTCATCAAAGAAGGAGGTACCTTTCTCTGAAGGGAGGAGAGAACTTCCACTTTGACTACGACCTTGTCTAAATATGATGAGTTGGTGAACTCAAAAGGCTTCCATAGCCCTGGCAACTCATGACTAGAGCCTAGGGAGATTACTGACGCCATGAACAGGAGTGTCAAATTGTTAAGTCAGCAACAGGAGTCACTGTAGGAGTCTCATGTAGGATCTCTGTCCTTAATGTGCTGTACATTGTGATTTAATACTCGAACAGTATTTTTCACTTTGTTTCTATGTGGGTGCAAACTGTTGAAATCTTTACTTGATATATACTAAATTGATCTTCTGTATATAAAGAGAATTTAAAATGAATCTTGATGTGAATGGAAGGGGAGAGGGAGCGGGAAAGGGGAGGGTTGCGGGTGGGAGGGAAGTTATGAGGGGGGAAGCCATTGTAATCTGTAAGCTGTACTTTGGAAATTTATATTCATTAAATAAAAGTTAAAAAAATAAATATTAGGCAAGAACCTCTCGGGCTTATTAATATTGGGGATTTATTAATAAGCATATGATGATATCGTATGGCACCCCAAATTCCGGTAACATATGTGGCACCCCAGATGGCACTTCTGGGGAACTTTAAGGGACCACATTTTTATATATATTTTAGGGGGTCATTTCTGATATCATATGGCGACCCAGATGGGACTTCTGGGGAACTTTAAGGAGCCACATTTTTGTACATATTTTAGGGGGTCATGAGTGATATTTGAGTCTTGGCTGCTCTGCTTCTGATCCAGCTTCCTGTTAATGTACCTGGGAAGGCAGAGGAAGATGGTCCAAGTAATTAGGCCTCTCCCACCCATGTGGAAGACCAGGATAGATTTCCAGGCTCCTGGTTTTAGCCTGGCCCATACTGGCTTTTGTGGCCATTTGGGGAATGTTTCAGAAGGTGGAAAATGCCTCTCTTTGTCTACCCCACCCCTGCCCTACCTCACTCTGCCTTACAGCCACTTTGGCAGACAGTTTGACAGTTTTTTCACAAATCTAAACTTTTTAGTACCATATTATCCCAGCAATCACACTTCTTTGCATTTACATAAATGAATTCAAAGCTCATTTCTACACAGAAACCTGCACACAAATGTTTCTATCAGTTGTAGTCACAATTTCCACAAAATAGGAAATTCCATTTATATACATTGACTCATACAGATGTGGTTTGGAAATTGGCCTATGCCCTTTAGTAGTCATCAGCCTGGACAAATTTTAAATCTGAAAAATTTCTGGTCTGAAGCATTACATTTTCATAGCAACTTGACATTTAAAAAATCACTTTCCTCACAGTGTAAAATAATTCTGCACTAGATATTTTTATATGGGGTATTGAGTTACAGTTGATACGAAGTTATTCTCAAAATATTCTTTAAATGCTAAGGTATTTTTATAAATTTCTTCTGTTAGAATACAGATTTTCAGTGATTAAATGTCAGCTGAGCTAACTGCTAAAAATTGCTGTCAAAATGTTTGCTTCACTTGTTTAACCTCTGACAAAACCTCTTGTTATCTGTAGTGTGTCAAAGAACAATTAATATTAATCTGTTCAATACGAATAAGATAAGTGTTTATTAACTATATCACTTAGAATAGTGATAATGTTGATGACAATTGGTGAACATGAACAAAGAAATAATGAACTAAGAAATCACAAAATCTTAAGATAAGATTTTAATTTCTCTTATGACATTATAATTTTTAAGAATTTTCTAATTTAACAGCATTTTACTCAATTATTAGATGTAAGAAGCAGGGAATAATCACAAAAATGTAGTAGCAGTGTTATAATTGCCACTGTTAATAATTTTCTTAGAAATATCATACTTTGACTCTAAGATAACTTCTTCAAAGTCTTAATTAAGATCAACTATCATTGCATAGATTACTACTATCTCTTGAAGAGGAAAATTATTTTAGAAGTTATTATAAACTATAACTTCAGTCATAAATGTGACAGCAAAGTCCCTAAAAGGGATTTCTCCCTTATCTTTTTGAATGTCATCCTCAAATTTCTATAATAAAGATAACTTAAAATTTAAACATTTCCCTTTCCAAGAAATTAGTTTAAACACAGAATCAAACCATCTACACAGAATTTTTAAAAATCACACATATCTATTTTCTTCAGATATTAATCGATATTAAAGAAAAGAAAACATTCTTTCCAAAAAGAAATCTGTGGTATAGGGTGAGTATCCCTTATGTGAAATGCTTCAGACTGGGGCTAGCACTGTGGTGTAGTGGGTAAAGCCACTTTCTGCAGTGCTGGCATCCCATATGGGTGCCAGTTTGTGTCCCTATCCAGCTCTCTGCTATGGCCTGGGAAAGCAGTAGAAGATGGCCCAAGTCCTTAGGCCTCTGCACCTGCATGGCAAACCCAGAAGAAGCACATGGCTCCTGGCTTCTGGCTTTGGATTGGCCCTGGCAGTTGAGGCCATTTGGGGAGGGAGGAACCAGCAGATAAAGACTTCTCTCTCTTTCTCTGCCCATGTCTCTGACTCTCTCTTACTCTGCCTTTCAAATAAATAAATAACTCTTTTTAAAAAAGTAAAAAAAAAAAAAAAGAATAACTTTAAAAAAAAGAAATGCTTCAGACCAGAAATTTTTCAGATTTAAAATTTTTCCAGATTTTGGAATATTTATATATACAAAATAAGATATGTTGGGATGGGACTCAAGTCTAAACATGAAATTCATTTGTGTTTCCTATACACCTTATGCACATATCCTGAAGATAGTTTCATATGTTGTTTTCAGTGCACCTGTGTTTTGTCTGCTACCAATCGCATGAGGCCAGGTGTATAGTTTTCTACTTGCAGTATCATGGTAATGCTCAAAACATATGGGTCTTGGGAGCATATAAGATTTGGGGTTTTCAGATTAAGGATGCTCAATCTGTATGTTTTTCAATGAGTAGCAAGCATGAAATTTTCATGAGGTATATTCAGGGTACTGCAGGTAAGAAATGGTACAGAGTAAATATGATATATGGAATTCCCATCAATGCAATAGTTATTCTTAGCAGGAAAATAAATTCAAGTTGAAATCTCTCAGATATGGAGGTTTTCAATGAAATTATGATTAAAATCACCTTTTTAAGGGATGAGATTAATTTGAGAAGTGATAGTGATAGTTTTGCTAGAAAGCAGATGTTACAAGTAGAGAAAGACTTATGAAACTAACTTGACTGGCTTACTCTATTTTTCTTCTGTACGATGAATGGACATAGTCTTTGAGTCAATTTTTTAGCATAAAGGGAACGTTAACTATAGTGGGAAATAAACAATGATAACATATCTAAAATAATAATTATGAAATAAGTATATTATAAGGAAAATCTCATTTGATAATTGTTGTCTATAAATAATTATGATTTATTTACAATTGCTAATTCCTATTGAAGTTCATATGGAAAACCATGGAGGAATATGGTAGGATAATTTTTAAGGGTAGTTAAATTTTTAAGGGAAATAGAATAAAATCATTCTTTTCTTCTTTACATAAAGGGTAAAGGAAAAGAAATGTTAGTCACAATCAGAAGCACAGTGGCAAAACAAAAGGAAATTTCTTGCTAAAGAAGCATCTTTTACTTCTATTATACATACAATGCTCATTTACCTTAAAAATTTTCAAAGAAATGTTGAGTGAAGTCTTATGGATTCCAAGAGATCCTCTTTTAAGCTCTAATTTATCTAAAAGACTGATGTAGGAAAAGTGAAACAAAAAGCTTAGGAAAATCTCTTGGATACTTGATGTGAGGAAGCATATTTGACAGAAAAAGAAAACTTGCTCTCCTAATTCCTCACTTTGATTTTCAAGTGAATAACAAGTAGTTAGTGATCTAAGAAATCAATGGAAAGAGATTTGGGACCTCTGATTGGTCTCAGGCTACACTTGGTCAGACCAAGTAAGACTCTACTGAGGGGCTGGTGCTGTGGTGCAGTGGGTTAACGCCCTAGCCTGAAGCGCCGGCATCCCATATGGGCACCGGTTCTAGTCCTGGCTGCTCCTCTTCCAATCCAGCTCTCTGCTATGGCCTGGGAAAGCAGTAGAAGATAACCCAAGTCCTTGGGCCCCTGCACCAGCATGGGAGACCCAGAAGAAGCTCCTGGCTCCTGGCTTTGTATTGGTGCAGCTCTGGCTATTGTGGCCAAATGGGAAGTGAACCATCAGATGGAAGACTTCTCTCTTTCTCTCTCTGCCTCTCCTCTCTTTGTGTAACTCTGTCTTTGAAATAAATAAATAAATCTGAAAAAAAAGACTCTAGTGAAAGGTATCCCTGGGACTGCCTCTTGACTGCATAACAGCATCTCATTTATCTTCATAGGATGAAATTTGATTATGCAGCCATTCCCTAACACCACTCTGATTTGGGAAGTGGGATTGCTTGTCAATTAAGCAACTTGGACAACAATATGGATAAGAAAAAAATATCAATCAATTGGCTTTACATATATTTATGAATGAAAAAACAACCAGTTCTATTTAAATTTTAGCCATATATTTGAAATTTTTAACTGCCTTAGAAATAACTTCTCCCAAGAAAATGCCAGCTTTATTTATTTTAAAGTGTTTCTACTTTTTCTTTGCATTTTCTTTTATAATCCATCATACTTAAAATCACTGAAATCAACTGAGTGTTCATAGTCTTCATTTTTTCTTGTCATACAAATTTCCTGTCCTCATACAAAATGATATTGAGACCAAAACTCAGAATAAAGTCTGAAAGACAGAAAATGAATACCAATGCATCTTTCCCTGCACTAATATGCAAAAGATGTTTAAGTAAACCAGCATACAGTATATGGTCGGTACTGTGTATTTTTCCTTGCATATATAAATTTGCCTCCTTATTTTTCTGTGATGAACTTTCAGAAATTTTCTGTGAGACCTATATGAGACATTCTTGTTTACTTCCTTCTTCCATTATTACATAAAAGTTAATATAGAAGCAAAAAACTTCTCTGGTGTCATTAATCTGTCATAAAACTTGAAAGGAAAAATTTGTTAACCGATCCTACAGAATGTATTAGTTTAATAGACAGTGTATAGAAATTAAGCTGTTTTTGTTAAAAAAAAAAAGCTTCTGATTTCCACAAAATAATTGTGCATTCAATTATCTACTGAATTTCTTATATTTCAGTTCTAAAGTGCCCTATGAAATAGATCTGAGTAAAGGTATTTAAGAAGATATACTAAGAGAATGTCCAAGCTTTCATTAACAGTAAAAATACTATATACTTGAACTAATCTATTGGTATAGGAAATAAAAAGCTTGGGGGAATCAAAGAATGCTGATATTTCAATTTAAGTCATACAAAAGTTGCTCAGTAATAACATTTTTCCCAACTATGATAGATAATGGGTATTGGATTAATAGTTCAACTTGCTTATCAAGCAAGTTTCAGGCACAAATATCTGAGATTAGCATGAGCTAGTTTGTTGACTGATGTAACTCAACAGCACATTTCACAAAAATATGGAAATAAACTGTAAATTCATTGAATGCACACTATAATAAAAGTATAGCCAATATAATTACATGCTGCATTGTTTTGCTAATGGTGGCACTTACAGATGATGTGGATAATTATGTCTCCTCATCCTCACATCTCCACAATTTTTTCCATTTATGAAATAGTGCAAAAGTAATTTTGGAAAACAAATCAGATAGAAGCAACCCCTTATAGTGACAGAGTGCTTTATAGTATCTAAATCACTATCACTTACATAATTTCCACTTGACCTAAATATTGAAGGGAATATCTAATTATGCTTATTTATTAACAGATAAGGAACATTCTTCAGTCTAATTTTTACATTTACTTTAGGGATATGACTAATAATCACTCAACGTGCTTTGTAAAAATTACTACCCTAGATTTTTTTTTTTTTAATTTGACAGAGTTACAGACAGTGAGAGAGAGAGAGACAGAGAGAAAGGTCCCCCCTCCGCTGGTTCACTCCCCAAATGGCCGCTACAGCCGGCGCTGCGCTGATCCGAAGCCAGGAGCCAGGTGCTTCCTCCTGGTCTCTCATGCAGGTGCAGGGCCCAAACACCTGGGCCATCCTCCACTGCCTTCCCGGGTCAGAGCAGAGAGCTGGACTGGAAGAGGAGCAACCGGGACCAAAACCAAGTGAGCCAAGGCGCCGCCCCCCCACCCCCAAGATTTCTTATGAGAGACTCTCTGAGGTAGATTTTTTCAAGGTCAAACAGGTATAAACAATTCTTTCTCTTTTTGTATCTCTTGTTCATGAACTCATATCTCACAAAGCTTCCCAGTTATAACTGGAGCTTGTGGGTCTGTGCTGTGGTGCAGTAGGTTAATCCTCCACCTGCAGCACTGGTTCTAGTCCCGGTTGCTCCTCTTCCAATCCAGCTCTCTGCTATGGCCTGAAAAAGCAGTGCAAGGTGGCCCAAGTGCTTGGCCCTGCACCCACATGGGAGACCAGGAGGAGGCACCTGGCTCTTGGCTTCGGATTGGCGCAGCGCACCAGTCGTGGCGGCCATTTGGGGAGTGAGCCTACGGAAGGAAGACCTTTCTCTCTGTCTCTCTCTCACTAACTCTGCCTGTCAACAAAACAAAACAAAACAAAACAAAGCAAAAAAAAAAAAAACCCAAAAAAAGAAAACGAGCTTTTGTGTTAGAGATAAATATTTACAAATTGAATGCAAAACACACAGGTTAGCACCAATATTTTTTAAAAATCATTTTGATGCTAATTAGCAAAAAAAAAATCTAAATGAACAACTCTGTTAGGCTGACAATTTCCACTCACTGAAAATATCTATTAGTCAAAATCCATGCTTACACTATTTTAAACAGGCCAAGAAGAACTGGAAAATATTTTATTCTTACAGAGAAAATTTAGAATTCAGGGACTCATCTGATCTTACATAGCCTTTAAAGCAAATAATAAATAATTTAATCATTGATAAATAACTCTAAGGTAGATATTTAATGAAACTCTAAAACTGAAGACCACAATACTGAGAACAAACTGCATAGCAGAATGCTATCAAAAAGGAAAACTAAAAAAAATACTGTTAGAGAGTAGGATATTTTATTATAAATTATTATACTAAAACAATTTTTCAGAAATTTAAATAATTACTATAATACAGAAATTTTTATCTAATAACTATTTCGTCATGTAACAGTTGTATTTAGCTTCTGGATGCTATAGATCATGCTTTTCAAGATTTGTATCCCATATGATTTATTTATCTATCTATCCATCTATCTATTTATATATTTATTTGAAAGTCAGAGTTACACAGAGAGAGAAGGAGAGGCAGAGAGAGAAAGAAATATTCTATCTGCTGGTTCACTTCCCAGATGGCTGCAATGGTTGGAGCGGTGCCAAACTGAAGCCAGGAGCCAGGAGCTTCCTCCAGATCTTCCCACCCAGGTGCAGGGGCCCAAGGACTTGGGTCATCTTCTACTGCTTTCCCAGGCCACAGCAGAGAGTTGGATCATAAGTGAAGAAGCCAGGACTCGAACCTGCACCCATATGGGATGCTGGCACTGCAGGCAGTGGCTTTATTCACTTTGCCACAGTGCCAGCCCCAATCCATATGATTTTTTTTCCCCATTGCACATTCAGTAATTAGGTTGCACAATATAGATTAAGGTATTTCTCACTTCATTGGAAGTAACAGTAAACTCACCCTCAAACAGAAAAGATTAGTATGAGTGATATAAATGTCTGCATATGTAAATTTGCTGCAAGCAAAATAGAATACAGCATGCAACTCTTAGACAAAATAAAGCATTTAACTTGGTGTATAGAGGTAATATTTCTGATTAATCAACAGTAGAATATGAGCTTTGAACATTTTTCAAAAGTGAGGATTGATTTAATCTGAGCTATTTGTATTTTTAACTGCTACATTCTGAAACCAATTAAAAATACTTGGATGATGTACCTTCTATTGTCATAATAGAGATTGAAAACAGCTGGCCCATATTTAAAAAAAGGATTGGGAAATTTCACCGTATCAGACATTTTCCTTTATTTGGTTGTAAATTAAAAATAGTTTGGAATAAGATCTGACTTTCTGGCCACTGAATAGACAGACCTTTGCCTCATGATGCAGATTAGGATGCCAAGCAGAGACGAAACAATAGCAACAGAAAAAGAAACAATAAAGGAACACAAGGAAGTAGTGCTTGCCAAACAATCTGAATGAAAAATCATTTAATACAGTTCTTAGTCTCATTTTCATTGAAATAATTAATACTACCATAAGTTATAACTACTTCACATTTTTATTTGTTTTTGTGGGTAGATAAGTCTTGGAAGGGTGTGTAGTGTGGATTGCCTCATGTGAATGGATCTGTCAATTAGATAGCTTCATGTTAATCTCAAGGAACCACAAGGAGGTAATTAAAATCATCAAGGTACCTTCAAGCCCTTCCTTTCCTGGACCCTCATCATCCTGAAACCTCTCAAGAAGAAGGGTGGTTGGTATGAACTTCCATCAGTGGTGTGCTGGTAAAGATTTAATAGCAGCTCTTAGGTTTAAGAAAACTGATTTATCAGTTTCTAGTTTTGGCATTTTGACTACTACAGTCGGTAAGAGATGCAAACAACAGGCTATCACAAACAAGTTTGAATTAGCTCTAGCACAATACTGAGTCTTCCAGGATGTGTATAGATCATGTTTTGAAAGCCATAGTATACCCCAAGCTAGATCCTTGTTCCAATATCTTTCCAAGCTAAGCCAATAACTATCACATAGGAAATATTTTTATTGAGGTAGAATTCACCTACCACACAATTCACCTATTTAAAATGTAAAATCCAGTGGTTTTCATATAGTCACAAAGTTGCAACAGTCACCATTATTTAATTCCAGAACATTCTCAACACTTCAAAAAGAATGCTAGTAACTCATAGAAGTCACTCTCCTTTCACACCCTAGCCCTTGTCAACTACTAATATACTCTCCATAGATATACCTATAGAGAACATTTTTTTAAAAAAAGATTTATTTATTTATTTTGAAAGTTCTACTTACACACACAGAGAGAGAGAGACAGACAGAGAGAGAGAGAGAGAGAGAGAGAGAGATATCTTCCATCTGCTAGTTTACCTTCCAGATGGTTACAACAGCCAATGCTGGGCCAGAATGAAGCCAGGAGCCAGGAGTTTCATCAGGGTCTCCAATGTAGGTGGCAGGGGCCCAAACACTTGGGCCTTCCTCTGCAGCTTTTCCCAGACCATTAGCAGGGAGCTGGATCAGAAGTGGAGCAGCCGGGACAGAAACCGGCATCACAGGTAGTGGCTTTACCTGCTATGTCACAAAGCCAGTCCCAGGGACATTTTGTATAAATGGAATCATACTATATTTGGGCTTTTGTGAACCATTTGCTTCATTTACCATAATGTTTTCAAGGATAATCCATGTTGTAACATATTATCTACTTCATTTTTTTTTCTGACTGAATAACATCCCATTGCACAAATATACCACATATTGTTTATTCATTCATCAGACAATGGACAAGTGAGTCTTTTTTCACTTCTTGGTTATTATGAATAATATTGCTATAAACAATGGTGTACAAGTTGTTGTGGAGGCATATGTTTTTAATTTTATAGGGTATATATACCCACTAGTGAAATTACTGATAATTCTATTTAACTTTTTGAGAAGTTGTGAAACTGTTTTCTACAGATGTTGTATCATTTTATAACATAATAAAATAGGAGGTTTACTTTGCTCTATGTCAGTGCCAACACTTATTTGCTTTTAAATAACAGTGACCCTAGTGGGTATGAAGTAGTATCTCATTGTGATTTTGATTTGCATTTCCTGAATGAGTAATGATATTTAGCATTTCTCCTGTACTTATCAAGCAGCTCTCTCATGTATACCTTCTTAGGAGAAATGTGTATTCAAATATATTCCTTATTTTTAAATTGGTTCCTTTGTATTTCTGTTGTTGATTTGAAAGATTTGCATACTAGGTGCTTATCATATATTTTATTTGCAACTATTCCCTCCTGTTGGGTAGATTGTCTTATCACTTTCCTTATAGTATCCTTTGAAATAAAAATATGCTTAACTTCAGTGAAGCCCACTGTATCTATTTGATTACTTTGGGTTTAGGTGACATACCAAAAAAACACTGCCAAATTCAAAATCATTTACTTGTGTCATTTTTAAAGAGTTTTATAGTTTTAATTCCTACAATGAGGTGTCTAATCCTATTTTGAGTTAACCTTAATATATGTTGTGAGGTATTGGTCCAATTTTTTTTGTATATGGATATTTGGTTTTCCTACTCAGGAAATAAATTTAAATGCTTATCTCTTTTAGTTTGTCTGGCTTTCAAAATCCAGATTACTTGAACTTAGTGCTGCAATATCTTTCAGATATTATTGTTCTTTGTCAATTCAGTACTTCACTTATATATTTTCACTTTTGTTTTAAATATATGGCTCCCAGATTAATACACACAAATATATTCACAAACACATGTACATATATAAACATACACACATACATTAACACGAGCATATATGTGTGTGTGTGTCTGCCCTAAAAGCTAACAAATGGCATACAGTAGTTGCAACATTTCAAAGAAAAACCACAAAGAACTATCCTAAATTAGAAGACAGTCACGGAGAGGCAGGGATTTTGGTGAAGCAGGTTAAGCTTGGGATACTCGCTTCCCATATTGGAGTGCCTGGGTTGACTACAGCCTCTGCTTCTGATCCAGCTTTTTGCTAATGCACCTGGGAGACAGCAGATGTCCGTGTACTTGAGTTTCTGCTATCCACGTAGGAGACCTGTTTGGAATTCTTGGCTCTTGGCCTTGGTTTGGCACGGCCCCATTTGTTGCAGATATTTGGGGAGTGAATCATCAGATCAAATCTCTCTCTCTTTCTCTGTCACTCTGCCTTTCAAATAAATATATACACGAAACTTTAAAATAAAAGAAGAAATTCACTGACTTTTGCATGATGGCATTGCCCACCCCATCTCCAAAGGAAATATATTTTTTGCATCATTCATTTGTTATCATTCATTTATGTAAATTAATCATACATTACTTTTAAAACTGATGTGAAATTGTTGTACTAGTCAGCTTCACATAACTTACATGGACTTTAAGAGACTAACAATGGGTTAGACTTACTATGATTTGATAAATATCTGGAATACCAGTAAATTGCTAAATCACAATGACTAATTACTGAAACACAACTATCACATTTCAGATTAGGTGATTTGCACGAAAAGAAAGTTAAAAGAGAACTCTGTTAAGCTAAGATGCAGGATCCTACATGGTAGAAAAGGCAAAAGACCCAATTCTAATTTATATCTAAAGAAAATGATAGACACAAAAATGTACACTATATCTGAACTCAATTCAACGAGAAGATACATGTCTTGTAAATGTCTCATTTATTTTATAAATATGATAAAATAATTCAAATAAACCAAAATGTATAGAATATATAATTAAAACTAATGACCCATGATTCAATAAAATGTGCCAAGGCAGGTAAATAAACTTGTGTACCTGTTCTTGATCACTTCCACTTCATTTCCTAATCAGAAGTAACCCTTTTCTTTCTTATATGCAAAGTTCCATAAAGAATAAACCATAATTCAGTGAACAACTAGTCTTCTCATTCATTTTATTTCTGATATTTTACAAAAAAAAAGTAGCCACATGACTTCTACACTCTATGATCACTAGTCAGTTCGCTAACTACTACAGTCATCAGTGAATGAAGATACAGAAATTATCATATACTAAAGAAGAGGGAGAGAGAATGAGAGAGAGAGAGAGAGAGAGAGAGAGAGACAGAGAGACAGAGAGAGAGGACCTCCATCCTCCAGTTCACTCCCTAGCTGGCTGCAACAGCCGGAGCTGGGCCAATGTGAAGCCAGGAGCCACGAGCTTCCTCCAGGAATCCTATGCGGATGCAGAGGCCCAAGGACTTGGGCCATCCTCCACTGCCCTTCCAGGCCACAGCAGAGAGCTCGATTGGAAGTGGAGCAGGCGGGATGTGAACTGGGGCCCACATGGGAAGCCGGCACTGCAGGCAACAGCCCCACCCACTACACCACAGCTCTGGCCCCAAGTTATTGATTTTAAAACTTGTAGACTCTAGTTGTTACTGTATTACATAGAATAAACAACAAATTTGAATAAACACATGTTCAAAATTGTGAATATGATTCAGAAAAAGATTGAATTTTGTTCATTAAACTGTTCAAGAATCAGGGAGCTATACACAATATATTTATATAGGTTTTCATTAACACAATTGAAAGGAAAACCTTTACATCCTGAAAAATGTAAGCAGAAATATCCCGGAACACTTCTATTTAAATAAATAGAACACTTTCTTGAAAATGCTGGAGAGGTAAGTGGTTACTAATTAAGAAATAGTATCTGACTTGAGGGACCAACACCCTAGTTACAAGGTAATACATTGAAACTTATAACGTTCTATACTTTATATTTAATAAAAATATACTTTACATTTTTGTTTCTACTTTAAAATTTTATTATTATGGGGAAACAACCTCAGAAAACAAGTTCTCTATGAGTAGAAGCAGAGGTAACAGAATCATTGAGGCATGGTGTGGAAAAATAGGTGGGATTGGAGAGATGGGAAAGAACAGCCTGGTAATACAGTGTAGGGAAACCATGTGAATGTGACATTTGAGAAAAGTAAGAGTTGCTGTTACATCTTAGAGTTGAAGAGTTATATTTAAATATTACTTACTTCATGAAGGCAAGCATCACAGATTTCATTTCTACTGTTTGAGTTCATAATTATTGTAGACATTATTATATGAACATCTATTCATGTGAAATGAGTAAAGAATGATACCAGTAGGAAATGTAGAGAAGTACTATATAGCAAATCATTTTTTGATGTAGAACCAAGTGTGATTAGAAATATATTTCCTATTTTAGTAAGTTTATTTTTTAGCTTTAATATGTAATATTTTTAACATTTTGACACAATTACTTCATATGTAGACATTATATACATACACATATATTTTTCTTGAAAACAGAGACAGTATCACAAAGTAAAGAATTTATGACAATAATATGGGGAAAGAAGGGTATATGTCATGTTCATGATGTGATTCAGTGAAGTGATATTTATAACTACATACCAAATGATATGACATCCACACAATTTCTATACTCTGTATATTAACCTCCACAAATAAGAAAAATATGTGAAATTTGTCTTTCTGCATCTGATTTATTTCACTTAGCAAAATGATCTCCAGTTTCATCCATTTTGTTGTAAATGTCAAGTTTTCATTCTTTTTTATGCCAGAGCAATACTTCATTACTTCATGTAATTTTTCTCTGTTCAAAGAATCAAAAATTCTATACAAGTTAGATAGAGGAATATATATATATATATATATATATATATATATATACACACACACACACACACACTTTACCACTGAGTTACATGCTATACAATTACTTATTATTAGTTATTATCTCAGTGACAGTCTCTTAAAATACTGAATGGAAGACTTTTGGCAAAAAGGGAATAAGATAGTCTATGTAACGTCTATCAAGCATTAGACTTCTCAAGAGCAGCTCCCTTTTCATTCCCACACATTGCAGGATTCTTTTGACATCAGAATCTTTCCTTACCATTAGTGCTACCACTGTAAAAATTCTTTTTTTAAAAAGATTTATTTATTTTACTTGAAAGCCACAGTTACACAGAGAAAGAAGGAGAGGCAGAGACAGAGAGAGAGGTCTTCCTCTGGTTCACTCCCAAATGGCTGCAATGGCCAGAGCTATGCTGATCCGAAGCCAGGAGCCAGGAGCTTCTGGGTCTCCCATGCGGGTGCAGGTGCCCAAGGACTTGAGCCATCTTCTACTGCTTTCCCAGGCCATAGCAGAGAGCTGGATTGGAAGTGGAGCAGCCA